>NC_083321.1:75841293-76191149 GCF_963455315.2 Globicephala melas | reverse complement strand
AAAGGAGAAATTAATGATAATACAATAATAGTAGGGAACTCTAACATCCCATTATATCATTTTATCATTGGACAGATCATCCAGACAGAAAATCAGTAAGGAAACAGTGGCACAGTGGCCTTAAATGACATATTAGACCACTTGGACTTAACAAGTATCCATAGGACATTCCATCCAAAAGCAGCAGAAAAAAAATTCTCAACAAGTACACATGAAACATTCCCCAGGATATATCACATGGTAGGCCACAAAAAAAGTCTCAACAAAATTGAGTATAGAAATTATATCATGCGTTTTTTTTTTTTTCTGAGCACAAGGGTATAAAACTAGAAATCAATTACAGGAAGAAAAACAGGAAAAACATGAACAAACAAGTGGAGAATAAACAACATGCTACTAAAAAACACAATGGGTCAATGAAGAAATGAAAGAGGAAATCAGAAAATACCTTGAAACAAATGAAAATAAAAACACAACTTTCTAAAATCAAAAGGAGGTCTAGGAGGGAAGTTCATAGTGATACAGACCTACCTCAAGAAACAAGAAAAATCTCAAACTAGAACTAGAAAAGGAGAACAAGCAAAGCCCAAAATCAGCAGTAGGAAGGAAATAATAAAGATCAGAGAGGAAATAAATAAAATAGAGACCAAAAAGCAATAGAAAAGATCACTGAAACCAAGAGCTGTTTTTTTAAAGATAAATAAAATTGATAAACCTTTAGCCAGAATCATTAAGAAAAAAAGAGAGAGGACACAGAAAAACAGAATAAGAAATGAAAAAGGAGAAATAACAACTGATATTTCAGAGATACAAAGTAATCATAAGAGAATACTATGAACAGTTATATGCCAACATATTGAACAACATAGAAGAAATGGATAAATTTTTAGAAACATGTAATCATAAAGACTGAATCAGGAAGAAATAGATAATCTGAACAGACTGATCACTGGTAGTGAAATTGAATTAGTAATCAAAAAATTAGCAGCAAACAGAAGTCCAGGAATGGACAGCTTCACAGGGAAATTCTACAAATAAATAAAGAGCTAATACCTATCCTCCTCAAATTATCCAAAAAATTGAGGAGAGGGGAACAATTTCATTCTATGAGGCCACTGTTACCTGATTCTTAAACTAAAGACACTACAAAAAAATTGTAGACCAATATCTCTGATGAATATAGATGTAAAAATCCTCAACAAAATTTTAGCAAACTGAATTCAAGAATATATGAAAAGGATCATACACCATGATCAAGTGAGATTTATTCTAGGGATGTGAGTGATTCAATACCCACAAATCAATCAATGTGATACACCACATTAACAAAAGGAATGGGAATATCATATGATCATCTGAATAGGTGCAGAAAAAGCATTTAAAAAAATTTGATATTCATTTATGATAAAAACTCTCACCAAAGGTGGTATGGAGGGAACATATCTCAACAAAATAAAGGACACTTATGGATAATCTATAGCTAACATTATACTGAATGGTGAAAATCTGAAAACTTGTCTTCTAAAATCAGGAACAAGACAAAGACACTCACTCTTGCCACTTCTCTTTAACGTGGTATTGGAAGTCTTAGACACAAAAATCAGAAAATATATAGAAATAAAAGTCATCAAAATTGGCAGGGAAGAGGTAAAACTGTTTTTATATTGCAGATGACATGATACTCTACATAGCAAACCCTAAATTCGCCACTGAAAAACTATTAGAACCAATAAATCAATTCAGCAAGGAATCTGTTATGTTTCTATACACTAACAGTGAAATATCAGAATGAGAAAGTTTAAAAAAATCCTGTTCAAAATTGCATCAAAATAAAAAAAACGCCTAGGAATAAACTCAGCCAAAGAGGTGAAACCTATACTCTGAAAACTATAATACATTGATGAAGGAAATTGAAGATGATACACAGAAATGGAAAGATATACCATGAGTTATATCTTGGGTTGGAAGAATTAATATTGTTAAAATGTTCACATTACCAAAGCAATATACAGATTTAATATTATCCCTAACAAAATATCATTACATTTTTTACAGAACTAGAACAAATAATCCTAAAATTTATATGGAACTACAAAAGACCCCAAATAGCCAAAGCAATCTTGAGAAAAAAAAAAAAGCTGGCAATATCATACTCCCTAATTTCAGACTATACAACAATGGTACAGTAATCAAAACAGCATGATACTGACATGAAAACAGACACATAGATCAATGGAAGAGTCTAGAGAGCCTATAAATAAACCCATGGACTTATGGTCAATTAATTTACAACAAAGGAGGTAAGAATATACAATGGGAAACATAATGTCTCTTCAATAAGAAGTAATGGGAAAACTGGACAGATACACATAAAAGAATGAAATTAGACGAGTTTTTCCACACCATACACAAAAATAAACTAAAAAGGGATTTAAGATCTAATTTTAAGACTGGAAACCATAAAATTCCTGGAGGAAAACATAGGCAGAACACTTGTTGACATAAATTGTAACTATTTTTTGGATCTGCCTCCTAAAACAAAGGAAACAAACACAAAAATGAACAAATAGGATCTAATTAAACTTAAAAGTTTTTGCACAGTAGAGGAAACCATCAATGAAACCAAACCTAGAGGAAACCATCAATGAAACAAAACTTATGGAGTGGGAGAAAGTATTCGCAAATGATATGACTGACAAGGGTTTATATCCAAAATATATAAAGAGCTCATACAACTCAATATCAAAAAAGCAAGCAACCAAATCTAAACATGGGCAGAAGACCTGAATAGACATTTTTTAAAGAGGTCATACATATGGCTAACAGGCACACAAAGAATGCTCGTCATCATTAATTATTAGAGAAATGCAAATCAAAACAATGAGTTATCACCTCACATCTGTCATAATGACTATCATCAAAAAGTCTAAAATAGGAGATGTTGGTGAGGATGTGGAAAAAAGGGAACGCTAGAACACTGTTAGTGGGAATGTAAATTGGTACAGCTGCTGTGGAAAACAGTATGGAGGTTCCTTAAAAAATGAAAAACAGAACTAAAGTATGATGCAGCAACTCCACTCCTGGGTATATATCTGAGAAAAGTGAAAAGACTAATTCAAAAGATACATGCAACCCAATGTTCATAGTAGTGCTATATACAATAGCTAATATATGGAAGCAACCCAAGTGCTCATCAAGAAATGAATGTGTGTATATATATATATATATATATATATATATATACACTACCAAGCGTAAAGTGGATAGCTAGTGGGAAGCAGCCACGTAGCACAGGGAGATCAGCTAGGTGGTTTGTGACCGCCTAGAGGGGTGCGATAGGGAGGGTGGGAGGGAGGGAGACACAGGAGGGAAGAGATATGGGAACATGTGTATATGTATAACTGATTCACTTTGTTAAAAAGCAGAAACTAACACACCATTGTTAAGCAATTATACTCCAATAAAGATGTTAAATAAAAGTAATGAATGCATAAAGATGCTATAGTGTGTATATATATATATATACACACACACACACACAATGGAATATTACTTAGCCATAAAATGGATGAAAATTTGCCTTTTGCAACAGTATGGATGGACCTGGAGTGTATTACGCATAGTGACATGTCTGACAGAGGAAAACAAATATATTGTGTACCACTTATATGTGGAATATAAAAAATAAAACAAAAAAATGAATGAATATAACAAAATAGAAACAGACTCACTTATATGGAGAACAAATTAGTGGTTACCAGTATGGAAAGGAAAAGGAGGAGGGGCAAGATAAGGATAGGGGTTTAAGAGGTACAAACTAATATGTATAAGATAAATAAGCTACAGGATACATTGTACAGCAGAGAGAATATAGCCAATATTTTATAATAACTTTAAATGGAGTATAATCTATAAAATATTTGAATCACTCTTTTCTATACCTGAAACTAATATAATAATATATATCAACTATTCTTCAATTTAAAAAAATATAGAAAACTGCCTTTCAAATATGCTTATGAAGAATATTTTTATAACTGAAGACTTGGCTCACCCATGGAGACGATTAACTTTTTGTTCTTACAAAGCTATCTGAATGGTCTAATTAGTTATGAAAATATAAAGCAGAGACTTGTGGATCCATGAAACTAGCTACTTTCTATGAAAATGTAAAAGTTTGGAGAAAGTTATATGCAAGTAGGACACTCACAGCAACATAAAAAGGAAAACAAATGAATTGATAATTAATTAGTGTGACTGAGCAAACTAATGCATGCATAGGAATAATTCCATGCCAGCATTGAAAATAATGACCTACAGAAGCAAGAAGAACTACAATCCTGCAGCCTGTGGAACAAAAACTACATTCACAGGAAGATAGACGAGATGAAAAGGCAGAGGCCTATGTACCAGATGAAGGAACAGATAAAACCCTAGAAAAACAACTAAATGAAATGGAGAGAGGCAACCTTCCAGAAAAAGAATTCAGAATAATTATAGTGAAAATGATCCAGGACCTCGGAAAAAGAATGGAGGCAAAGATCGAGAAGATGTAAGAAATGTTTAACAAAGATATAGAAGAATTAAAGAACAAACAAACAGAGATGAACAACACAATAACTGAAAGGAAAAATACACTAGAAGGAATCAATAGCAGAATAACTGAGGCAGAAGAACAGATAAGTGACCTGGAAGAGAGAATGGTGGAATTCACTTCTGGGGAACAGAATAAAGAATGAAAAGAAATGAAGACAGCCTAAGAGACTTCTGGGACAACATTAAACACAACAACAATCACATTATAGTGGTCGAAGAAGGAGAAGAGAGAGAGAGAAAGGACCTGAGAAAATATTTGAAGAGATTATAGTCAAAAACTTCCCTAACATGGGAAAGAAAATAGCCACCCAAATCCAGGTAGCGCAGAGGGTCCCATACAGGACAAACCCAAGGAGAAACACACCAAGACAGATGGTAATCAAATTGGCAAAAGTTAAAGCAAAGAAAAATTATTGAAAGAAGCAAGGGAAAAATGACAACATACAAGGGAACTCCCATAAAGTTAACAGCTGATTTCTCAGCAGAAACTCTACAAGCTAGAAGGGAGTGACATGAAACACTTAAAGTGATGAAAAGAAAGAACCTACAACCAACATTACTCTACCCGGCAAGGATCTCATTCAGATTCAATGGAGAAATCAAAAGCTTTACAGACAAGCAAAAGCTAAGAGAATTCAGCACCACCAAACCAGCTCTACAACAAATGCTAAAGGAACTTCTCTAAGTGGGAAACACAAGTGAAGAAAAGGACCTACAAAAAAAAAAAAAAAAAACCCAAAACAATTAAGAAAATGGTAATAGGAACAAACATATCGATAATTACCTTAAATGTGAATGGATTAAATGTTCCAACCAAAGACACAGGCTTGCTGAATGGATATAAAAACAAGACCCATATATATGCTGTCTACAACAGACCCACTTCAGACCTAGGGACACATACAGACTAAAAATGAGGGGAGGGGAAAAAATATTCCATGCAAATGGAAATCAAAAGAAACCTGGAGTAGCAATTCTCATATCAGATAAAGTAGACTTTAAAATAAAGAATGTTACAAGAGACAAGGAAGGACACTACATAATGATCAAGGAATCTATCCAAGAAGATATAACAATTATAAACATATATGCACCGAACATAGGAGCACCTCAATACATAAGACAACTGCTAACAGCTATAAAAGTGGAAATCGACAGTAACACAGTAATAGTGGGGGACATTAACACCTCACTTACACCAATGGACAAATCATCCAAACAGAAAATTAATAAGGAAACACAAGCTTTAAATGACACAATATACCAGATAGACTTAATTGATATTTATAGGACATTCCATCCCAAAACAGCTGAATACACTTTCTTCTCACATGCACATGGAATATTCTCCAGGATTCATCACATCTTGGGTCACAAATCAAGCCTCAGTAAAATTAAGAAAATTGAAGTCATATCAAGCATCTTTTCTGACCACAACACTATGAGAATAGAAATTAATTACAGGGAAAAGAAAACGTAAAAAGCACAAACACATGGAGACTAAACAATACGTTACTAAGTAACCAAGAGATCACTGAAGAAATCAAAGAGGAAATAAAAAAATACCTAGAGACAAATGACAATGACAACACGGTGATCCAAAACCTATGGGACACAGCAAAAGCAGTTGTAAGAGGTAAGTTTATAGCTATACGAGCCTACCTCAACAAAGAAGAAAAATCTCAAATAAACAATCTAACGTTACACCTAAAGGAACTAGAGAAAGAAAAACAAACAAAATCCAAAGTTAGCATAAGGAAAGAAATCATAAAGATCAGAGCAGAAATAAATAAAATAGAAACAAAAAAAAATAATAGCAAAGATCAATAAAACTAAAAGCTGTTTTTTTGAGAAGATAAACAAAATTGATAAACCATTAGCCAAACTCATCAAGAAAAAGAGGAAAAAGACTCAATTCAATAAAATTAGACATGAAAAAGAGGAAATCACAAATGACACTGCAGAAACTCAGAGGATTAAAAGAGATGACTACAAACAGCTATATGCCAATAAAATGGACAACCTGGAAGAAATGGACAAATTCTTACACAGGTATAACCTTCCAAGACTAACCAGGAAGAAATAGAAATTATGAACAGACCAATCACAAGTAATGAAATTGAAACTGTGATTAAAAATCTTCCAACAAACAAAAGTCCAGGACCAGATGGCATCACAGGTGAATTCTATCAAACATTTAGAGAAGGGCTAACACCCATCCTTCTCAAACTCTTCCAAAAAAACTTCAGGGGAAGGAAAACTCCCACACTCATTCCATGAGGTCACCATCACCCTGATACAAAAACCAGACAAAGATACTACAAAAAAAGAAAATTACAGACAAATACCACTGATAAATATAGATGCAAACATCCTCAACAAAATACTAGCAAACAGAATACAACATATTAAAAGGATAATACACCATGATCAAATGAGCTTTATCCCAGGTATGCAAGGATTCTTCAATATACGCAAATCAATCAATGTGATACACCATATTAACAAATTGAGGAAGAAAAACCATATGATCACCTCAATAGATCCAGAAAAACTTTTGACAAAATTCAACACATATTTATGATAAAAACTCTCCAGAAAGTGGACATACAGGAAACCTACCTCAACATAATAAAGGCCATATATGACAAACCCACAGCAAACATCATTCTCTGTGGTGAAAAACTGAATGCATTTCCTCTAGGATCAGGAAAAAGACAAGGATGTCCATTCTCACCACTATTATTCAACATAATTTTGGAAGTCCTAGCCACTGCTGTGGCTAGAAAAAGATAAGAAAAAGAAATAAAAGGAATACAAATTGGAAAAGAAGAAGTAAAATTGTAACTGTTTGTAGATGACATGATCACATACATACAGAATCCTAAAGATGCCACCAGAAAACTACTAGAGCTAATCAAAGAATTTGGTAAAGTTGCAGGATACAAAATTAATGGATACAAATCTCTCTCTTGCATTGCTTTAAACTAATGATGAAAAATCTGAAAGAGAAATTAAGGAAACACTCTCATTTACCATTGCAAAAAAAGAATAAATTACCTAGGGGTAAACCTACCTAGGGAGACAAAAGACCTGTATGCAGAAAATGATAAACCAATGATGAACGAAATTAAAGATGATACCAACAGATGGAGAGATATACCATGTTCTTAGACTGGAAGAATCAATCTTGTGAAAATGACTATACTATGCAAAGCAATCTACAGATTCAATGAAATCCCTATCAAACTACCAATGGCATTTTTTATAGAACTAGAACAAAAAATCTTAAAATTTGTATGGATACACAAAAGACCCCGAATAGCCAAAGCAGACTTTTTTTTTCCTGGTGATGCGTTATTTTGGTTTTATTTTTTTAACATCTTTATTGGAGTATAATTGCTTTACAATGGTGTGTTAGTTTCTGCTTTATAACAAAGTGAATCAGTTATACATATACATATGTTCCCATATCTCTTCCCTCTCGCATCTCCCTTCCTCCCCCACCCCTCCCTATCCTACCCCTCTAGGTGGTCACAAAGCACCGAGCTGATCTCCTTCTGCTATTTGGCTGTTTCCCACTAGCTATCTATTTTACGTTTGGTAGTGTATATATGTCCATGCCACTCTCTCACTTTGTCCCAGCTTACTCTTCCCCCTCACCGTATCCTCAAGTCCATCTTTAGGAGGTCTGTGTCTTTGTTCCCATCTTGCCCCTAGGTTCTTCATGATCATTTTATTTATTTTAGATTCCATGTATATGTGTTAGCAGATGGTATTAGTTTCCTCTTTCTGACTTACTTCACTCTGTATGACAGACTCTAGGTCTATCCACCTCACTACAAATAACTCAATTTCCTTTCTTTTTATGGTTGAGTAATATTCCATTGTATATATGTGCCACATCTTCTTTATCCATTCATCTGTTGATGGACACTTAGGTTTCTTCCATATCCTGGCTACTGTAAATAGAGGTGCAAGGAACATTTTGGTACATAACTTTTTTTGAATTATGGTTTTCTCAGGGTATATGTCCAGTAGTGGGATTGCTGGGTCATATGATAGTTCTATTTTTAGTTTTTTAAGGAACTTCTATACTGCTCTCCATAGTGGCTGTATCAATTTACATTCCCACCAACAGTGCAAGAGGGTTCCCTTTTCTCCACACCCTCTCCAGCAATTATTGTTTGTAGATTTTTTGATGTTGGCCATTCTGACCGGTGTGAGATGATATCTCATTGTAATTCTGATTTTCATTTCTCCAATTATTAATGATGTTGAACATTCTTTCATTTGTTTGTTGGCAATCTGTATATCTTCTTTGGAGAAATGTCTATTTAGGTCTTCTGCCCATTTTTGGATTGGGTTTGATTTTTTGATATTGAGCCGCATGAGCTGCTTGTAAATTTTGGAGATTAATCCTTTGTCAGTTGCTTCATTTGCAAATATTTTCTCCCATTCTCAGGGTTGTCTTTTCATCTTGTTTATGGTTTCCTTGGCTGTGTAAAAGCTTTTAAGTTCTATTAGGTCCAATTTTTTTATTTTTTGTTTTTATTTCCGTTTCTCTAGGAGGCGGGTCAAAAAGGATCTTGCTGTGATTTATGCCATAGAGTGTTCCATGTTTTCCTCTAAGAGTTTGATAGTGTCTCGCCTTACATTTTGGTCTTTAATCCATTTCGAGTTTATTTTTCTGTATGGTGTTAGGGAGTGTTCTAATTTCATTTTTTTACATGTAGCTGTCCAATTTTCCCAGCACCAATTATTGAAGAGGCTGTCTTTTCTCCACTGTACATTCTTGCTTCCTTTATCAAAGATTAGGTGACCATATGTGCTTTGGTTTATCTCTGGGCTTTCTATCCTGTTCGATTGATCTCTATTTCTGTTTTTGTGCCGCTACCATACCGTCTTTACTAATGTCATTTTGTACTATACTCTGAAGTCAGTGAGACTGATTCCTCCAGCTCTGTTTTTCTTTCTCAAGATTGCTTTGGCTGTTTGGGGTCTCTTGTGTTTCCATACAAATTGTGAAATTTTTTGTTCTAATTCTGTGAAAAATGCCAGTGGTAGTTTGATAGGGATTGCATTGAATCTGTAGATTGCTTTGGGTAGTAGAGTCATTTTCACAATGTTGATTCTTCCAATCCAAGAACATGGTATATCTCTCCATCTATTTGTATCATCTTTAATTTCTTTCATCAGTGTCTTATAATTTTCTGCATACAGGTCTTTTGTCTCCTTAGGTAGGTTCATTCCTAGCTATTTTATTCTTTTTGTTGCAATGGTAAATGGAAATGTTTTCTTAATTTCACTTTCAGATTTTTCCTCATTAGTGTATAGGAATGCAAGAGATTTCTGTGCATTAATTTTGTATCCTGCTACTTTACCAAATTCATTGATTAGCTCTAGTAGTTTTCTGGTAGCATCTTTAGGATTCTCTCTGTGTAGTATCATGTCATCTCCAAACAGTGACAGCTTTATTAATGCTTTTCCTGTTTGGATTTCTCTTATTTCTTTTTCTTCTCTGATTGCTGTGGCTAAAACTTCCAAAACGATGTTGAATAATAGTTGTGACAGTGGGCAACCTTGTCTTGTTCCTGATCTTAGTGGAAAGGGTTTCAGTTTTTCACCATTGAGGACGATGTTGGCCCTGGGCTTGTCATATATGGCCTTTATTATTTTGAGGAAAGTTCCTTCTATGCCTACTTTCTGGAGGGTTTTTATCATAAATGGATGTTGAATTTTGTTGAGAGCTTTCTCTGCATCTATTGAGATGATCATATGGTTTTTCTCCTTCAGTTTTTTAATATGGTGTATCACATTGATTGATTTGCGTATATTGAAGAATCCTTGCATTCCTGGGATAAATCCCACTTGATCATGGTGTATGATCCTTTTAATGTGCTGTTGGATTCTGTTTGCTAGTATTTTGTTCAGGTTTTTTGCATCTATGTTCATCAGTGATACTGGCCTGCAGTTTTCTTTCTTTGTGACATCCTTGCCTGGTTTTGGTATCAGGGTGATGGTGGCCCCATAGAATGAGTTTGGGAGTGTTCCTCCCTCTGCTATATTTTGGAAGAGTTTGAGAAGGACAGATGTTAGCTCTTCTCTAATTGTTTGATAGAATACACCTGTGAAGCCATCTGGTCCTGGGCTTTTGTTTGCTGGAAGATTTTTAATCACTTTCAATTTCAGTGCTTGTGATTGGTCTATTCATATTTTCTACTTCTTTGTGGTTCTGTCTCAGAAGGTTGTGCATTTCTAAGAATTTGTCCATTTCTTCCAGGTTGTCCATTTTATTGACATATATATCCTTGTAGTAATCTCTCATGATTCTTTGTATTTCTGCAGTGTCCGTTGTTACTCCTCCTTTTTGATTTCTAATTCTATTGATTTGAGTCTTCTCCCTTTTTTTCTTGATGAGTCTGGCTAATGGTTTATCAATTTTGTTTATCTTCTCAAAGAATGAGCTTTTAGTTTTATTGATCTTTGCTATCATTTCCTTAATTTCTTTTTCATTTATTTCTGATCTGATCTTTTTTATTTCTTTCCTTCTGATAACCTTGGGGATATTTGTTCTTCTTTCTCTAATTCCTTTAGGTGTAAGATTAAGTTGTTTATTTGAGATGTTTCTTGTTTCTTAAGGGAGGATTGTATTGCTATAAACTTCCTTCTTAGAACTGCTTTCGGTGCATCCCATAGGTTTTGGGTCATCGCGTTTTCATTATCATTTGTTTCTAGGTATATTTTTATTTCCTCTTTGATTTCTTCAGTGATCTCTTGGTTATTAAGTAGTGTATTGTTTAGCCTTCATGTGTTTGTATTTTTTACAGATTATTTCCTGTAATTGATATCTAGTCTCACAGTGTTGTGGTTGGAAAAGATACTTGATACAATTTCAATTTTCATAAATTTACCGAGGCTTGATTTGTGACCCAAGACATGATCTATCCTGGAGAACTTCAATGAGCACTTGAGAAAAATATGTATTGTGTTGTTTTTGGATGGAGTGTCCTATAAATATCAATTAAGTCCATCTTGTTTAAGGTATCATTTAAAGCTTGTGTTTCCTTATTTATTTTCATTTTGGATGATCTGTCCATTGGTGAAAGTGGGGTGTTAAAGTCCCCTATTATGATTGTGGTACTGTTGACTTACCCTTTTATGGCTGTTAGTATTTGCCTTATTTATTGTGGTGCTCCTATGTTCGGTGCATAAATATTTACAATTGTTATATCTTCTTCTTGTATTGATCCCTTGATCATTATGTAGCATCCTTCTTTGTCTCTTGTAATAGTCTTTGTTTTAAAGTCTATTTTGTCTGATATGAGAATTGCTGCTCCAGCTTTCTTTTGATTTCCATTTGCATGGAATATCTTTTGCCATCCCTTCACTTTCAGTCTGTATGAGTCCCTAGGTCTGAGGTTCGTCTCTTGTAGACAGCATATATACAGGTTTTGTTTTTTTATCCATTCAACCAGTCTATTTCTTTTGGTTGGAACATTTATTCCATTTACATTTAAGGTAATTATTGATATGTATGTTCCTTTTACCATTTTCTTAATTGTTTTGGGTTTGTTATTGTAGCTTTTTTCCTTCTCTTGTGTTTCCTGCCTAGAGAAGTTCTTTTAGCATTTGTTGTACAGCTGGTTTGGTGGTGCTGAATTCTCATAGCTTTTGTTTGTCTGTAAAGTTTTTAATTGCTCCGTCAAATCTGAATGACATCCTTACTGGGTAGAGTAATCTTGGTTGCAGGTTTTTCTCCTTCATCACTTTAAATATGTCCTGCCACTCCCTTCTGGCTTGCAGAGTTTCTGCTGAGAGATCAGCTGTTAACCTTATGGGGATTCCCTTGTGTGTTATTTGTTGTTTTTCCCTTTCTGCTTTTAATATTTTTTCTTTTTATTTAATTTTTGATAGTTTGATTAATATTTGTCTTGGTGTGTTTCTCCTTGGATTTATCCTGTATGGGACTCTGTGCTTCCTGGACTTGATTAACTATTTCCTTTCCCATGTTAGGGAAGTTTTCAATTATAATCTCTTCAAATATTTTCCCAGTCCCTTTCTTTTTCTCTTCTTCTTCTGGGAACCCTATAATTCAAATGTTTGTGCATTTAATGTTGTCCCAGATGTCTCTGAGACTGTCCTCAGTTATTTTCATTCTTTTTTCTTTCTTCTGCTCTGCAGTTGTTATTTCCACTATTTTATCTTCCAATTCACTGATCCGTTTTTCTGCCTTAGTTATTCTGCTATTGATCCCTTCTAGAGAATTTCTAATTTTTTTTTTTTTTTTTTTTTTTGCGGTTTGCAGGCCTCTCACTGTTGTGGCCTCTCCCGTTGCGAAGAACAGGCTCTGGACGCGCAGGCTCAGCAGCCATGGCTCACGGGCCTAGCCACTCCGCAGCATGTGGGATCTTCCCGGACCGGTCCATGAACCCGTGTCCCCTGCATCAGCAGGCAGACTCTCAACCACTGTGCCACCAGGGAAGCCCCAGAGAATTTCTAATTTTATTTATTGTGTTGTTCATCACTGTTTGTTTGCTCTTTAGTTCCTCTAGGTCCTTGTTAAATGTTTCTTGTATTTTCTCCATTCTATTTCCAAGATTTTGGATAATCTTTACTATCATTATTCTGAATTCTTTTTCAGGTAGACTGCCTGTTTCCTCTTCATTTGTTAGGTCTGGTGGGTTTTTGCCTTGCTCCTTCATCTTCTGTGTGTTTCTCTGTCTTCTCATTGTGCTTACCTTACTGTGTTTGGGGTTTCCTTTTCGCAGGCTGCAGGTTCGTATTTCCCGTTGTTTTTGGTGTCTGTACCCAGTGGCTAAGGTTGGTTCAGTGGGCTGTGTAGGCTTCCTGCTGGAGGGGACTAGTGCCTGTGTTCTGGTGGATGAGGCTGTATCTTTTCTTTCTGGTGGGCAGGTCCACATCTGGTGATGTGTTTTGGGGTGTCTGTGGCCTTATTATTGGTTTAGGCAGCCTCTGTGTTAATTGTGTTCCTGTCTTGCTAGCTGTTTGGCATATGGCGTCCAGCACTGTATCTTGCTGGTTGTTGAGTGGAGCTGGGTCCTGGCATTGAGATGGAGATCTCTGGGAGATTTTCGTCGTTTGACATTACGTGGAGCTGGGAGGTTTCTTGTGGACCAGTGTCCTGAACTTGGCTCTCCCACCTCAGAGGCACAGCCCTGATGCCTGGCTGGAGCACCAAGAGCCTGTCATCCACATGGCTCAGAATAAAAGGTAGAAAAGAAAGAAAGAAAGAAAGAAAGAAAGAAAAGAAAGAAAGAAAGAAAGAAAGAAAGAAAGAAAGAAAGAAAGAAAGAAAGAAAGAAGTAAAATAAAGATATTAAAATAAAAAATAATTATTAATTTTTTTTAAGTTAAAAAAAGGACAAACAGAACCCTCAGACAAATGGTCAAAGCAAATCTATACAGACAAAATCACACACAGAAGCATACACATACACACTCACAAAAAGAGAAAAAGGGAAAATATATATATATATATATCGTTGCTCCCAAAGTCCACCTCCTCAATTTGGGATGACTTGTTTTCTCTTCAGGTATTCTACAGATGCAGGGTACATCAAGTTGACTGCAGAGATTTAATCCACTGCTCCTGAGGCTTCTGGGAGAAATTTCCTTTTCTCTTCTTTGTTCACACAGCTCCTGGGGTTTAGCTTTGGATTTGGACCCGCCTCTGTGTGTAGGTCTCCTGAGGGCGTCTGTCCTTCACTCAGACAGGACGGGGTTAAAGGAGCAGCTGATTTGGAGGCTCTGGCTCACTCAGGCCGGGGGGACGGAGGGGTATGGAGTGCGGGGCGAGCCTGCGGCCGCAGAGGCCAGCATGACGTTGCACCAACCTGAAGTGCGCTGTGTTTTCTCCCGGGGAAGTTGTCCCTGGATCATGGGACTCTGGCAGTGGCAGGCTGCACAGGCTCCAGGATGGGAGGTGTGGATAGTGACCTCTGCTTGCACACAGACTTCTTGGTGGCTGTAGCAGCAACCTTAGTGTCTCATGCCCGTCTCTGGGGTCCGCCCTGATAGCCATGGCTTGCACCCGTCTCTGGAGCTCCTTTAAACAGCGCTCTTAATCCCTTCTCACACACCAGGAAACAAAGAGTCAAGAAAAAGTCTCTTGCCTCTTCGGCAGCTCCAGACCTTTTCCCGGACTCCCTCCCAGCTAGCCATGGTGCACTAGCCCCCTTCAGGCTGTGTTCATGCAGCCAACCCCAGTCCTCTCCCTGCGATCTGACCTCCGAAGCCCGAGCCTCAGCTCCCAGCCCCGACCCGTCTCAGCGGGTGAGAAGTCAAGCCTCTCGGGCTGGTGAGTGCTGGCCGGCACCGATCCTCTGTGTGGGAATCTCTCCGCTTTGCCCTCCGCACCCCTGTTGCTGCGCTCTCCTCCGTGGATCCGAAGCTTCCCCCCTCCGCCACCCGCAATCTCCGCCCACGAAGGGCCTTCCTAGTGTGTGGAAACTTCTCCTTCTTCACAGCTCCCTCCCACTGGTGCAGGTCCTATCCCTATTCTTTTGTCTCTGTTTTTTTTTTTTTTTTTTTTTGGTCCTAACGAGGTACATAGGGAGTTTCTTGCCTTTTGGGAGGTCTGAGGTCTTCTGCCAGCATTCAGTAGGTATTCTGTAGGAGTTGTTCCACATGTAGATGTATTTCTGATGTATTTGTGGGGAGGAAGGTGATCTTCACGTCTTACTCTTCCATCATCTTGAAGCTCCCCTTACCAAAGCGGTCTTGAGGGAAAAAAACGGAGCTGGAGGAATCAGACTCCCTGACTTCAGACTATACTACAAATCTACAGTAATCAAGACAATATGGTACTGGTACAAAAACAGAAATATAGATCAATGGAACAGGATAGAAAGCCCAGAGGTAAACCCATGCACCTATGGTCAATTAATCTATGACAAAGGAGGCAAGGATATACAATCTAGAAAAGACAGCCTCTTCAATAAGTGGTGCTTGGAAAACTGGACAGCTACATGTAAAGGAATGAAATGAGAACACTCCCTAACACCATACACAAAAATAAACTCAAAATGGATTAGAGACCTAAATGTAAGACCAGACACTATAAAACTCTTAGAGGAAATCATAGGAAGAACACTCTTTGACATAAATCACAGCAAGATCTTTTTTCATCCACCTCTTAGAGTAATTTAAATAAAAACAAAAATAAACAAATGGGACCTAATGAAATTTAAAAGCTTTTGCAAAGCAAAGGAAACTACAAACAAGACGAAAAGATAACCATCAGAATGGGAAAAAATATTTACAAACAAATCAACGGACAAAAGATTAATATCCAAAATATTTAAACAGCTCATGCAGCTCAATATTAAAAAAAACAAACAACCCAGTCAAAAAATGAGCAGAAGACCTAAATAGATATTTCTCCAAAGAGGACATACAGATGGCCAGAAAGCACATGAAAAGCTGCTCAACATCACTAATTATTAGAGAAATGCAAATCAAAACTACAATGAGGTATCACCTCACACCAGTTAGAATGGGCATCATCAGAAAAATCTACAAACAACAAATGGTGGAGAGGGTGTGGAGAAAACGGAACCCTCTTGCACTGTTGGTGGGTATGTAAATGGATACAGCCACTATGGAGAACAGTATGGAGGTTCCTTAAAAAACTAAAAATAGAATTACCATATGACCCATCAATCCCACTACTGGGCATATACCCAGAGAAAACCATAGTTCAAAAAGACACATGCACCCCAATGTTCATTGCTGTGGTATTTACAATAGCCAGGTCATGGAAGCAAACTAAATGCCCATCAACTGATGAATGGATAAAGAAGATGTGTTGCATATATACAGTGGAGTATTAGACATAAAAATCAACTAAGTTGGGTCATTTGTAGAGATGTGGATGAATCTAGAGACTGTCATACAGAGTGATGTAAGTCAGAAAGAAAAAACAAATATTGTATATTAATGCATATATGTGGAACCTAGAAAAATGGTACAGATTAACCAGTTTGCAGGGCAGAAATAGAGACACAGATGTAGAAAATAAACATATGACACCAAGGGGGAAAGCAGCGGGGGGTGGTGGTGGTGGTGTGAGAATTGGGAGATTGGCATTGACATGTATACACTGATGTGTATAAAATGGATGACTAATAAGAAAGTGCTATATAAAAAAATAAATAAAATGAAATTCAAAAAAAGAAAAGAAAAGAATGACCTAGATGTAAAATTACTAATCTGGAAAGATATTCCTAAAATATAAAATTACCAAATGCAAATATTAGATTTAAATAATATTTCAACTCCATCAAAGGAAAAAAAATCTGTGTATAAATAAAGAGAAAAGTAAGAAATGATATGCAGCCAGTAGTTAATACAAGTTATCACTGAGGAGGGAAACTGGCAGGAACAGAGGAGGTGAGTGACTTTCTCTTTAGGTGGTTCAAGGGGTAGAATTATGGGTGATTTTTATTTCTTGTATGTTTGTGTTTATCTATATTGAAAAAATAAGATAAATAAAAACAAGCAACATCACTTCATTTTTATTCACTGATTTGTGAGTTTGGCAACATTGTATTTACAAAAAAATAATCATTTAAAACAAAATGAAAAGATACAGGTTAACATGGTGAGTAAGTAGACAGTGTTTCTCTTTAAAATAGTCAAAGAGATACCAAAGTACCAAATCTAGTAGAATTCTCTTGCTTGATAAATATCTACTAACTGTCAGGTTTATGAGGATGGATTGAGAAGTACATTTTGGAGGTAAGTTTTATGTGTCCTACAGCTCTTGGTCACCATTTCAGAAATTAGAGGGAGATGCATGGTAGTTCACTGCATCCTGAAGTGATTGGGTGACAATGGAAAAGAAAATTGTAAACAGGACCTGAAACAAGGTGGCCTTCATCAGTTATTTATTTAGCATCTACCATATGCCAAAACCCTATCCTCCACAGAGGTGATAAATCAGTGAGCAATACAATGGCCAAGGACCTGGTCAGGTTTCTTTACTATTATGTTCCCAGCACCTAAATTAGCAGCTGCCATATGGTAAACACTGTATTTCTGGCAGGCAGAGAGGGAGGGAGGAAGGAAGGAATGGACAGAGGGAGTAAGAGAGAAAAGGAACCTGGAACCTAATCAGATATACAAGCACTAAAAATAAACACAAGCAAATCACCTTTCATCATGGCAGAATGAGGACCTCTACTCTAAAACAAGGAAAATACAACAAAACAACTTAAATGAACCACTTTAGAACTCTGGCAATTAACTCAACCTACAGAATGAACTGAAAATTGTCTATCTAAGAATCTACTAAACCTTGGTAAGACAGTAGCCTTTGTGACATTTTAACTTGGAGCTATTCCTATCTGTCTTTCCTCCCCAGTTCAGTGGCATAGTAGCCAAAAGTTGACAGCACTGAAGAATATGGAAACAGCTCTGTTTATGGAGGTCCATGAAAATTACTATTCTCAGAGCACAGTCAGTATTTTGTCCAAATTTTCACCTCTCTGAAAAATCTCTATTCAGAGAGTAGTGGCTATTTGATTTGACTCAGATCTCAGCTCATGGTTGGAGGGATGGGGTGTCCCTCAGGTGATTACAGAAACAATAGGAAACTGCTGGCAACATCCAAGGGCCCAAGGTTGTAAATTCAGATGGGGCAAACCAGTAGCTGGACAGGAATCCTGGAGAACTAGATTACTACAGGGAACTTTGAAAAGTCCAGTATATTCATGGAGATCTAGAAGCCTGTGTACATAAGCAACTGCCCCCAAAAGCTACAAAAATAAATATAAGTGTAATGAATATTAATAAAAGACAAGAACTGATGCCAAAGGAGAACATTAAAAATGGCCCTAATCTAGAATGGTGGAAGTGAGTGCAGTGAGAAGGACTTGTCAGAAAAAACATTCCCAAGCACATAAACTATATAAGAAGATTTGTAGGATAAGAGGTAGTTGGTCATCTAGGTGAAATGGAGAAGGCAGGGCAAGAGGTGAAGATTGTGTAATTTCAGTGGGTAAGTATATTTTAAGATCTGAGGACAAAATACAGAACATGGTACATTCTATATAGAGCAGCAAGACTGAAGGGGAGACTGGTTTGAAAGGAGGCAAGAGGCAAATATGGGTAAGACACACAGTCTCATAAGCCAATTTAAAAACCTTAAACATGATCCCAGGGGAAATTGAGAAGTCACTGAAGCATTTTAAGCAGGAAAGTTACATGGTCAAGTTCGCACTTTAGGAAGATCATTCTGGCTTCTGAGTGGAACACAGATGCAGATAGGCATGAATGACCAAAAGAGGATCACCTATGAGGTCACTGCAGTAGTCAAGATAAAGAGAAGGAAATGATGAAGACAGGTTGTGTGGATATAAATGTATAGATTTAAAAGATATTTTAAAGGTAAAATTTGTCAGAATTTGGTGGTGCTTACCAAGATTATGGCTTGAGCTTTCAGGTACATGGTGGTTTTATTTACTGAAATAGGAAACACTGAAGAGAAGGAGGGTAGATGAATCAAGAGTTCAATTTGGGGCAGGTTGAGCTGGCCTTCCTTTGTAATTCAGGAGTAAAGTGTGAGAAGATAGAAGGGCCTAGGGAAGACTGCTGGGGAGAATCTATGTGCTTAAGGGATGACCAGAGAAAGTGGAGAGAAAAAGTAGAACTGAGAAGGAATACTCAGGAAGCAGGGAGGAATACTAGGAGCATGGGTACCATAGAAATTTGGAGGAAATTTTCGAAAAGGAGGAAATGATCGATAGTGTCAAATGCAGTTGAGGTCAAGTGAGATAAAAACAAAAATAGTATTATTTCAATTAGCACAAGGAAGTTGTTACAAACCTGGGAGAGAAATTCCCGCAAAGACGTGGGATGTGGTAAAATTGGAGTAGATTAATGAGAAGGGAGTGGGAAAGAAAGCAAGTAGGCAAATAGAAACAGCATAGTTCATGTTCAAAACCCTTTCAAGATTTCAACGCATCGAGGGGAAAAGGGGAGTTCAGAGCAGAAGTTTCTTTGTTTATTGAAGTAAGAGTGACTGATGCATGTTTAAACATTGATGCAAAAGATCAGTATAGAGAGAAGCTGACTTGACAAAGAAAATACTCCGTAGTGAAATTTCCTTGAGAGGGCAAGAAGACAGATATTAAAGAGCAAAGGTAAAGTAATAGGTCATACATAAGAGACATTGATATTCCTCCTTCCTGTTAGGTTGGAAATGAAGAGGATATGGATGGCGTCTGTATAGACTTGATGGTGTAAAACTGAGGGACTTTCTGAATGAAAGTTTCTCTTTTATCTGAAAGATGAAAGGTGGCGTCTTTTATGGAAAATGAAAAGTATTGGTGAGGAGTGTCATAGGTCTGACAAAAATGAAAAATGTTTGAGATAGTCATTCTTAAATGAAAGAATGAGGTACTTGAATAAACTATTGGCAGCCTTGAGGGCTCAGTTGGGACTAGACAGCTATGTCTGATAATGTGGCATTGGTTGCCCTGTTGCCGTGATTTTTCACAGTAGTGTCCAGCTAGCTGCCCAAGTGCTCGCACAGAGAAAGACAGTTGGCTAATTAGAGATTGTGAGTTTGTGACATGGATATAATAGAAGCACTGTATGGCAAATAAGTGATTACATTAATGTGTGAAGGATTCAAAGCTTGATAGGGAGGAAAGTAGAAACAGGAAAAGGCTGATGGATAACAGAAAATTGAATGATCAAAAGACTGTAGGTCCTGTAAATTCAAAGAGCAGGCATACTGTGAATAAGTGAGAGTGGGACATTTTAATTAATAATCTCAGTGGTAGAGAGGGCAAGAAGAGTTGAATTTTGGCTTGTGTAAAAAGAAGACAAAAGTTATTGTTTCATTCATTTTTTTGACATCAAGATCATAAGATTAAATAAAACTACACTCAGATGCCATTTTTCACCTCAGACTGGCAGAGATGAAAATATTTGATAATACACTGTCAGCAACAGAGTACAGACTACAACAGAGAAACAGGCATTCTAATATACATTGCTAGTAACTGTAGATTGATATGATCTCTATGAAGGGCAATTCCACAAATTCAACCAAAATTTCAAGTATGTATGTCCCATGATGCAGCAGTTCCATTTGTAAGGATTTTACCTAAAATTAGTTTGCTTATGTGAGAAATGTCAGATGTACAAAGTTGCTTATTGAAACATAGTTTGTACTGTATAAGCACAAGGTTGGAATCAACCTGAATGTCCTTAAATTGGCAAATAGTTAAATAAACTATGATCTATCTGTACAATAGAATTCAGAGAATTCACAGAAAACGATTCAAGGATAATCTTTTACGTTAATACGTAACAAATTCTAACATATTGTTAAATAAAGCAGTATGTGATTATTTGTATAAAAGGAGGGAAAAAAGAAAAAGCAATATATATAATTGAAATATATAATGTAAAAACTATAAAATATATATAATTAAAAATACATAAAATAATATATTGAATGATACATAAGAAAACTGAAAAATTAGTTGCCTTTATAAAGAGGAATTAAGTGGCCAGGAAAAAAGGATAGAAATTTTATCACTCTATCTCTTTCTATGCATTTTAAATTTAGACCCACATTATTAAATTTCTAATTCAGTTAATTAATTAAATACATTCATTTTATTGTGTGTTTTAGTACATTATAAATTATGTATGTTTTACATGTAAACATGTAAAACATGTAGGCTTAACTCAGAATTTGTTCCTATAAATCACTATATGTGTGTATATTAAACAAAAGACAGAAAAACAGATATCAAAAAATATTTTTAAAGGTATAAAGTATACGACAAAAATAAAGGAAAATATATCAATTAAGAGTAAGGGGGTTAATATTTCTTATAATTAATAAAAACAACAACCATAACAACAGATTAAATGCGTTGATCTCACAAATATTTAAATATACTATTTTGTTTAATTCTCTAATCCTATGAAGAAAGTACTTTTATTATGCTTACTAAAAGAGATGAAGAAAATGAGAGTGAATAGGATTAATTAATTTGCAAAAGAACAAATAGCTAAAAATGAAGAATTATGTCTGCCTCCAAAATCAGCAGAGTATTATGATATTAAATATAAAATTATAAACCTCTTAAAGAAAAATACGGCCATACCGGCTTAAAGAATAACAATCCATATGCTACTTACAATTACAAAATCACAAATATGTTAAAAATAAAATAAATTATATACATATCAGATAAATATAAACAATAACAGAAGAAGTGACTGAGAATAGTAGGTGCTAAATCAAAACTTTTCAAAAATAGGAAAAAAGTAAAAAGGAAGGGTTGGAGGAAAACAGAAATGGAGGGAGGGAGGGAGGGAGAAAAAGAAGGATTTGTAATAGAGCAGTAGGATTTTAATTTATGCTAAAGGTGGTCTCGGCAATTTGAGCCAACCATCTCACTGAGGGCAACTAAACAAAGAAAAAGAAAAAGATATCTTAAAGTATCAATGCCCTAATGATAAAGTAAGGAATAATTTTGCCCAAATCTTGAAGCTCAAAAGAGGAAGCCTAGTTTACTAAGCTACTTTTTCCTTGAGGGCATCTGCAAAATGAGTTTTGATGGATTTGCAGGGAAGGAGTACAGAAGCCAAAGTTAGCCCAAGATAATTAATCCCCTTCAAACTAGCCAAGGTCTGATATAACTTCCAAAGTGTTCCATCTTCAGAGTGCATTGAAAGTAAAATACCTCTCATGTAGATTTGTGGCCTGCATACATATCATCAGAATGGCCCAGAGGGCAGCACATAAGGACCAAGAACCAGCAGATAATAAAACCAACTCACAAAAACTTGAGATAGTGGAGTTATCAAAATTTATAGTTATAAAATAACTAGGCTTACTATGTTTAAGAGGAGAGAAAACATGCTTGGAAATATCTTCAAGGAGGGAAAAAAAACAACAAAAAAAAGCAAATTAAGCAAGAGGCCATAAAACTAGAAATAAGCACTCACATTAAAACAAATACCCATAAACAAGGTTTAAAATACTCTGTTTAGGGCTTCCCTGGTGGTGCAGTGGTTGAGAGTCCGCCTGCCGATGCAGGGGACGCGGGTTCGTGCCCCGGTCCGCGAGGACCCCACATGCCACGGAGGGGCTGGGCCCGTGGGCCAGGGCCACTGGGCCTGCGCGTCCGGAGCCCGTGCTCCGCGGCGGGAGAGGCCGCAGCAGTGGGAGGCCTGCGTATCACACAAAAAATAAATAAATAATAAAATAAAATAAAATATTCTGTTTAGATCAAAAAATAAAATTAAAACCTAAGAAATTATGAAATATTGGTTTAAAACAGCATCTGACTGGCATCTCTTAATGCAGCTTGTTCAAATTTTCCCATAATATAGCTTTTGAAGTGTCAGAAAAAGACAGGATAAAAGAGAAAAGTTAGACTGATAATGGTAATGCCAGAATCTGTAGGGAATATCCACAAAACTATTCGGCTGATAGAACTAGAAAAAAATCCACTTAGGCTTTTCCTCACTTACATCTAAGAGTTGCCACATAAAACAGACACAACTTTAAAAGAGATATTAAGAAAATATTTCATATCTTCATCATTGCCTTCTGATCCGAGCATCCAATGAGAAGACACTTATAATCTGTATATATAGCCTTTCTCTTCTTCCTTGCAAACAACCTTCAATTTTGCTTTTGGAAGCAACTAGTCCAGCTAAAAATGTCACTTTCCAGCTGAACTTGCAGTTAGGACTGGCCTTGTAACTTCATTCTAGCGAATTAATGTAAGAAGGGATTAAATGGGTAGAATTTTCAGGAAAAAGCATTTTAAGTGGCAGATTCTCATTGCACATGTTTATACCCATTTTATTTGCTCTTTTTCCTGCTTGTATGGCAATATGGCTGCTATCTTGTCACCCCAAGGACAAAAACCTCATGGTAAGGATGGTGGAACAGTGAGACACAGCCAAGTCCTGGTGGCATCATTGTATCTTCATACCGGCCCTGGCTGCCTGTGTCTCCTTGTGGCCTTTTTGTTACATGAAAAACAAGCAAGCAGAAACACATGCCTATATGTATAAAACCACTGTCAGTTGTTTTTCTGATACTTAATGGTGAACTCTTTTTGTAATTTATATATTTGGGGTCTAGAACTCACAGATAACTGAAGAGTTACCTTCTACCATTGAAGGCTGCCTTCTGAGTGGTTAGAGGGCCTCTGTTCCTCCACGCTCCTGCCACTCAGAATACATTTCAACTCCTCAGGCTACATTCAAAGCTCTGTAGTCAGACATACTCCACCTATTCAATCATTTGGCTGGATGTTCCTCATCATTAGTCCAACATGTTTCTGTCAAGAAAACTGCAAAGCCAAAGACGGTTCTGACCTCCAGTCTTTGTAAGTCACTCCTGTAAGATTTCCCAGACTGTCTTGTTCTCATTGATTTCTCCCTTCTATGAACTCTCTTTGTACTTACTAGCTATATCACTTTGTCACTTAATAATACACCCTTCAATGATGTTATTTATGTCACATGTATATATCCTGTATTTTCAACCAGATTGTTTTTAGATACATTTCCCTCAACACTTAGTACAGTGCAATAGGTAGGACATATCTAACATCTTTGAATAAATCATGAAAAAATGATGAATAAATAAATCTTTTCACATTCTTGATTATAGTGATGATGATGCAAGTTTCTTTTCTAAAGGCTTATCTTTCCCATTTCTACTTACTCCAAAAGAATATGAGGCATAACATGATAATACATCCTAGTGAATCACCTAGGCAACTCCATAATGGCATCCTTCAGAATACTGGACACCTGTTGTTTCTTATCCTCTCATATGAAACATCCTGTAATAATAAAGAAAAATGCATTACTGTGTGGCATCATTCTTTGTTTTCATCCATGTGAATTTTGTAATATTAAAATGGTTCTAGAAATTCGGATATTATAAAATATTTTTAAATTGGTGTTTGTTACATATTGAAGTGCAATAAAATAATTTGCTTCATTTTTCAAATAGAATAGAATGTACTGTAATTCTTATTTCAATTTTAGATTTTTTTAAAGTAATGTATAATTATACTCTTTTACTAATGGGAACTAACATTTGCAAGGCATTTGTATTTATAAGGTGCTTTCACATCTATATCCTCATTTATACCTCTCAGCAAGATGGCAATTATTTCCATTCATATATGAAGAAACTCAAATATGTAAAGTGACCTACAGTAAGTGTCCAAACTGGAAAGTGTTCACAGGTCTTTTGATTCCAAATGCAAAGTGCATTTCAATATTCCCTTTGGGCTTCAAAGGAAGAACTTCCATTGAATGTTAAATTTAAGATCGGGAATAATAAGGTCTTTCTATGGGTTTAAAGTTTACCCCCTTTCTACTTTTTTTTGGTGAAAGAAGGAGTCATTACTATCTGACATGGTATTTAATAGCGTAATATCTAGAGGCAAAATACCTGGGTTTGCAGTCTTATTAGTTATATGATGCCAGGAAAATTATTTAACTTCTCTTGTGCTTCCAATTCCTAATCTGTGAAATCAATGCAATAATAGCACTTAGCTCATGGAATTTATGTGAATTATAAAGTGCTCACCACAGTATCTATCATCATACAGTCAATTTTCAAAATGTTATTATCATTATTATTTCTTAAAGATGACTAGCACTTAATTCTGAATAATATTTATTATCTATATGCTATGCCCTGCACGTGGCACATTATCTTTGTGTCTCATTTAATTTTCCAAGTATTCAATCCTGAAAGGCAAATGTGATTATTCTCATTTTACAAATAAAGATACTGAAGTTGACAGTGCATGGCTAGGTAGCAAGTCCAAGGCTTCACCCACAGGTATTCTGCCTACGTTCATCTAATCTCAACCCTTGTTCTTTTCATCTCTGTCTGCTGCCTCTTTGATTGGGCAAATGGACTGAATTTCATGTGTGCCTTAGTTTGGTAAACTCTTAGAGATGGTGTGTACAGTGTTCCCAGAGGACAGAATGCTGTTCTCCCCCAGCATGGGATCAGAGAGTCTTTGTGCTCAGCCAACGCACTGACTGAATCAGGACTGCCTGTGCTGCCCAAGTATAGTCCCAGGAGGAAGGTTGCTGTTTACCTCAGGTTCTCTGATCATTTTATGCAACTCCAATAGCCACTGCTTTCAACAATGATTCTCTTACTCTAGCTGAAACGAAGATCAGACTGGGAGATAGATTTATGCTGAGAATACTGAGCTTAATCTTTCCCTCTCACCACCACCTCCATCCAATATAGACAACTCTAAGAAATCTAATGGATTTGAAATAATAATATACTTAAATTAATTTAGGTACCTTATCTTTTGTTTACTAATAAAAATCTTCACCATACAATTTACTTGTGAAGAGTTGTGAAGTGGTTAAGAGAAATGTAATTTACAGAACTGTAGAAATAATGTATAAAATTTTCAAGGTATGGGAACAGTCTGGAAGCAGCAGGAGGTCTCTAAAGTGGGACCTTGGTTTAGGAGGTAGCTGGATTGGTTTAGGAATTAAGATTATAGTGGGTATAAATCCTGGTCTCTAAATGCAAGTTTGCAAGATAGGGTCCATTATTTTCTTTCAGTCAAATTAAATCTGATTTTCTCACATCACTCATTTGTCAAGAAACTCCATTCCAGTCTTAACTGTATCTCCCAAGACAGTACAAGTCAAAGAAGTGCCTGGTCCATGGTGCTTGGATGGAAGAGGAAGGACCTCTAGCCTCTTGTCCATTATGGCCACCATGGTCACCCTCATTTTCAAAACCTACAGTGTCTAAAAGACCAGAGGGTCTTTGCTCTGGACTATATGTTTGAAACAGGAATATTTCCCAAGGTCAAGAATGGTAAAGCATATGGTTCAGCATCCCTAAGTAAATTATATGGCTGTCCCTTTTCATGTCTTTCCTCCTCAAGGCACCATCGCTAACTGGCAGGACATTGTTTCCTCTATTCCAATCCTTACCTATTTTCCAGTTTCTTTTATCATCTTAAAATATCTTTCCCTCTCCCTTCTAATAACTTGTATTCCTTTCAAAGTTACTTCCTTCTCCTCAAAAGCAATAATCACAACTTCTTCAATAAATTTTTAAAAAATTTGAAAACAAAGAATATTTAACAGCTAATTTTTCACCATCTGAGGTTAAGTGAAAACCTGCATGGCACAAAACTGTAGATGTCAGGTGAAAATATTCATTTAGTATTTGTGTACAAATTCATATATAGAAAATAAAAAACTAGAAAAAATACATCAAAATGCAAAGACTGAGAAAACATATCAAAATGCTAACAATAGTTATTTTTATCTTTATACAGATTTTTTTTTTTCCATATTTGCTGGAGTCTCGCTGGGGGTATAGTAAGAGGAAGCTGGAAGGTACAACAGGAGACCAGAAGAAGAAGCATATAACTCTACCTGAGGAGGTTATGAAATGACCTAGTTTTGGTCTCCCCAGCATCCTCAGTCAATGGCTAGAAGTACCCCTGGGGAGCATGTGACTCAGTTTTAACACTGCAGAATACTCAAAGTTGTGTCGGATGGAGACTGCCACCCAACAACCGTCTTTGCTGTAGACTCTCCTAGAGATCTAAGCAATGAACCTTCACTGGCTTGCATAGTCTACCCACTTGCACTGCAATGATCCACGAATCTATACTTGTTCAGGAGAAGCTCCTTTATGGTTCTTGTGGACATCTCCACCTGAGGGGAAATTTAGAAGTGGAAGTTAGTAGAATGAACTTCAGAACTATAGCACCCATTTGTTCAGCTGGTGTCAGGGCCACACAGGTACTCAACTTCCCCCTCCTCCACTATCCATTCTAAATTCCTCTTTCAATTATCACTGTTGCAGGACTTCGGGATATACCAGGTGATGCGACTCAAACCTTCATTCTTAAGTGGTCTGGGCTCTTGGTAATATTATCCTTCTTAAGCCAGGGTTGCTGCATGTGTTACAATTACAAATAGCATGGCACTTATAATTGACATGGGTAGTTGCAATTGGTGTGGGAGAACCAAGAGATGTCCAATTGGATTATCTAGGCCCCACGTGTATTATTCCTTACCTCCATTAAGTATAAGCAACCCTACTTCCTCCTGTTTATCAGAAGCAATCATTTCTTATACACAAAGAATCCAAAGTGCAATCATATCTTGTATTTCAATGAGATATTTGTTGTGTTCCCTGGCAAAAGTATGCTCCCTTCACAGATCGGGATCACTAAACCTGCATAGCCTAGAGCTGTCAGAACAGGAAACACAAATTCCTCCTGTGAGGTTGGGGTCGGGGGCTGGGGGGATGGGCACAATTTCATTTTATTCTTATGATGGACTAATGCTGCGCCAAACTGAATCATATGACTTAATTTCAGCAAAACTCTACTAATAGCAGTTCTGGACAGAGAGTCACATAGTACTCTAAGGCTAAGTATTCTGTTTCAGTAGGGCCCAGTGACATCCCAGAAGCTATTATTAGAAAGGTATATAACTCTTTGCAGCAGGTAGCATGGTTCTGCTCTAGAAGCAGAGCCTGCATTGTGGTTCTCCCACTGGGGCTTACCATTAATTCTACCCTGAATCTTATTCTACCCCTGAAAACTTAACATCAAAAGGTCTGCTGGATTGCATTTGCAGTTAAGCCTGCTACAGAGCCTTTACCTGTTTTGGCCCCATTCAACAGTGCCAGTAGGTATATGGATCATAGAAGTATTCCCAGGTTTGGAATGTATTGCCTTCACCACTCAAAGAGGCCTAGTGGGTGCTATGCTTACTTATTTATAACATGAAATGCAAGATGCAGTGATAGGTCTTTTATTTCAGAGGTGATATGCTAGCATGCCCCTGATAATGCCCCTAAATCTTTACTGAAGTAGCTAGCTCCTGAATTTCCACAGGGTTATTTATCACCCTTAGGGATACATGTCTCTTACAAAGGTCTCCACCATGCTAACCAGCTCTTGCTCATTTTGCCTAGTCAGTCTGTGGTCATGGATTTAATAAATCAATATCATATACTGCAGAATGTCCAACTGGCCCAGATTCTTCAGACTATATTATGGCCAAGCATGAGGGAGTTAACATAGCCCCAGGGCAAAACTGAATGAAAATATGAAGTGTTTTCAGAAAAAGAAAACTGCATTTGCTAAATCAAAAGCCACGTACCAAACATCTGAGACCTTCTTAATCTGTTATAGTAATGATTCTGTATTCATCAAGTAAGCTGCAATTTGGGCTACTACTTTTTTGAGCTTGAAGTAGTCTACAGTCTTCTTCAACACATCTGGTCTGTATAGGGGTTTGACCAGTGAATTAAATGGAAATATGATAGATATCACCGCCCTGCAGCCTTTAGGTCTTTACTGGTGACACTAATCTCAGCCAACTCCTGTGATAAATTGTTGTTTTTAATTTTCTACATTGGCCAGGAAGGCAGGAGGAGCCAGTTTCAGCGACTTCCACTTGCCTTCCCCACTATGACAATTATTACCCCATAGGCCAAGGACCTAATATGGTGGTTACTTAAGTTGCCAAGAATTTTAATCCTTGTTATCAATTTTGGGACTAGGAAATGCCCACCAACCCAATGTAAACCAGACTTTATCCAAGATTTCATTTCTCACCTGTCTCCTGTAAGCATGTTTCCAGTTCATAGTCATCTAAGTAAATGGCTATAGACAGTGATGTACTGATAAATACTTTAACAATTAGCCCTCTGGGGATGGGTAGTGGGGAGAGGGAGAACAACCTCTTCCATAATGTTTTCTGATTTCCAGGGTGTAAATACTCCCACCATGGCCAGTTTCAGGCTTCCATCAAAGATCTCCAAAGAGATGCACATTTCAACTCTTTGGACCTGGTAAGAGTCAGCTCCAGCACACTACTGGCTGTAGGTCCTTTTAGGGTAGAATTGCCACAGTATTATAGAATCTTACCCCTGACAACCCAGCCATGTGTTTATTCAGTGGATTCCAGATCTGAAAATTGACTCAGGTTCAGGAAGTGAGCCTAGCCCTCAACTTCCTGTTTCTCCATTCCTGCCTTCTTCTGATTGTAGATATTACGTAGCATCCTTGTTGGTTGTCCATCTGTTTTGCCCCTTGGGATACCATGTTCTTTTAAGCACCTCCACAACTCTGTGGTCAAGCCCCCTTGACATTACCAGTTGTGATGGTAATTGTAGCTGACTGGCTTCTGGTGAATAAGCACTGCCAATTGTCCTCTATTATTTTGGGGCTCTATCATCCTTATAGCCATAAAGGAATCCAGCTCTGTGACTGCTTTTCCTATCATTATACCTAGTCTTTAGGGAAAAGTAACCATTTAACTTATTAGTGAAGCTTGTGCCTTTACACCAGCACATCCCTGACAGCCTTGGTGAATGTCGTATCCTCTGGACCTATGCATAATTCTTTGATGAGTCCTCTGGCCTCACAAAATATATCCATATCAGAATGTTCACTCCCTGAGCCTTTCCATTTCTTCCTCTACCACTTGCCAAGACAATTCAGGCATTTCTATTTCACTCCTTGTGGACCATCACTTTCTCTAAGTTCTAAGAGCCACCCTAGGAGTAAATTTTCTCTATTTCCTAGCATAACTTGTCAAGAAGTTAAATTCTGTGTCCTGAGAAAGTGCTTCCAAGTTAGTGAATTCTTGCTTATTCAATATTATTTATGGACTCCTTAATCAAGCACACTTAAAATCCAATCCCAGACATAATTCTTTATCTCCTGCTATAAGCGTGCTAGCTTATTCTTGCGGGTTCTTTGGAGGTATAATCTTCCCTTCCTTATTAGGTTCAGCCCATCTCCACCTGGGTTATGCTAAGATTCAATCTTAAGAATTGGCCTGAAAGCCAGGAAAAGAGATGGGGGTAATGCTGTTGACTTGCAGGGGAGAGAAATCTATATTGTGTTCCCATATTGGAGAAGTTCTAGCTCTTATTAGGAAGAGGTTGGCTACTTCATCAAGCTCTGGGTTCTAAGTCAAATTTCTTAGGGTGGCAGCCCCCAGATAACCCTATCATGTATTTCAGTAGTCCTAGGTTTTCCCAAACAGGGCCCTGACCTTAACATAACAGATCTCTCCGGACTGAGCATTTAAAATTCTGTGGAGCTCTTATATTAAGGTCTGATCTTACTCCTCAGTTGTGCCCACTCTTCTACTACATGAAATAAGGGCCAAGAGCCCTGTGGCTCTCATACATAATCTTTTTAACTACTCTCATTTTTTCAATATACCTCTGTTAAGCATCAATACAACTTATTAATAACCAGCCAACTGCCCTGTTCCTCTAGATATTGTTCCAGTCACACTTTTGAAATTCCTGAATCATCTCACTGTCGAGGTCTTTACACCAGACTTTTTACTAGGACTTTTTTTACCAGATCAGTATTGGTAAAAGTTTCAGCCATTGGCCTATCACCTTGTGACAGGCTTTTCCATGCCTGACATCTACATGAGATGTAGTTCCTCTTGACGTCTAGGCAGTGAGTGAGTCAGTCCTCAAGCTCCATCTTACATACAACCTGGTTTCTTAGGCCATTGCTGGTATCATTGATACAGTTCTCCAGGAAAAAAGATGCCAATGTGGATTCAGACATGCAAGACATTTACTGGGGGTAAAATTTCTGTGAAAAATAAAGGAGAGAAGAAGGTAGCAGAAGGAGTAGGCATTGAAAGAAATGATAAACTCATGCTGGAGTAGGCATTGTGAGGACCCCTGCCCTGACGGTAGAGGAAGTTCTTCAATTAAACCTCAGTTCTGCTTTCTTGGAAAAACTTCCTCACCCATTTGTTTTCCATGGACATTGACTTGATTCTCTGACAGGAATAGGGTTTTTGACTATTACCTCCTATGTCGTATCCATAATGACTACTAGGGACTATGCCTTCCCTGATGGATAGTCGGGCAAGTTTGGAAGCCCAAAGTTTATGACTTGAATAGTCACAAAGTTTATCAGACTAGGCTCATGGTTTCTTTTGCAAAATAATCTCCTCAAAAATTTAGAAATCTCCAGATATATTTGTTTCCTATCAACTTCATGTGCCAACAGCTCTACCCATAAGTTCTTTTCTAAGCATAGCACATAAGCTAACATTGTTTCCTTGCTCTCTTTCTCCCATGCCTCCATTTTACCTTAATTTGCATCCATTGAGACCATTTGAGTACAGGCTTGACTGAGAAGTCCATACCTCAATCTTCTCTTTTGCAGGAGGGCTAGGTCCCTTTGCTTGAAAATCTTCATGAGAGACGTTTGAGCAACAAAAGTCCTCTCTCTTGACATATGAGGTACAAAAGTTTTTCTAAACCTGCAAGGTCCCAAAAGAAATTTCGCTTCCTTTTAATCTCTGCAGGCAAACCTACCGATTCTTGACTAAGTTCATTTTCTTCCCTGCTATACCTTGTTAAAAGCATCATGGAGCAGACAACACAGAAAATTTTGACTCTTTACAAACACTACCCTTAAAGTTTTAGGCCTAGTAAGCATTCATCCTGCCTTCAAATTTATCACAGGCAATTGACTTACCAAACACTTTACCACAACGTCCAAGGATGGCAGATTTCAAGCTTAACTGCTAAAACAACGACACATAGTTTGGGTTTCTCTTATGGTCAGAATATGGCTTGAAGTTACAAATTCTAGATAATAGAAAAGGTGATCTAACAAAAGAATCAAAAAATTCAGTGGCTTAAGAACTATACAAGTTTATATCTTTCTCATGAAATATTCTAGAGAGGGTGTTTCACAGGATTAGCAATTGATAGTAGCCCTACCATCTTCAACATTGTGGCTCTGATCATCATCTTTTCAAGCCTACAGAGCATGGAGGCACACATATAGAAGCCTAAAAGAGGCATAAATTACTTCTGCTCACATAATATTTGGGGGAATTTATTCACGTGAGATCATTCCAAGGGGCTTGAGGAATGTATTTCTACAATTCTAGCTATAATTCTATCAGTATGAAAGAAGATAATAATGTATTCTCATTGACAGCTTATACTAAGCTTTCTGAACAGTGTCAGGTATTTCAAATTATTTTCTCAAATTCAACATGTCCAGAACATAACTCATTATTTTCCCACATATTCAACTCTTCATCCTGCTTTTTCTACATCTGTTAATGGCATCACCATTCATCTAGTTATCCCTTCTCAACATATTGGAGTGATGGTTGGCTCTTTCCTCTCTTTCATTACCCATATCCAACTGGATGCCAATAAATTACTTGTTCTTCTTGGTTGGTGCCCCCCACATCATTCTCTTTTTTGTGTTTCCAGCTCACCAATTTAGGCTAGTACTCATTACTACTTACCTCAATTGTTGTGATGACTTTCTGAGTTGTCTGCACAGCTCCAAATGTTTCCCAGTTTTCCATATAACCTGAGGAAGTAGTCTTTCCAAAGCATATCTCTGAACTATTACCTTTATGTTCAGTAGTTCCTCAGGGCCTATACAAAATTATATACAAATTAACCTGCTATCCAATCTGAATAGTCTTGTATTCTATGTCTTTGGTTTGTAATCCAAAAAGGATTAGCTGCCAATGCCCAAATAAATGTATGTGTTTTTCTACTTCCAAGCTTTTGCTAATCTTATTCTGCATTTGAAATTCACTTTTCCCCTATTTTTAGAGAAAGCATAGGCTCTGGCAACCTGATTTCTAATCTTAGCCCCACCACTAGCTTGTTGACCTTGACAGGTCATGTAATATCTCTGAGCCTCTGTTTCATCACTTCTAAAAGGAGAATAAAAAACCCACTTCACAGGGTTGTTTTTAGGAATAAATACAATTAACTTCAATAAAGTGCCTATAGATAAGTATTCAATTAAAGTCAATTTGCTTTGTCTCTATTGAAATTGTGCCTATTTCTATTATTACTTGCTCCATTAAGTCTATTGTATTAGTTACACTCTTGCTAGTCTTGTCACAGATAAATTCCCAAATATCACTGTGCTTGTGTAGTTGGGTTTGCTTTCTTAAACCTCTGCTATTGTCACAAGATAAGCATGTCCTGTGTAGTCCACTGGTCTAAGGTGAATAAGAGATATACAGAATAGATCTCAACACAATGTGTAGCTTAAAAGAAGTACAGCTAAGACCTTAGTCTAGCCAAATCCTAGTCAACTCATAAATGTGGGTAAGAGAATAAATGATTCATTTTCTTAGGCCACTGAGTTTGGAGTGGCTTGCTATGAAGCATTATTGTAATAAAACTGATAGATACATGTTGTAATACTAAACATATTACACTAAACAGACACTCAATAAATTGTACAAAGTTGATTTAAGTAAAAAACAACTGTAATCACAATACTGAAAATTGTGCTCCCTTAAAGAAAAAAAATATTAGCAAAAAATAATGTTATAAGACCCTCAGCTTTTTCATTGTCAGAAACAGATGATTCAAAAACCAGCACCTTGGAGGAGGGTGGGACAAGATGGTGGAGTAGGGAGATCCTGGGCTTGCCTCTTCCCATGAACATAAACCATAATTACTACTTCATATAGAGAAACTATCTCTGAGAATAATATGAATACTAACAGAAAAGTTTTTCCACAACTAAAGACAAAAAGGAAAAGCCACACTGAGATGGCCAGGAGGGGCAGAGATATGGTCTGGCCAAGACTCATACTTGCAGTGCTGCAGTCCATCAGTGGGAGGGATATCACAGCCTTGGAGGTTCTTCCTGAAGACCAAAGGTTCTGAATCCCATATTGGGCTCCCCAGCTCAGGGGACTTGCACTGGGAAGATGAGTCCCATAGTATCTGGCTTTGAAAACCAGAGGGTCTTACCTCCAGGTGAGTCAGAGGAATATAGGAAACCAAGACTCTGCTCTTAAAGCATGCATGAAAAACCTGACTTGCTCCTAGTCCCAGCACAGAGGCAGCAGTCTGAAAAATGACATGATGGAGACTCACTGACTAAGTCTAAGTGCATGTGCCCAAGGGGCATGGGTCTGTTGAAACTTTCTCTGGGGATGGAGCACCTGGTGGGCACCAGTTTGTGTGTGTGTGGCTCATCCTCTATGTAGATGGCCTGGTACTGAGAGGAACCATTTCTGAATCTCCCCAACTAACCTGTGAGCATTCACCTCACCCCAGGCTCACCTGTGGACCCAACAGAATCGGCACCCCTCTAAAGTGTCCCCCATTCTGCCAGACCCAGCTGCTATCCTCAGTTGGCAGTGGAGCCCCTCCAAAGCAGCCCCCTTGCCCTGACAGACCTGATGTGCACCCTCGGCTGGCAGCAAAGCTCCTCCAAAGTGGACCCACACCCTGCCAGTCCTTGCAGGTGCTCTTAGCTGGCAATAGAGCCTCTCCAAAGTGGCCGTATACCACACCAATTCTGGCTGGCACTAAAGCCTCTTCAAAGTGGCCCAGTGCCTTGCTAGTCCCACAGGAGCTCCTCCAAAGTGAATACTGCCCCTAGGGCTGGCACTGCACACTAGAGTAAATACAATAGTTGCACCCAAGCCTTACAGCCACGCAGACCAGGAGCCAGCTCTGCACACTAGTGCAACCACAAGAAGCGTGGCCCAGACAACAGGAGAACACATGCAGTAGAACACAGGGGACACATCTGGAGCACCTAGCTCTGGTGACCAGAGGGGAATGTGCTACTGAGCCACACAGGACACCTTCTACACAAAGCCACTCCTTAAAGACAGGGAGATGTAGCTAATTTACCTAATACATAGAAACAAACACAGAGTTAGGATAAAATGGGAGACAAAGGGATGTGTTTCAAACAAAAGAATAAGACAAAAACTCAGAAAAATAACTAAACAAAACAGAAATAAGCAATCTTCCACATAAGGAGTTCAAAGTAATGATCATTAAGATGCTCATGGAACTCAGAAAAATGGAGGAAAACAGTGAGAACTTCAACAAAGAAAAAATATTAAAAAAGTAATCAGAGCTGAAGAATACAATAACAGAAATAAAAAGAAACTAGAGGGAACCAGCAGCAGATTATATGATGCAGGAGAAAAAATAAGCAATCTGGAAAACAGGCTAGTAGAATTCACCCAATCAAAACAGCAAAAAGAAAAAAATTATCAAAAAACTGAGGATGGGGCTTCCCTGGTGGTGCAGTGGTTGAGAATCTGCCTGCTAATGCAGGGGACACAGGTTCGAGCCCTGGTCTGGGAGGATCCCACATGCCGTGGAGCAACTAGGCCCGTGAGCCACAACTACTGAGCCTACGCATCTGGAGCCTGTGCTCCACAACAAGAGAGGCCGCGATAGTGAGAGGCCCGTGCACCGTGATGAAGAGTGGCCCCCGCTTGCCACAACTAGAGAAAGCCCTCACACAGAAACAAAGACCCAACACAGCAAAAATAAATAAATTAATTAATTAAAAAAAAAACTGAGGATGGTCTAAGGAACATTATAATAACATCAAGCATACTAAAATTCACATTATAGGTCTCCCAGGAGGAGAAGAGAGAAAGAAAGGGACAGAAAACCTATTTGGACAAATAATGGCTAAAAATTTTAGGGAACTTCACTTTTCCTAACCTGGGGAAGGAAATAGACCCCCATGTCCAGGAAGCACAGAGTCCTAAGTAAGATGAAATCAAAGAGATCCAGTCGAAGACACATTATAATTAAAATGTCAAAAGTTAAAGGGAGAGTCTTCAAAGCAGCAAGAGAAAAACAATTTGTTACAAACAAGGGAGCCCCATAAGACTATCAGCTGACTTTCCTGCAAAAACTTTACATGCCAGAGAGAATGGCATGACATATGCAAAGTACTTAATAGAAAAAAAAAAAAAAAAACACTTACAGCCAAAATACTCTATCTGGCAAGGTTATTAGGAATTGAAGGAGAAATAAAGAGTTCCCCAAACAAGCAAATATTAAAGGATTTCACAGCCACTAAAACAAACTCACAAAATAATGTCAAAGGGAACTTTTTTAAACAGAAAAAAAAAGACTGTACTAGAAATATAAAAATTATGAAAGCAAAAATATCCTTGGTAATGGCAAAAATAGAGTAAAGGTAGTCAATCAACCACCTATATATAGTATGAAGGTTAAAAGACAAAGCTAGTAAAATCTTATATATCAACAATGATTAGTTAAGGAATACACAAAATAATTGCTTTACAATGTTGTGTTAGTTTCTCATATAAAAAGGTGTTAAAGATGACATCAAAAACATAAAATGTTGGGGGTAAGGAGTAAAAATGTAGTGCTTTTAGAACATGCTCAAACTTAAGCAACCATCAACTTAAAATTGACTGCTATATACATAGGTTGTTATATAGGAACCTCATGGTAACCAAAAACAAATAATAATTATACAAAAAATAAGGATAAAGGAATGTAAACATAATGCTAAAGAAAGTCATCAAATCACAAGGGAAGAGAGCAAGAGAAAAAGAAAGTAACAAATAAGAACAACAAAAATAACAAGAAAACAATTAACATAATGGTTATAAATACAAACTTATCAATAATTACTTTAAATGTAAGTGGACTAAATGCTCAATCAAAAGACATATGGTGACAATGTATATATTAAAAAGACACACATATATATATGCTGTTTACAAGAGAATTACTTCAGAGCCAAAGACACACACAGACTGAAATTGAGGGGATGAAAAAATGGTATTCTATGCAAATGGAAACAAAAAGAAATCCAGGGTAGCAGTACTTATATCAGAAAAAATGGACTTTAAAACAAAGACTGAAGCAAGAGACAAAGAAGGACATAACATAACGATATAGGAATCAATCCAAGAACATATAACATATGTAAGTATGTATACACCCAACACCTAAATACATAAGCAAATATTAACAAACATAAAGGGAGATATTGCCAGTAATACAATAGTAGAGGACTTCAACAACCCACTTACATCAATGGTTAGATCATTTAGACAGAAAATCAATAAGGAAACATTGGCATTAAATGACACCTTAGACCAGATGGCCTTAATAGATATATACAGGACATTCACTCAGAAACAGCAGAATACACATTCTTGTCAAATGAACAGGGAACATTCTCCAGGATAGATCACACATTAGGCAACAAAAGCGTCTCAGTAAATTTAAGAAGATTGAAATCATATCAAGCACCTTTTCTGACCATAACTGTATGAGTCTAGAAATCAACTTCAAGAAAAAAACTGTAAAAAAAAATATGTAGAGCTAAACAACATGTTACTAAACAACCAATGGCTCATTGAAGAAATCAAAGAGGACTGAAAATGCCTGGAGACAAAAATGGAAACACAACATTCCAAAAATCAATGGGTCAGAGCAAAGTCAATTCTAAGAGGGAAGTTTATAGCAAAACCAGCCTACCTCAGGAAATAAGAAAAATCTCAATTATGCAATCGAATCTTATATTTAAAAAAAAACTAGAGAAAGAAAAAACAAGGCCCAAAGTTAGTAGAAGGAAGAAAATAATAAATCAGATTGCACATAAATGAAATAGAGTTTAAAAATTAGAAAAGATGAATGAATCAAAGAGTTGGTTCTTTGAAAAGATAAACAAAATTGATAAACCTTTAGCAAGACTCATTTAAGAAATAAAGAGAGAAGGCCCAACTACATAAAATCAGAAATGAATGAGAAGTTACAACCAACATTATGAAATATAAATATTGTAAGAGGTGACTATAAAAAATTATATGCCAACAAATTGGACAACCTAGAAGAAATGGATAGATCCCTAGAAACATATAATCTTCCGAGACTGAATCAGGAAGAAATAGAAAATATGAACAAACCATTGCTACTACTGAAATTAAATCAGTAATCAAAAAACTCCCAACAAACAAAATTTCAGGACCAGATGATTTCACAAGTGAATCCTACAAAACATTTAAATAAGACTTATTACTTATCTTTCTCAAAGTTGCCCAAAGGTATTAAAGAGAAAGGAATGCTTCAGAACTCATTCTACAAGGCCAGCATCACCCTGATGCCAAAACTAGACAAAAACACCACACGCACACACACACAAAAATTACAGGCTAATATCACTGATGGGTATAGATGCAAAAATTTTCTACAAAATGAATTCAACAATACATTTAAAGGGTCATACACCATGATCAAGTAGGATTTATTACAGGGATACAAGAATGGTTTAATATCCAAAATCAATTAACATGACACCCCACATTAACAAACTGAAGTATGAAAACCATATGATCATCTCAATAGATACAGAAAAAGATTTTTACAAAATTCAACATGTGTTTACAATAAAACCTCTCTACAAAGTGCGTAGAGTGGGAACATATCTCAACATAATAAAGGCCACAACCCATAGCCAACATCACACTCAATGGTGTTAAGCTTAAAGAGCCCTAAGATCAGGAACCAGACAAGGATGTCCACTTTCAACTACTTTTATTCAACATAGCATTGGAATTCCTATTAACAGCAATGAGACAAGGAAAAGCAATAAAATGTATCCAAATTGGAATGGAAAAAGAAAAACTGTCACTGTCTGCACGTAATGTGATACTACACATAGAAAATCCTAAAGGTGCCACCAAAAAACTCTTAGAACTCATCAATGAATTCAGTAAAGTTGCAGGATACAATATTAATATATAAATTTGTTGAATTTCTATACATTAACAACAAACTATCAGAGATAGAAATTAAGAAAATAATCCCATTTATAATTGCATCAAAAAGAATAAAATACCTAGGAATAAATCTTAGGTAAAAGAGGGTAAAAGACCTGTACTTGGAAAACTATATGACAATGATGAAAGAAATTGAAGAAGACACAAACAGTTGGGAAAATATACCTTATTCATTATTGGAAGAATCAATATTGTTAAAATGACCATACTACCCAAGGAGACCTACAGATTCAATGCAATCTATATCAAAATACCAATGACATTTTTCACAGAGCTAAAACAAATAATTCTAAAATTTGTATGGAGCAACAAAAGACTCTGATAGCCAAAGCAATCTTGAGAATAAAGAACAAAGTTGGAGGTGTCATGTTCTTTGTACTCAAACTATCTACAAAGCTATAGTTATCAAAACAGTATAGTACTGGCATAAAAACAGATACATTGATCAATGGAACAGAATAGAGAACCCAGAAGTGAACCCACACTTATATGGGTAATTAATCTATGGCAGACGAGGCAAGAATATACAGTAGGGAAAAGACAGCCTCTTCAATAAATGATGTTGGGAAAACTAGACAGCTACATGTATAAGAATCAAACTGGACCATTTTCTTACAACATATATAAAAATATATTCAAAATGGATTAAAGATTAAATGTAAGACTGGAAACCATAAAACTGGTAGAAGAAAACAGGTAGTATGCTCTTTAACATCAGTCTTAGCAATTTTGGGAGGGTCTATCACCTTTTGCAAGGGACACAAAAGCAAAAAATAAGCAAATGGGACTACATGAAACTAAAAACTTTGCTTTTAGTGAGAGCAAGGGAACTGCCAACACAATGAAAGGCAACCTACTGAATGGGAGAAAATATTTGCAAATCATATATTCTACGACTTCCCTGGCGGTCCAGTGGTTAAGACTCTGCAGTTCCAATGCAGGGGGCGCAGGTTCAATCCCTGATCAGGGAACTAAGATCCCACATGCCACGTGGCATGGCTAAAAACTTTTTAAAAACGTCATATATTCTATAAGGGATTAATATTAAAATTATATAAAGAAATGACACAATTCAATATCAAAACAACAAACAATTCCAATTAAGAAATGGGCAGTTTTCCAAAGGAGACATACAGGTAGCCAACAGAGACATGAAAAGATGCTGAACATCACTAATCCTCAAAAAATGTAAATCAAACCCACAATGATATACCACCTCACTCCTGTCAGAATGGCTTTCACTTAAAAGACAACAAATAAGTGTTGGGGAGGATGTGGAAAAAAAGGAACCACTGTGCACTGTTGGTGGGAATGTAAATTGGTGTGGTCACTATGGGAAATATTGCTCAGCCATTAAAAAATGAAATCATGCCATTTGTGACAACATGGATGAACCTAGAGGGTATTATACTAAGTCAAATAAGTCAGACAGAGAATTACAGATACCCTTACGAGTGGAATTTAAAAAACAAAAGAACCAGCAAACAACACAAAATAGAAACAGACTTACACATACAGAGAGCAAGCTGGTGGTTGCCATAGGGAAGAGGAGTGGACAGTTAGGGAAAATAGGTGAAGACGATTAAGAGATACAAAGTTCTAGTTATAAAATAAGCCACAAGGATGTAATATACAGCATTATACACAGGAATATAGTCAATAATACTGTAATAATTTCATTTGGTGACAGTTACTGCTCTTGTCCTGGTGATCAATTTGTAATGTATTTGATGGATCACTATGTTGTGCACCTGAAACTAACATAACATTATACACCAACTACACTTTAATTAAAAACAAAAACAAAAACATCACCTCAATGCAGTTGTTCAATGTCAATGTCAGTCATCCTGAAAATGGCAATAATTAGTGAATGGTATTGCAGAGCACAGGGGTATATGTAGTATACTTCTCCTTTAAAATGACTCATGTGGAATAAAGTGAGGATTCAATTTTAACTGCACTTTGAAGTTTTATGAAATCCTCATAACAATATAAGTTATTGTTTATTTACCACCTTGTATACTATATACCAAATGCAACGATAGGTACTTGTAACACACTATCATATTTAAATTCAAATTATAAATTAGCCCCACGAAATATGTATTATTTTCTCCACAGAGTTTAAATTACCCTCCCTAGGTCACACACTTGCTATGCAGGTCAGAGCTGGGATGCAAACACAGATAAGCCTGACTTCAAAAACATCCTTTTCCACTGTGCCACACACTGAGAAAAAATTGAATTTACTTAGACTTAGGCAAAAGGGTGCCAAAACTAACTTCACTTATAACTTTTTAAAAGTAAATTGTATTAATTATTCATATTTAACTTTGGTTAACTTCAATTGAATACATACAGCACATTTGTTTAACTAGAGGTCACTTTTTCAGCAATCTCTGGATTCTTACAAATTCATTCATCTATTCATTTATTAAATAGAAGGTCATTGATCTTAAGCATGTTCCACATGTTGTTTTGGAAACTTGGGAGATAACAAAGAGCCCACAGTCCCTACCTGCAGGGTACTTACAGTCTAACTGGGAGACAGATATGCAAACAAATAACTCAAACTCGATAGTAATTAGAAAAATGTTAGTTAAACAATATTTACACCCATCGGATGGGCAAAAATTAAAATTCTGTATAATGCTGACTGTTGGCAGGGATATGAAAACTCTGAATGTGGGAATCATGATACAGTACTACTCAGAATTGTCTAATGATGTTTTTTGTTTTAGATATGTCAAATTCGAAATGTCTGTGTGAAACCCAAGTGAGGGTATCAGATTGGAAGTTGATTATTAACAAGTTTAGAGTTAGAAGAGTGCTCTCCAAAAAAAGTATAACTCTATGAGTTTTCCATGGCTAAAGCCATGGAAGCCAGAACAAAAACAAAAAACTAAATTAAAAGGCCCCTGAGCAGAGGAGATTCAACATCACTAAATGTCATGCCTGTAGTGAAGACTGGGTGAGACTTGTTTATCATGAGTTTTTACTATGCCAACCCAAAGAAGGGAATGTGGTTGAATGAGGCAAAGTGTTGGATGGGAATCTGCTAATGAGAGACGGAACTTTGAGTCAGCTGACCCAGGTCCATAGGCAGTCCTTAGACTGTGCAGCTTTTCTTTTCTTTGTATTATGAACTCCTCTGAAAATTTCATGAAAGTATAAATCCTTCCCCAGAGCAAAGCAGAAACACATTTCAGCGTGTCATTTCAGAGAGTTATGCATCCTCTGATTGATCCCAGGTTAAAAATACCTGGAAAGATTAATTATTATTATGACTGTTTTCCCTTTCCATTTTTTTTTTTCCTTTTCACCTAATCAGGTTTTCCCATAATCTATCAACTAGTGTCAATGGCATTCACTGAAGATGGTAGGAAAGGTGATCTTGGCATTAAGGCTAATTCCACTGTGGCATAAGCTCACCACTATCCTAGACTGTCTCATTAGGTTTGGAGTAAAAAGGATCCAACTGATACTGTTCTTGTTCCTGGAAATTGATATAAAAGAAACCTAAACTCCCTTTTTTCATGTTCTTGTCTTTGTGTCTATATAATATGTTAAGCTGCTATTTATAAAGCTAAGATATCTTCTGGACTCCATTGCAGAGGCCAAGTGGCATATTAATAGTGACAAAGAAACTGAACTTTTGTCTCCTGGATAAGGAAATTAAATGCCTAGTGATTTAATCTCATGACTGGGTGTCTGCCCTTCCAAGTAATGAGACAAGAACAACAACAAACAACAACAAAAACTAAAGCCTTGGTAATGAATGGTGAAAACTCTAGATAGAAATCCTTTCTTCCTTCATAAAATTACATAAATTAATAATAGGAAAGAATGTTTAATCAAACAAACTTGTCGGCCTTTTACTATTATTTACACTATGTTATTTTCCAGTTCAGTTTTAAGTCTAGAATAATGGATTTTCCACTTTTTTTCCCTTGGAGTTCAGGGCATTTACTTCAGACAGTATCTTTTTTAATATCTAGCACATATTTTACTTTCATCCATCTATGAAAAAAGTGGCAAAATAGAGAGGAAATAGCACTAGATGGAAATCAAAATATCTGGAATCAAATCCTACACCAGATAACAGCTTTGTATCTTGGAGCAAGTCCCTATATCTCTCTGATTTTCTGATTTGTAAACTAAGGCAATACTCTTCCTGCATATGTGATAAGGTTGTTGCAAGGATCAAATGGGGTATTCAAAGCATTTTTTTCAAGTTTGGCTCAAATTTTAAATGAAGAAACTACTGCTCAGACAAGTTGTTTTGAGTAAATACATAGCTTTGTTACAGAGCTAAGACCCACAACTTTGACTCAAAATTTGCTATGGAGGATTATCTGAGCCTCTTTGGTGATGAGCACTTGGATAAACTGCTTAAAGGGTGTGTGTGCAAGGGTGGAATGTGAGATACTGCCTACATCCCCAAGAGACCAGTTGGATTAAGTTTAGATGGTTGATGAACCACTTTATAAAAAGGGAGGACCCTAATAATTACAGGGCTTTTTGTTTTGCAAAGCATTGTTTACAAATTTGAGGCCAGAGCTTGGTTGTTTGACAACAGCAGAGCTATAAAAGGCAGGAATCTAAAAAAACAAAACAAAACAAAAAATGGTCATGAAGAACCTAGGGGCAAGATGGGAATAAAGACGCAGACCTACTAGAGAATGGACTTGAGGACATGGGAAGGGGGAAGGGTAAGCTGGGACAAAGTGAGAGAGTGGTAGTGTATATATGACATATAAACAGTACCAAATGTAAAATAGATAGCTAGTGGAAAGCAGTCGCATAGCACCGGGAGATCAGCTCAGTGCTTTGTGACCAGCTAGAAGGGTGGAATAGGGAGGGTGGGAGGGAGAGAGATGCAAGAGGGAAGAGATATGGGGATATATGTATATGTATAACTGATTCACTTTGTTATAAAGCAGAAACTAACACACCATTGTAAAGCAATTATACTCCAATATAAACATTAAAAAATATAAAAAATAAATTCTTTTTCACAAAAACAAAACAAACAAAAAAAGGAAGGGAGAAGGAGAGAGAGAAACCTTAATGTTTGGTCATTAAATAAGGTACTTGGATGAAAGCAAAAATTTTAAATGGGGAATTGTATTAAATTGTTTGCTCTGCTCTGTGGTGTGAGATGTAAACTTTTTTATCAGTCCCATGTGAAATCTTTATGACAATCTCTCTAGCTCAGTGTTTCATGGAGGAGGTTTGCACTGCGGGGAGATGCTACAAAGCCCTGAGTTCTACATCAAGGCTGAGGCAGAACCAAACCAGAGGCTGCCCCCTGAAGGGCAGCCAGATAAGAGTTACATGGGGATTAACAGAGATAAAAAAATGAACACAGAGGTCCATAAATATGACTAATTATTTTATTGTTATGACCAGCCAGCTCCCGAGTCTGACAGAGAACTAACAATTTAGTATCCCAGAGAAGGGAGGAGTGGCTGTGTTATAATCTGTGGTCTTTCAACTCCTCACCATAGTTACAATGACTGTTTAGCTCTTTAAAGCTACATGGGGCAAAAAAAAAAGATGCATTCAATGTGTTCCATTTCCATCATTAAATTTTAATTTTCCTCCATATCCTCTTTCTACCAAAATATATCTCAGCCATACCTTAGAATTAACCTCATAGAAACCTTTCCCTCTCCTCACCATAATTAGTTATTCATTCCAACACACCACAGCAGTAAGCATCTTTCTTTGATAAGAAAAAGCAGCATGAATCTATGGAGTCAGTTTAAGATAAACAACTACATAAGCATGTGAAAGACTCATATATCAAAGCTTTTGAAATATTGTGAATTTTATTTGAAAGTAAATTTGAATTGATTTTTGATTATTCACTGCTTTATTCACAGAATATCCAGCTTTATCACCATAAATTCAGAGTTGATGCTTGTCTTTACCTCTGTATGCCTAATAAAAATCTTTAGCTAGATGTATCAACTGGTTCATGAAGCATCTTGCACGTATACTAAAGAGCATAGTTATTGAAATAATGTAACATTTCCTTTTTATTATGCCTACAAGCCAGAAATGCAAGTTGGTGAACTTTTGGATTTTTATAGAGACTGAGGCACTACTGGATTTAGAGGATAAGAGCTGGGAGAGACTAAACATACTGCAATGTGAGGGACAGTATGCACAATGAGGAATTGTCACCTCCTAATGCCAAGATACCCTCATTGAGAGACACTCCTATATTTTACTGAGATGGCAGAGGCTCACAGATACATTAAAAGAGAATTCCCGACTTCTTGATCTTTGACACACCTATATGAAGAATTCCAAAGATTAAACTACTATGGTTGTTATGCAACATTGCTTCACTCTACAGGTGATAAGTAGGGAGTGAGGTAGGACAGTATACAATCTATCGCAGTCAGTCATACCATCATGAGCTTATGATGCTGCTTCACTTATCAGGGCAACCAAATATGCCAAGACCTATACCTACTATTACTACCAAATGAATCAGAAACTGGGGCTTATTAACCGGTTGTTTTTAAAAAGTTGATTGAGTTTCTACTTTCTATTATTAAACCATTCAATAACAGGTAAAATAAAACAATCATTTTATGTTTAAAGATTAAAGACACTTAAAGACAACACTGTAGATCTCTTTGACTGCTAATGAAAGAATACTAAATGCAAGTAGATTTTGACAAAGATCTCTGGTGCTATCCAGGGTCAGCAGGAGAGAGTTCTTTGATAATTATCAATGACCAGTATATAGGATATAGGAGGGGCACTCACACTGCATATTTGCCATTGGAGATATTTAAAAAGTTCTTAAATTTCTTACAATATGCATTATAATTGTAACTATAGTGAATCAATAAATATGAGAGCTATATTACTATCAGATATTATTGTATACTATGTGGATAATAGGTGATGAATCCATTATTAAAGCAATTTTAATTGCTTATTTAAATATATGCCTTGATAGTGAAAATATAACTATATAGGATTAACTAATATCCAAAGAGAGAGAGAGATTTATATTCTGGATCAATTGAATTATTGTGGTTCAGGGAGCACAACGCCCCAGAAACAAAGAGTATTATTCTTAATCTATGATGCATGACTTCTCTTTAGGAAAAAAATTCTTTGTCCACAATATATATTTTCATTGATTCTTATCGTCCCACTATTGTTGCTGAGGCTTTAAAAGTAATCACTTTAATGTCTTTAAATCCTGGTCAAAAAATCCAGGATGAGTTGAAGATTTTTCGTTCACTAAATTATTTCTAAATTTGTAAGGGATCTGGAAATCTGATATTTCTGATTTTACCAGAAATATTTATCAGACTCTTCAAAGCCTTAAGTTACGCTAACTTGTCTTAAAGTTTAAGTAAATGCCTAATTAGATCCAAGATCTTGATATTAAATACCACAAAGTTTCTCAATGGACTTCTCTGATACCCAGTGAATTTATTAGTTCTACCGATGCTATAATAGATAGTGAGGCTATACATCCAAACGCTAACAAACAATGCATATGGGCAGTTATACTATGAAAATATGGAATCGGTTAGCAGTTCTACTGTGAGATCTAGAAATAGATTAGATAGCTGGAATTAAAAGATGAATATTCTAAAATTAAATTAAATATTTTTGCCATTGCAAAACTCAGCATTGTGGTTAGGCTTACTATGCCTTATTTAGGAGTAGTTACTATTCATTGTGAGACTGTTGAATCAAGAAAATCAATTACCCAGCTACTGAGATGAAAACGTCATTACTCTTATTTATTATCATTTGAATGTTGGCCACATACTTACCATACCTCTGAACCACTTCTGATTTATTTTCTCCCCTTTATAAGCTGTTTTAGCCAATCCAATTCCATTTATCTAAGATAAGAACACTGGATCTTCAAGAGACAAAAGGAGATTTTATTAAATGATTAGCACATCATGAATAAGAAGTCAGAGTCTTACTAAAAATATCTAGGAATGATAAATTTTTTGAAAAGTTTTTGAAAAAAATATGTAATATATCTTAAGAATTATTTTAGAGTATGAAAAGAAAATTTAACAAGGTTTCCAGAGATTTCTCTTATAATTTTAAAAATTATAAAAATTCAAAGATCACATTAGGAGTGGATTTTTAACTGGAAGAATATAGAATATGCAATTTGAAAAATTCTAACCATGAACAAAAATTCAGAACATACTACACTAATATTCCAACCCCAAGTTCAACCCTTGTTTATATGGATCTGTAAAATTAATTAGAGAATATTAGGGAAAAGAAAAGTATAGCAATTAAAATGTTAGTGAGATGAACCAAATTCAAATTATGGGTGTTTATCAGAATATTCTTTAAATCAAATGACTATCACATTTAATCCTGGCCCCTACAAGATATTGTTTAGAATGTAGTTGGACACACTCGATTGGGCTGGTTATAATACATATTTTCCAGTATTCAATCACTTATGCCTTTGCTAAGTAGAAATACTATTACTAAGATTTTTATAATGTCTTCCAATTTACAAAATACTTACTCTTACCCTCCCTTACTTATTCCTAAAAATATCCCTGTGAGATTGTACAGCTGATATCTCATTTTTATGCACTTGGAAATCAAGAATCCAAGTTGTTAAGTGATTGGATCAAAACTGCAAAGGTACTATGGGGCAGTAGATGGAGATGAATGATAGGTAACCTGCCCCTGGTTCCCATATTCTCCCCACCTCATCTCTCTCATCTTTGCTGCCTCCCATTAGCTGAGGAAGCCCTGATGAAAATATTGCAGTTTTTCAGCATAATGAAATGAAGCACTGAATGGGAAGCATTCTAATGCTTAGATTCCTATATATGTGTGTATTCATCCATTCAGCACCTATTTAATGAGTGCCTACTATTTGCCTGGTACTGTTCTCGACATTGAGGGCACAGTATCAGCAGTGAACAAAATAGATGCAAATCTCAGCCCTCATTTTAGTATGGAAAAATATATACACAATAAAAAAAGTACAAAGATGTATTAAGTTAAAAAGTAGTAAATTACGTAGAGGAAAAAAATTAAAAGCAAAGAAGGGAAGTAGGGAGTACCAGGAAGGTGGGAAGTTGGCAGAAGTGTGAACAACAGAGGTAAAAGCTTTGATGACAACTTGAGAATGGAATTCAAAGCAAAGAAAACAGAAAGTGCAAAGACTCCAAGGCAAGAGGGAGGGGTTGAGCTAGGACCAGAAAAAAACCCAGCATGATAAGAAATAAAAGTCATAGCAACAATGGGGGACCAGATGGAATGGGGCACTGTGGATTATTTTAAGAACTTTGACATTTATTCTAAATGGAGAGCATCAGATGGAAAAAAGTCCATTTCCAATCAGTGGTTAGATAGACATATATTTAGTATTGTTCAAAACGTTAAGATAATATTTTATTCTTCTACATTTCCTAAACTTTAAATAGGAAGGATGGACAAGACATTACAAACATAACCACGGAGAAATGCTGAGTTATAATTTAGTAGTGGTTCTAAATATGGTAATTTAGCAACTGTAAGTTGTAAAATAAAACAGCTGCTTTTACAGCTAAGTTTTTATCCTTTAAAAATGATCAGATGCCCAGTAACCAAGATGAATTACACACTGTGGGAAGCAATAAGTAGAATGGATTCACTGAGATCTAGGTTAAATGTTCATATGTTATCAAAGAGTACTAAAAATGAAATCAAATAATATGGTTTGAGTCAAATTCAGGCGTATATGTGACTCTGAGACAATCACAAAACTTTTCCGAATCTCAGTTTCTTCTATCGGTCTTGTCTACCTCCAAAGAGCATCATGAAAATCAAATGAGGCTCTGAGGATGTGTGTCTGTGTGTGTGTCTGTGTGTGTATAAGCACTATAAATCATTACATATATAAAATAAATTATTATAAATAGCAGTAATTATATAATTTAGAAATCCTCAAATCACTAGAAATGGGATTTAAATTAATTGGAACTATTAATTCTGGAGGGCTCCTTCTGCCCTTTTGGTAAATGAGGATGTTACCCAGAATCCTATCTAGAACTTCATGCAGTCTTGCTCTCCTCTGCTTTTACTCAGGCTGCATATTTCCCCTGAACTCCAGTCCCATATTTCCAGGAGATTATTGAGTATATCCACAAGTATGTAACCTTTAAATTAACATTTACTAAACTAACTTCACTATCTTTCTCCTTCGCCACCTCTCTCCACATAGTCTCTCTCTCAGTGAATGGAACTGCCATCTACCCAATTCCTCAAGTTACAAACCTGACAGTCTTTATGTACCGCTCCCTATCCCTCACATCTTCCATCATTTTAGAACACTGATTCTAGAATCAGTGATTAATAGCTTGATTTAGACTTGGTACTGCCAAGCATTGAGACCTCAGCAAAAAAACGTTTAACCCCTGTGTACTTCAGTTTTTAAAATTTATAAAATGAATGTTTTTTTTCACATCTTTATTGGAGTATAATTGCTTTACAATGTTGTGTTAGTTTCTTCTGTACAACAAAGTGAATCAGCTATATGTATACATATATGCCCATATCCCCTCCCTCTTGAGCCTCCCTTCCACCCTCCCTATCCTACTGCTTTAGGTCATCACAAAGCATCGAGTTGATCTCCCTGTGTTATGCAGTAGCTTCACACTAGCCATCCATTTTACATTTGGTAGTGTATATAGGTCAATGCTACTCACTTTGTCCCAGCTTCCCCTCCCCCACCATGTTCTCAAGTCCGTTCTCTACATCTGCATCTTTATTCCTGCCCTGTCTCTAGGTTCATCAGTACCATCTTTTTATATTCCATATATATGAGTTTGTGTACGATATTTGTTTTTCTCTTTCTGATTTACTTCACTCTGTATGACAGACTCTAGGTCCATCCAGCTCACTACAAATAACTCAATTTCTTTCCTTTTTATGGCTGAGTAATATACCATTGTATATATATATGCCACATCTTTTTTATCCATTCATCTGTCGATGGATATTTAGGTTGCTTCTGTGTCCTGGCTATTGTAAATAGTGCTGCAATGAATATTGTGGTACATGTCTCTTTTTGAATTATGGTTTTCTCAGGGTATATGCCCAGTAGTGGGCTTGCTGGGTCATATGGTAGTTCTATTTTTAGTTTTTTAAGGAACCCCCGTACTGTTCTCCATAGTGACTGTATCAATTTACATTCCCACCAACAGTGCAGGAGGGTTCCCTTTTCTCTACATCCTCTCCAACATTTATTGTTTCTAGATTTTTTAATGATGGCCATTCTGACTGGTGTGAGGTGATACCTCATTGTGGTTTTGATGTGCATTTCTCTAATAATTAGTGATGTTGAGCATCTTTTCTTATGTTTGTTGGCAATCTATATGTCTTCTTTGGAGAAATTTTATTTAGGTCTTCTGCCCATTTTTGGATTGGGTTTTTGTTTCTTTTATATTGAGCTGCATAAGCTGCTTGTATATTTTGGAGATTAATCCTTTGTCAGTTGTTTTATTTGCAAATATTTTCTCCCATTCTGAGGGTTGTCTTTTCATCTTGTTTATGGTTTCCTTTGCTGTGCAAAAGATTATAAGTTTCATTAGGTCCCATTTCTTCCCATCACTCTAGGGGGTGCATCAAAAAGGATCTTGCTGTGATTTATGTCATAGAGTGTTCTGCCTATTTTTTCCTCTAAGAGTTTTATAGTGTCTGGCCTTACATTTAGGTCTTTAATCCATTTTGAGTTTATTTTTCTGTATAGTGTTAGGAAATGTTCTAATTTCATTATTGTACATATAGCTGTCCAGTTTTCACAGCACCACTTATTGAAGAGGCTGTCTTTTCTCCACTGTATATTCTTGCCTCCTTTGTCAAAGATAAGGTTACCATATGTGTGTGGGTTTATCTCTGGGCTTTCTATCCTGTTCCATTGATCTATATGTCTATTTTTGTGCCAGTACCATACTGACTTGATTACTGTAGGTTTGCAGTCTAGTCTGAAGTCTGGGAACCTGATTCCTCTAGCTCCGTTTTGCTTTCTCAAGATTCCTTTGGCTATTCGGGGTCTTTTGTGTTTCCATACAAATGGTAAAATTTCTCGTTCTAGTTCTGTAAAAAATGCCATTGGTAATTTGATAGGGATTGCATTGAATCTGTTGATTGCTTTGGGTAGTATAGTCATTTTCACAATGTTGATTCTTCCAATCCAAGAACATGGTATGTCTTTCCATCAGTTTGTATCATCTTTGATTTCTTTCATCAGTGTCTTAGAGTTTTCTGCATACCGGTCTTTTGTCTCCTTAAGTAAGTTTATTCCTAGGTATTTTATTCTTTTTGTTGCACTGGTAAGTGGGAATGTTTCCTTAATTTCTCTTTCTGATTTTTCATTGTTAGCGTATAGGAATGCCAGAGATTTCTATGCATTAATTTTGTATCCTGCTACTTTACCAAATTCATTGATTAGCTCTAATAGTTTTCTGGTGGCATCTTTAGGACTTTCTCTGTATAGTATCACATCACCTGCAAACAGTGACAGTTTTACTTCTTCTTTTCCAATTTGGATTCCTTTTATTTCTTTTTCTTCTCTGATTGCCATGGCTAAAATTTCCAAAACTATGTTGAATAATAGTGGTGAGAGTGGGCACCCTTGTCTTGTTCCTGATCTTAGAGGAAATGCTTTCAAATTTTCACCATTGAAAATGATGATGGCTATGTGTTTGTCATATATGGATTTTATTATGTTGAGGTAGGTTCCCTCTATGCCCACTTTCTGGAGAGTTTTTTATCATAAATGGGTGTTGAATTTTGTCAAAATCTTTTACTACATCTATTGAGTTGATCATATGGTTTTTATCCTTCAATTTGTTAATATGGTGTAAATGTGCTACTCCCCAGGGTGCATATGAGGATTAAACATACACACATACACATACACACATCCCACACATATCATAGGATAGTTGTATACTAGGTGCAACGTAACTGTTTTCTATTATGGGTATTAATTTTATTAAACCATACAGGTTCTACCTTAGGATGATCCACTGGCTCTAACTTTATCCTCTTCTCCCATTAACAGAACCTTACTGCAAGTTTTCCTCATCTCCTACTTAAATGCACATGTCTTATCTTTTTCATGCTTTACCACAGCATAATGATGGATCAACTTATCTGCTTCCCCTTCTAGACAATGAGCACTGGGAATAAGAAGCTATCTTTCACTCATTTTCATATCCTCAAAGCCTAGTATTGGGTTTAGCACATGGTGTCTACTCAATAAATATTTACTGAAAGGAAGGAAGAAGCGAGGAAAGAAGGGTGGAAAGGGAAAAAAAGAGAAAGAAAGGAAGGAAAAAGAATGGAAAGGGAAGAAATGGAGGGAGGGAGAGAATTAAAAAGTAGATGGAAGGAAGAGGAAAGAAAGGAAAGTGAAAAAGTGAGAGATGAAGAAGAAGCATGAGCTGGGTTTCTTTTCAACAGCTTTTCTCTCTTGATTCCCCCTTTCACACCACTAGGAGAGTTACCATCTTAAAGCAAAATGTTCAAGTTAAAACATATGCTAAGAAACTTGATTGACTCCCTATTAGGATAAAGGACAAATTCATAGCATGGAATTTCTGTTTTCTAATTATCTTTCCAAATTCAAGTTCTACTACCACATCCTTACCCATTTATCCCATTCTCTAGCCACCCTATTATTCTTGCCATTCCCTAAACCAATCAGAAACTTCCACCACTCATTTCTATTCTCTTTCCCTGGATGGTTCATCCTCTTCTTTGCCTGGCAAACTTGTACTTATCATCCTCTAAATCCTAGATCAAATATTTTCTCTGCTGCGAGGCTTTTTTAGATTCCCTAAATTTACATTTCTTTCCACAGAATTTTGTCCATCCCTCTACTGTAACACTTATCTGGTCAAATAGTTTGTTTTTTAATATATTGACACATATAGTCTGCTGCTTCTTGAGATCAAGGATTGTGTCTTGCTCATTTCCCCAACTTCTGACACATAGAGAGCTCTACATGGCTGATTTCTTGAATCAACAAATGAATGATGAATGAAGGCATTGACTTTTTCCATTTTGTTTCTATGTAGAGAAGTGGTTCCCAAATCTGTTTATGGACAAATGTGATGCTGAATCCAAAGGAATCACTGGATAAGTGAATTAAAGGTTTTAATCATCAGAGATTCTGAATCAATAGGTCTCGTGTATAGCCCAGTAATCTCTATTTTAACAAGCTCCACCGGTAAGACTGCTTGTGCACCTTTTTCCCTGCACAGATATGTCCAGCTAAAGGGGTGGCAGCTGAAATCTAGCTCAGGCTCCTTTCTGGAAGCCAATGTTGTGTGCACTAGGAAAAAGGAGCACAGCTTTGAAGATACAATAAAGCATTGTGAACACTAGTTTGTCCTTCTCAGAGGATACTAAGAGGATACTGAACTTAATTAGAAATAATTAAGAGGATACTGAACCTAATTAGAAGTAAAGAGGAATTTATTGATAACCTAAGATACTAACCTCTAAGAGTATACAAAGGCGAGTTGTGGAGATTTAAAAAAGATAACTAAGCAGTCATCATTTGAGGATGTTTTAAAACAACTGCTTGAAGATAGGGTTTAAAAAAGATATCCTTATACATTCTAGCTTCTAATATACAGCTGATTATATGCGATCTTTTACTTAACAAATTCAGATAAAATACAGTTGTATTAGAACCCCAGAACTCGAATTATTATAATGATTTTGAGTTTCAAAATGAAGGTAATATGAGAATCTGTTTAAACATTAACAAAGATAAATTAATCTTCTAGGCTTCGAGTCAATTTCTCAAATGGTGTTTTCCTCTATACTTAGTTTAAATGGTTAATCAAATTACTACTCAGGATTTATAACATAGAATCCAAGAAATGCTTTTAAAAGCTTCATGTATTTGGATACTTTTTGAATATGTGAATACATTAGGTACTTTCATACGCCAATGTTTTATATGTGTTACTCCCTTCACCTGGCCAGGCCATCCGTTCTCTCTTCACCTTATAACACTTCAGACATCCTTCAAACCCAGCTTAAATATGCAGTTATATTTTAAAATATGTGTGTGATCGGCTCATTGCTATTATTTAATGAGATAAAAGCAAATCTGTGAGAGGAAGGAAGCAGGGAGAGAGAGAGAGAGATTCTAAAGTTTAAGATCCTAAATGCCCAGATCAATGACTTTTACCACGCTGACATATATTTTGCTAAAAAGAAAATAAAGAGTCATAGAAATGAACACATAGCTGGACTGAACAGTGCAGTTGCAAGTTCAAATACGCTATGGTGGGAAGCCAGGCTTTGTAGCCAGACCTTCTATAGTAATAGAATCTAGGGTCTGACTTTTATTGTGAGAACTCAAGCAACTCACATAATATCTCTCTGTTTTAGTTTCTTTAAAATGAAAATAGTATTAATATGAACCTCATTTTATGTTGTCAGAGCATTAAATTAGACAATAAATATGAAGGAATAGCCTATATCATACTGGATACAAATGGTTAAGAAATAGTCACTGGGAGATATAGAATGATGTTGACCAGGAAGTGTCATGGTATCCAGCCTTTTCCTAAATTAGGGGCAATCTATTTTCAGCTCAGACTTCAATAATGAAGTTAATATTCCCACCAAAAAAGCAATATCCCAAGGCAAGGTATAATGCAGACTGCTTATCAAGTAGAATACACAGAGCACTCATGTCAGACGGTTCTATGCGGAACAAGCAGAAAAAGGCCATTTCTGAATAATTAATGCCAGATACACAGAGAAGGATAAGGAAAGCAAATTTTTCTCTACGATAAAATGAATAAAGTTTCTAAAATGAACTTTGAGGAAAGACAGAAGCTAAGACTTAGAGCTTTTTGGTAAACAAGTTTTATAACAAAACATGACTATCCCAGTATATGTGGCCAACAATTATTCAACCTCCATTTGCTGAACTCCAATTGGTGCAAGATTCTGCTATAGTAATGAGAAAGATACCCAAGAAGCTTGTGGTTGAGACCAGCCCAGGATACATAGCAAAGGATTGGCATAACTTGAATAACAAGAGCAAAATAAAAATATGAACAAGACTGAATAAAGTCTATCTTCTTAATATAAACAAATACAACCACTTCAGTGAGGCATAGCTTGTCTTGTGATGTAAGGGAACTTGAAATTAACATTGGGACAGTTCCTTATGTATAGTTTGCTTTTTGATTGTCTGGTTATGATCTCACTAGTGTTGGTACAGTCCTTCTCAATTCTTTTTTTCTTTCCTTTTTCAAAAAAATCAAAGCATAAAAGTCTCTCTAATTATTGCTATATATTGCTTTCTGGACTAAATGTTTACTACTTATCCATTGCAGTAACATTTCTGATGTCCAGAATAGGCATACCAGCTAAGGAATGTACAATTAGAGAATATAGTTTGGGAAAGGAATTTCACAGTAGCACATCTGTAAAGGTCTTCAAGGCAATTTGAGGAATAATTTAAATTACCAAGGAATATTAATTAGGCTCATTCATTCACATCCTTCTATTCTTCTATTGTTGTAGATCATATATATTGCCCAAATTCTCAAGTTCCTTAGGATGAGATAAAAAAATGCTTTGACACTTAGTTTTTATAATAGGGCTGTATAAAATTGACTAAAGATTGAAAATGCTCCTGCTAGAATCTAGGTACAAAAAAAGTGGGAAAGAAAACAATTTGGAAGTTGCCTGTAGCATGCCTAAACTCATTCTAGAACACCATGACCCAGGGCATTGAAATACAGAAATTTTTTAGGCAATTTCTGTTTTAAAAAAATCACCAGCCTGTTTGGTTTGAAGCAGTTGCTACTCCAACTTTACTTCATACAAATAAATAGCACAGAAAACCTGAAGATTGCAAAGTAGATTAGAAGAAGACTCAAATGACTTTTAATGGAATATTATGTGCCCAAAACACAAGGGTTTAAATTAGTAGCTTAAAATGTTCCATTTACCACATACCACAGGAAGAGTCTTTTTTTGGTTCCTCTTCAACTACATTCCTCCAAATCCTTGACCAGCTGAACTATTTGTTCCAGGTCATCAAACCCCTTAATAACTTAAATTCCCAAATTTAGATTTAGAAAGGATATGGTTGGCTACATTTTTGCTGTCAGTTCATTTAGCAGAAAAAATAATGCTGCACATACACATTTGCATGTACACACAAACATACACACCAATCATGCACATGCACAATTCCTTCAGAAGCTTAGAGTGAATCTGTAGTGTCACAAGGGTAAGTATAAAGTGAATTTTAATTGTAAACCAACATCTGGCAACTATGCCAAAGTCTGATTTAACTTTCAAAGTTTAAATTCTTTACAGTCTCTCCCATGTGATGCCAACTTGTCTCAGTTCCCCTCATATCTCTGGCTGACATGTGGCCCTACACCTCTACTGGCTTTAGGTAAAATTACATAGGCCAGCCTTACTCAATGCAATCTCTAAAGAAAAATCAGTTATATAAGATGTGAATTGTCACATGGGGAAAAAGAGCCTCATGGTCAGACTGGGCAATGTTCACTTAAATAAAGCTAAATGGGTTTTCTTTTTTTACTTGCTAATTGGTGGGGTTTCTCACAAATGTTAAAGAGCATTGTTCATAAAATGTTAATGTGCATTGTGAATTTGGAAATGGGTGAAGAGTCAACGCTAAATGTAGTATATAGCATTTTCCAAAGTTATTTGAACAACTCCAATTAAAGGAGTGGTGTTATAAGGCAGATGTGGTTGGAAATGCTAAATTCTTTGCATTCAGGACCCCCCATCTTTCCTTTTCAGCGTTCTTTAACCCACCCCTTCATACCCAATCATCATTCCTCCCACAGCTCCAACAGGTCCCCTGCACCCTCACGTTACTTTTAACCCTCCTGTTAGTAAAGGCTAATTTTCCTACAAATGTTGGCAATTATTTAATTTATTCCTCTGGAGATTTTTCTTTATTTATAACAGCAAAACCTATAATTTTTTGTTGTTTTGCCATGTTAGGTAAGGGATATGCCCCATATATTTTTAAATTAAAATTTTTCATAGTATAATATCTGATTACAAGGGAATATATTGTATATATGTTAAACATATTGGTAAAAGAATGTCCATTAATCTACCACACAAACTAAGAAAAATAGCATAATAAACATATTAACACTTACCTAAGTGTTCCACTCCTCTCTAATCCTCATGCCACCAGAGGTAACCACTACACAAATTTTTGGATGCATTTTCTCTTGATTTTAAAATTGTTAATAGTTTTTCAAATATGTATCTAACCCTTAATAATGTACTTATTAAATAAGTACATTAAATAATGAACATTTTTAAAATGTAATAATCCTTTACTTTTGCTTGTTATTGACATATATAAAAATAGATTTATACCACATGAAATCTTCAATGACTTGAATTTTTCACTAAAGATACAGCCATGCTGTGTGTGGTAGGAATTCATTCTTTTTCACTGCTACTTAATATTCCATTGTATGAATATATCACAATTTATCTATTTTCCTGTCAATGAATATTTTGGATGTTTCTAGTATTTTGTTAGTACAAACAATAACAATACTATGAATATTCTTGCACATTTACAAGGTTTTCTTTAGGGTATATAATTAACCTGATTAATTCACATGAATATAATAAGTCATATTATATGAGACTGTTAAACTTTAAGTATAAAGCCATGTTGCTCACCAAAGTGGATTGTACAAATTTATATCCCCACTAACAATATACATTAGAGTTCTTATTATTCATACTCATCTATAATGATTGAAGCTATTTTATTAAGTGGATATAAGTTTAGAATTATTATAAATTCTAGTAAATTAAACCTATTATCATTACATATTGATCTTCTCTATGCCAAAGAATAATTTTTGTCAGAGATGCATTTTTCTGATATTAATATAGATATCCTTACTTTTTTTTTTAAGATATCATTCTTTTTTGGTTAACATGCCTGGCATATATTTTTCCAGTCTTTTTTTTTTCCCCCCCTTTTGTCCTTGCACATTTTGGGGGTTGATTTCTGTTTGGGTTCTATGAGGCTGAGAATAGTTTTTGTTTGTTTGTTTGTTTTTTAGAAAATGTTGGGGGTAGAAGTTTATTTATTTATTTATTTTGCTGCGTTGGGTCTTCGTTTCTGTGTGAGGCTTTCTCTAGTTGTGGCAAGCGGGGGCCACTCTTCATCGTGGTGCACAGGCCTCTCACTATCGCGGCCTCTCTTGTTGCAGTGCACAGGCTCCAGACGCGCAGGCTCAGTAGTTGTGGCTCACGGACCCAGTTGCTCCACGGCATGTGGGATCCTCCCAGACCAGGGCTCGAACCCGTGTCCCCTGCACTAGCAGACAGACTCTCAACCACTGTGCCACCAGGGAAGCCCTCCAGTCTTACTTTTGGTCCATACATTTCTAGGTCTTCAAAAATAACATAAAATATTTCTATTGTTTATTTGTCAAGCTTATTCCATTTACATTTACCGTGATCATTGATATATTTGGTGTTATACTTGGATGTCTTATTATATTCATATGCTTCTATTACTCCTCTATTTTATTTTTATTGAATGATTTTTGCTGTTACACACTTTGTCTTCTATGGTTACCCTAAAAATTATATGATGTATACTTACATTTAAAAATGCTAAAGTTACTCAGTATCTTAATCTCTCAAATAATAGAGGGCTAGAACTCTAGAATCTTGCTACCTAAAGTGTTGTCTATGGACCATCACCACTGGCCTTATTTGGGAGCTTGTTTGAAATGCCCATTCTCATATCCCACCCTAGAACTACTACTGTAGCTATTCTGCAGAAAAAGGATGGACCACCTAAAATTTGGTTCAGATGTCAAGTATGATAACATCATACATACACCCACACACAAAGGTGTGTTTATAAATGTTTATTTTTTTCTTAAGTTTTAAAAAGTTTAAAAAAACTTAAAAATGCTTATTACTCATATAATGAGGCTTGCTGGGGACAGTAGGGTGTGTCTCAAGCAGGGCTGAAATGGTGAAAAAGAGACAAGAAAGGAGACTTTTGCAGAGTGAGATGGTTATCTAGACTACAACTACAACCACTGGGATTGTTTCTTCTCTTGTTTTGGCTTATTAAATGGATCTGCTTCCTGCAGGTGAGCTTTTACTTTGACCTGTGCCATTTTGTCCTATGTTTACTGAGTCCAGCAGGCCTCTGTTACAGACTTAATCAATCTAATTCCAAAGTCATAATTAGCACATAGGGGGTGTGGCCAAAGTGACAGAGTAGGAAGACCTTGAGCTCACCTCCTCCCACAGGCACACCAAAATTACAACTACTTGAAGAGCAACTATTTATGAGAAAGACCAGAAGACCAGCAGAAAAGATCTCCTACAACTAAAGATATAAAGAAGGAACTACAACGAGACAGGTAGGTGGGGTAGAAATGCGGTATAGTCAAGACCATTCACTCAGGTAGGTGACCCAGAAATGGGAGAAATATTACTTTTTCAGAGGTTCTCCCCAAGGAACAAGGGGTCTAAGCCCCACATCGGGCTCCTCAGTCTGGAGGGCAGTGTCCTGCACTAGGAGGATGAACCCACAAAACATTTGGCTTTGAAGGCCAGTGGAGTTTACTTTTGGAAGAGGCAGAGGGCTGTGAGAAATAGAGATTCCACTCTTAAAGGGTGCACACAAAAATCTCAAATGCTCTGGGACCCAGGGCAGAAGCAGTAATTTGAAAGGAGCCTGGGTCAGACCTCCCTGCTGATCTTGGAGAGCCTTTAAGACAGGCAGGAGGCAACTGGTGTTCTTCCTTCAGACATAGACACTGGTGGCAGCCATTTTTGGGAGCTTATTCTACCACAAGGACACTGGTACTGACAAGCACCATTTTAGAATCCTCCCAGTAGCTCATTAGCCCTGGGACCTGGCCCCACCCACCAGCCTGTCAGCATCAGTACTGGGATGCCTCAGTCCAAGTAACTAGCCAGCAGGGACAGAGCCCCACCCACCAGTAGGTCAACTGTCTTAAGACCTCCTTAGGCCACAGCCACCCCATGAAGTGGTCTTGTCTACCAGAACCCGGCCACACATACCAGTGTATCAGCACTAGCTGTGGGACCACCAGAGTCCTGCAGCCAGAGATCCTGGGACCTAGCTCCACCCACAAGCAGGATGATGCCACCCCCAGGGACACCCCTGCCCCCCTCCATGAGCAGGCCAACATCAGCCTCAGGACAACTTGAACCCCACAGCCAGCCACCCCAATATCCAGCCCCACCCACCATGCAATAGTACCAGCATTGGAAAAACCTGGACCCAGCAGCCAGCAATGTCAAGAATTGGCCCCACCCAGCAGTAGGCAAACACTAAATCTGGGACCTCCAGCCCCACAACCACTCACGTCAGAACCAAGCTCTGCCTACCAGTGAGCCAGCACCAGCTCCAGGACTGCACGGCACACCCCAGAACTCTGCATCCAGCTGTCTCATGATCCAGTCCTGCTAACAAGCAGCCAACAGCCTCTGCACATGGCAGGGCCTGGCAACCAATTGGACCAGGGGCCAGCCGCGGCTACCAGACCACCCACAGTAGTCAGCCTGCCCTAAAAAAAGGACCCATGCAGCTCCCATAGGGGGTACCCTGAGAGTATATTGCTCTGGTGGCCAAAGGGGAGCACACTGCTGGGATGCACAGGATGTCTTTTACAAAAGACCACTTCTCCAAGGTCAGGAAAGGTAACCAATGTACAAAATACATAGAATAAAAACAGCAAATCAGGCAAAATGAGGCAACAGAGCACTATGTTTCAAACAAAGGAACAAGATAAAACCACTAAAGAAGAAATAAGTGAAGTGGACATAAGCAATCTACCTAATAAGGACTTCAAGGTAATGATGGTAAAGATGTTCAAAGAACTTGGGAGAAGATCGGATAAACAGAGTAAGAAGTTAGAAGTTTTGAACAAAGAATTAGAAAATATAAATAATAACCAAATAGAAGTGAATAATACAGTAACTGAAATTTTAAAAATACACTAGAAGGAATCAACAGCAGACTAGATGATACACAGGAACAGATCAGCAAGCTGGAGGACAGAGTAGTAGACATCACTAAAGCTGAACAGAAAAAAGGATAGAAAGAAATTGAGGACAGTTTTGTTTTGTTTTGGTTTTGGGTTTTTTTGGCCATAAATGCATGAGTTTATTTCTGGAAACTCAATTCCATTCCATTGATCTATATTTCTCTCATTATGCCAGTACCATACTGGGTTTTTTTGTTTGTTTTTTTAATAGATCTTTATTGGAGTATAATTGCTTCACAATACTGTGTTAGTTTCTGTTGTACAACAAAGCAAATCAGTCTTATGCATACATGTGTCCCCATATCCCTTCCCTCTTGAGCCTCCCTCCCATCCTCCCTATTCCACCCCTCTAGGTCATCACAAAGCACCAAGCTGATCTCCCTGTGCTATGCTGCAGCTTCCCACTAGCCATCCATTTTACATTTGGTAGTGTATATATGTCAATTCACAGGTGAATTCTACCAAATGTTTAGAGAAGAGTTATCACCTAACTATTCCAAAAATTGTGGAAGAAGGAACTCATTCTATGAGGTCAGCATCACCCTCATACCAAAAGATAAAGACACCACATTAAAAGAAAACTACAGGCAAATATCTATGATAAATACAGATGCAAAAATCCTCAACAAAATATTAGTAAACAAAATTCAATACATTAAAAGGATCATACCCTATGATCAAGTGGGATTTACTCCAGGGATGCAAGGATGGTACAATATCTGCAAATCATATATTGTGACACATCACATTAACAAATTGGAGAATAAAAACCATATGATCATCTCAATAGATGCACAGAAAACTTTTGACAAAATGCAACATTCATTTATGATAAAAACTGTCAACAAAGTGGGTATAGAGGGAACATACCTCAACATAATAAAGGCCATATATGACAAGCCCACAGCTAACATCATACTTATGGTGAAAACCTGAAAGCATTTCCTCTAAGATCAGGAATAAGACAATGATGTCTGCTCTCCCCAATTTTGTTCAACATAGTATTGGAAATACTTGCCACAGCAATCAGACAAGAAAAATAAATCAAAAGAATTCAAATTGGAGATAAAGAAGTAAAACTGTCATTGTTTGCAGATGACATGACACCATATAGGACATACTAAAGATGCCATTAACAACTGCTAGAACTCAACAATGAATTTGGTAAGGTTGCAGGATGCAAAATTAATATAGAGAAATCTGTTGCATTTCTATATGCTAACAACAAGCTATCTGAAAGAGAAATTAAGAAAGAATCCCACCAAAAAGAATAAAATACCCAGGAATAAATCTAACTAAGAAAGTAAAAAAAAACTACACTTGGAAAACTATAAGAAACTGATTAAATAAGTTGGATGTGACACAAACAGGTGGAAAGATATATTGTGTTCATAAATTGGAGGAATTAGTATTGTTAAAATGAGCATACTACACAAGTCAATCTACAGTTTAATGTAATTCCTATCAAAATACCAATGGCATTTTTCATAGTATGAGAAAAAGCAATTCTAATGTTTGTATGGAAACACAAAACACCCCAGACAGATAAAACAATCTTATGAAAAAAAGAACAAAGCTGGAGGTATCACACTCCCTGATTGAAAACTATACTACAAGACTACAGTAATCAAAACAGTATGTTACTGGCATAAAAACAGACACATAGATCAATGAAACAGAACAGAGAGTCCAGAAATGAATGCACACTTATATGGGCAATCAATCTATGACAAAGGATATACAAAGAATACACAATAGGGAAAAAGGCAGCCTCTTCAATAAATGGTATTGGGAAAACTGGACAGCTACTTACAAAAGAATCAAACTGGACTACTCTCTCACACCATGCACAGAGATAAATTCAAAATGTATTAAAGACTTAAATGAAAGACCTGAAACCATAAACTTCTGGAAGAAATCAGAGGCAATAAGCTCTTTGACATCAGTCCTAGTAATATTTATTTGGATATGTCTCTTCATGCAAGGGAAACAGAAGCAACAATAAACAAATTAAAAAGCATTTGCACAGTGAAGAAAACTATCAACAAAGCAAAAATCCAGCTAATGAATGGGAGAAGATATTTGCAAACAATATATCTAATAAGGGATTATATCCAATATATACACAGAATTCATACAACTCAACATCAAAAAAAACCCCATACAATTAAAAAATGAACAGAGGATCTGAAGAGACATTTTTTCCAAAGAAGACATACAGATAGCCAACAAGCATATGCAAAGTTGCTCAACATCATTAATTATCAGGGAAATGCAAATCACAACCACAATAAGATATCACCTGCCACCTGTCAGGATGGCTGTTATCAAAAAGAGAACAAATAACAGATGTTGGAGAGGATGAGAAGAAAGAGACCCTTGTGCATTGTTAGTAGAAATGTAAATGGGTGTAGCCACTATGGAAAACAATATGGAGGTTCCTGAAAAAATTAAAAGCACAACCACCATATGATCCACCAATCCCACTTCTGGGTATTTATCTGAAGAAAATGAAAACACTAATTCAAGAAGATATATGCACTCCTATGTTCACTGCATTTCACTTGGCTATTGGCTTTTCACAATAGCCAAACTATGGAAACAACCTAAGTGCCCACTGATAGATGAATGAATAAAGAAGATTTTATACATATATACATATATATATATATATATATGCCATAAAAAGGAATGAAATCTTGCCATTTGCAACAACAAGGATGGACCAAGATTTTATATGGAGTCCAAAAAAGGAAACAAATAACAAACATAACTAAACAAAAATAGAGTCAGAGATACAGAGAACAAACAGGTTACTGGGGGTCGGGGGGAGAAAGAAATAGATGAGGGAGATTAAGACGTGCAAACTTCCAGTTGCAAAATAAATGAGTCAGGGATATGAAATGTACAGATGTACAGTGGGGGGAATATAGTGAGTAACTATGTAGTATCTTTGTATGGTGACATATCGTAACTTATTGGGGCGATCAGTTTGAAATGTATAGAAACATTCAATCACTCTGTTGTACAGCAGGAACTAACATAGTGTTGCAGGTCAATTATACTTTAAAAACATATAAACTCATAGAAAAAGTAATCAGATTTGTAGTTACCAGAGATGGAGGCTGGGGGGAATGGGAATTGAATGAAGGCAGTCAGAAGGTACAAACTTCCAGTGATGAGATTAATAAGTACTAGGGATGTAATGTACAACATGATAAATGTAACACTGATGTATGTTATATATGAAGGCTGTTAAAGAAGTAATCCTAAGAGTTCTCATCACAAGGAAGAATTTTTTTCTATTTCTTTTATTTTGTATCTATATGAGTTGGTGGATATTCACTAAACTTATCATGATAATCATTTCATGATGTATATAAGCCAAATCATTATGCTGTATGCCTTTTAAATTTATACAGCATTATATGTCAATTATATCTCAATAAAACTGGAAGAAAAAAATTAAAATTATAATTGGCATTTAGAGCCAGGCATATGGTATTGAGGCCCTCATTAAAGTGGCCCTGGCTCCTGTTTTGTGACTCAGACCTACCTGTGTTTCTCAAATTGAATCATTTGTCTTGATGCCAGCATAAGCCAAGGACTCTTACCCTCGGACCATTGGCTGTATGCCTCAACCAGGTGGTATCTCCATTCTATAGAGCACTCAGGGGAATCACTGATACCTTGGGCAATATACTGGTCCATTGTGTGGTTTCATGAGTAGAAGAGCAATTACTATGTGGCATGCTGATGCCACTATGACCCTACAAAAATGCGTTTGCCTATGCCTCTGTTTCCTAAAATGATCCAGACCATGGCACTCCTGGTGCACAGTAAAGGGCTAATTCAATCATTGCCATGAGAAAGCCCTTTAACTCTGATGGCATAAACTTGTTAATATAAGCAGGGTAGGGAGAACCTCAACCTCTAAAATAATCCAATAACTACTCAGAAGGAAGTAAAGAAGAAAGCATGAAAGAAAGAGAAAGAAATGGAGGGAGGAAGGGAGGGAGGGAGAGAGAGAAAGAGAGAAGAAAGAAAGAAAGAAAGAAGGAAAGAAAGAAAGAAAGAAAGAAAGAAAGAAAGAAAGAAAGAAAGAAAGAAAGAAAGAAAGAAAGAAAGAAGGAAGGAAGGAAGGAAAGAAAGAAAGAAAGAGAGAGAGAGGAAGGAAGGAAGGAAGGAAGGAAGGAAGGAAGGAGGGAAGGAAGGAAGGAAAGAGAGGGAGAGAGGGAGGGAGGAAGGGAGAAAAAGAAAGAAGGAAACCTGGATATAGGAGGAAAACAACAAAAAGTGAAACACATCCACAATTTGACCCAATTGGAAACCCAAAATTTACTAAAAGAATTTATGCAACAAAAAGATAAAAGAGCACTGATTGGCTCTTGCACTTCTACAACATAGGTTCTGAATTAAATTTATTATCTGCTGATGTGCACCAATTGGCAAACTTTCATGGCCTTAATCGATACTGTGGTCTGAATTAAACTTATATCTGGGGTTCGCACTAAATTTAAACACGAAATCCCCTATAACAGAGGTCCCCAACCCCAGGGGACCCCTGTTAGGAAACCCTGTTAGGAAACAGGCTGCACAACAGGAAGTGAGTGGCGCTGCATCTGCTGCTACCCATCGCTCCCCATCGCTTGCATTACCACCTGAACCATCCCTCCCTACCATACCGTCTGTCCGTGGAAAGACTGTCTTCCACGAAACTAGTCCCTGGTTCCAAAAAGGTTGGGGACCATTGACCTATAATCTTAAGAGAACACAAAATAGAGGACAACCATCTTGATCTTTGAACCTATTGCCGTGTCTAAACTTCCAATGGTCATATCAGCCATTGACTTAAAATATCCCATGGAAGGCTTGAATTCTTTAACCCAGTGAGCAATAAAAATTAAATATTTCGCCCTTACAATTGGATTGACAAAATGGGACCCCATGAACCACCCCTCCCTAGTTAAAATTGTTAATAGTGCCTAATTAAATTAAAACAGGACCGTCAAGAATTAAAATCAATTTTTTAAGATCTATTTGGAAAGGGATGATTACATCCATTGCTTCTCCAGTTAACAGGCTTATTTAACTTTTCTTAAACTTGGAAACAATTAATCATGCTTCAGCATTTTACCACAACCATAATGCTGTGGTCCCACCCATTTAGGTCCTCATAACCAATATTATTGAAATTACTGACTCCATCTAATCAGCAACTGGTAAATATTTTACTACTATAGATTTGAATACTATGTTCTGTTCAGTGTCTGTTTCAACAGTCTCTCACCGCAGTTTGCCTTCACCTTCAAAGAAACAATACACTTACAGGCTGAATTGTGTCCCCCCCCCCAAATTCATATGGTGAAGTCTTAACACCCAATACTTAGAATTTGATTGTATTTAGAAGTTGAGCCTTCAAAGAGGTAATTAAGGTAAAATGAAGTCATAATTGTAGCCCTAATCCAATATAACTGGTGTCCTTATAAGAAGAGGAGGTTAGGACACAGAAAACACACAGATGGAGGGGCAACCAGGTGAGAACACAGTGAAGAGGCAGTCACCTGTAAGCCAAGGAGAGAGGCATCAGAAGAAAACAAACCTGCTGACACCTTGACCTTGGATTTCTAACGTCCAGACCTGTAAGAAAACACATTTGGTTTGTCTAAGCCACCCAGTCTGTGGTATTTTGTTATGACAGTCCTAGCAGATTCACACAACACTTTTCACTCAATGATTCAACAGTCTTGCCATAGCACACGACCTGTGCAGGTGAGATCTTAGCGACATCCAACTTTCTCTTGGGGCACAAATATGAAATCATACTGATGACATCCTCCTCTAAAGATATTTACTTGACACAAACATTAAGGACATATAAATACTTACAAAGAAACTCGCAAAAAGGGGGGGATGGGCCATTGTCCCACACATAGTGCAACGTTCTGCCATCATGCTTAAATCCCTGAAAATTACTTGGTAAACTGAGAGCAGCTCCATCCCTGACACTGTTAAGAAATAACTACTCTCTTAGCAACCACATTAAACAAGCCCAGCCTCTTTTAGGCCTTTTAGGGTTTTGAAGGCAACATATTCTTTATTTATAAAATTTTACTTAAGTTGCAAACTGACCCACCTTGAATGGGACACCCTCTAGCAAAAGGCTCTAGAATTTGTTCAGATTGCAATACAACTTCCAGAAGTACTCTCAAGAAACTCCTTCATTGTAGAGGCTTAACCTCCTCTCATGCCTCCTGGAGTCTCTGGCCATTCACGATGGCTTTAAGTTGCCTATGGGCTTCTGATACAAGAAACTACTCTCCTCGGTTCCATCCCATATGTTATTAGAGTGGTGACTACTGGCCACATACTGGGCTTTCTTGGAAATAGAGGCTCTCACAGGCCCTGGGCTCATGACCCTCCTCATACCCAGTTTCCTGGGTTAAGAAAGCAATATGCTGCAATCTCTGCTTGGCCACTGAGGCTGCCTTGCTACAGGATGGAACCAAACCTGGGTCCCCTGGCATATCTACCTGCAGGAAGGGGTAGCCTCCCCTATCTTTAGTCTCTTGCCACAGGCCATGGTGCTAGAGGAAGTCAATCCTCTCACAGATCTCTTGGCTACCTAGTCAGCCCCTTGATATCACGTGAAGAGCAAACAGAGTCCATCTACCATATACATAACACATATGAAGTTAGGTGGAGAGTTACTGCTTCTTATCCCTTAACCAGGATGTCAGCAAAATTGGCCAAACTTCAGACACTCATCTTGTTTATGGATGACCCAGTGAAAAGTCAGGTCCATCTGCATATTTTACAGACTCTTGTGCCATTGCCAATGGTCTGACTGTGTGGACCAACCAATGGCAAAAACAACAATTCCTCTTACAAGGTTGCACCCTTCTGGGTAAGAATCCTTGGAATCTCTTGCTTCATAAATGCCAAAAATATAAATCAACATTACATCTACCTCTGCACATACTAAAGCAAGACACCCCTGATCCTCTGCAGAGTTCTAGATTTCATTGATAGTGACCAAGGCACTCATTTCACTTCTCAGAAGGAACAACGTTGGGCTCTTGACTAAGGCTTTCAATGGAATTTTCACTTCCCTTACTGGCCTCACAGAGCACCATAATGGCTTACTTAAGTTCAAAATCAATTAAATGAAACAGAGCATATTTCAGTCATCAGTCACATAATGACTGGGGTGAACTGTAATAGGGTCCGTCTCCATTTTTTCTTGTATGTTGAGCTGCTGACAACTTTTAAGCCTCATGCCTCACTCTTCCCCTTCTGCCACACATCTGAACAAGCTGAATAAGAAAGCCCAGGTGCTCCTTCCTTTGCCACCTGTGAGAAGTTCAAAGCCACTCATAAGAACCCTCATCCAGCCCACCACTAACTACCATAAAAACTCTAAGCTAGTTTCCTCTTCTGGTTCACTCAAGTCAATTTTGGAATGCTTGGCAGCTATGCTGTTCTTTCCAGCAAGCCTCATTATATGAGTAATAAACCTTTACAACTCCTCTTGGGATATGTGTGTGTGTGTGTGTGTGTGTGTGTATGTGTGTGTGATCATTAATCTCGACATCTGAACCAAATTTTTCGTGGGCATGCTTCCTATTTCGTCAGAGTGGATACATCTGCTAAATGAGAATTCACTTTTTAAAAAAACTATTCCCAAGTGAATAAAATATTAAGCACTGCTCTAGACCACTTTAACATCACTCTCTCCTCCCAACAAACATCTTGTTTTTCTTTAGCTGTGTTCCTTTTTTAACCTATAAATAAGATAATACTATTTTTATTATTTCACACAATGTTTATCTACATGTTTACCAACATATTTGAGAACCATTTCTTCTTCAATGTCCTACCTCCTGTCTGTGGTCATTTTATTTCCTTCTTTCTTTTAGAAGTTCCTTTATCTTATACCTTCCATTGTTGTCATTCTTTGTAGATGATCCACCTTGCCTCCTTGGCTGCTTTTAAAAGCTCCTCTTTGGTTTTGTGTTGTTTCATCACAAAGTGTGAAAGTGTAAACCTTTTTCTAATTTATCCTGCTTTGTATTTACTTTGCTTCCCTTACATACAGATTCATGCTTTTCATGAAATTATTTTCAGCCATTATCTCTGCAAATATTGCCTCTTTTCTATTTTCTTTATTCTCATTTTCTGGCAATTCCTTCAACTTACATTATATCTTATTCTTTCCTTCATATTTCTAAAAAATTCTTTTATATTTCCATTTTGTCTTCTTCTGTACTATATTCTGAATGATTTATTTCAGTTCACTAATTCCTCCTTCAGCTATGTCTGATCTGCTGTTTAACTTATATATTGTTTTTTTTTAATTTTAACAATTATATTTATACCTAAAATTTATATTTCATTTCCTTTTAAAATCTTCCCAGTCATTTTTTGAAGTCTCTCTTTGCTTTTGCATTTTTATTCTTTTAAAAACTATATCTTGGGCTTCGCTGGTGGCTCAGTGGTTGAGAGTCTGCCTGCCGTTGCAGGGGACATGGGTTCGTGCCCCGGTCCTGGAAGATCCCACATGCCGTGGAGCGGCTAGGCCTGTGAGCCATGGCCACTGAGACTGCGTGTCCAGAGCCTGTGCTCCGCAGCGGGAGAGGCCACAACAGTAAGAGGCCTGCATACCGCAAAAAAAAAAAAATATATATATATATATATATATTTATATATCTTTAACTATTTCATTCATAGTTATATTGTATTCCCTGATAATTTCAATATCTGAAGTCCTTGAGGAAATCTGTTATTTTTGCTAAATATCAGTCATGGAGGCTTCTTTTTTAATAATTTTGTTGATCTTGATTTTGAGATAAATTTGCTCGAGGTTAATCTGTGAAAATCCTGCAGCCTAAATAGAATTTTCCATCTTCCAAAGAGGATTTACATTGGCTTCTGCTAAAAGCCAGAGGTTGTTGTCAACCTGGAATCACTTGGGCTTACATTAAAGATTCTAATGAGTAAATATTAGATTTCCCATCTTGCAACTGACAGAGAATTTAGTCTCTTAATGCTCCACTAATATTAGCATTTTCTTTTGGGGCAACTTCACTTTTCCAGTTTGTTTTCCAATTACTGCTCACTGCTCCTACTCCATCCTAAACTCATAAATTTATCTGAATATTTGTTATTTTATTTAGTAAATTATTCTTGTAGATTTTCCTTAACTTCCTTGGGTCTAGCAATGCCTGTGAAAACAATGTTTTATTTAGGATCTAGTTGATTTGTAGCAGAAGAACCTTCAGAATTTACTTTACTTTTAGAAGCAGAAGTTTAATGATTAGAATATGAGCCCTTTGCACTGGCGAGATATTTAGGCACAAAGGTAAGGTGTGCCTCTTAACTCACAGCCCAGAGCTTCCTTAACCTACCATCATAGGGGCAGTCCTTCTATGACATTTAAGCAGAAATAAGAGACTCATTATTATGTAAGTCTTCCAGATTTCATTTTTTGCATTGTCTGGAATTATATTTTAATTAAAAATATTTTTATGTGATTGGTTATCTCTTTGGTTGTTATATTTTATTTTGTTTTTTGTTTCATTTTTAGGGCATTTAGTATTACTTTTCAAAATGCCTCCATATGCTGGTAATAATTACTGAAGAGATACTCTTCCCAAATTGTTTGTGTTCTCATTCTGCTAAACTAAAAAACATTTTAAACTCTTTGACTGGTCTTATCGATTTGATTTATACCTTGAATAAAAAGGTTAGTTTTTACTCAGATTTTAGTAATTACTAAATTTTCATTTGACAGCCCATCTTTCCTGAGCTTCAGTTTCCAACTGGTATAATTGTTGTACAGAATTTGGAATAGCTGTTTGCCAACTTGGTTGTTTAGCATATAACTAATAGGTTACAATTATAACAGCAAAAACAGTTTAGAAAAGCAAATTAGTTTAGTAGCAATTAAATTCAGAGAGTCATTCCAAAGAAAGATAATAACTTTAATTGAGTTGTATGTAAAATGGAAAAATTTCAAAACATTATGTTTCTAAACATCTTGTAGAAAAGTGACATTCTACCTATGATTGTCTTGTTTCATCATTTTTTTAGCTACAGAGATAAAAATTATATATTAAAATTTTACATGAAAATATTTTGAAATGCTAAACAGCTCACAAAAATGCCAAGGTGACCTTCATATGTTAGTAAACTTTCAAAATATAGTTTTTCATATCTCTTAAGGGGGAAAAATTAGTTTCTCCATTTTATTTATTGCTACTTTTCAGGAGTGAAACAAGATTTTAAAAGTTTTTATGCGATTAAAATTACCAAGAAGTCATTCTTGCAATCTCCTATAATAATTAAAAGGACTCCAAGGTATAATCATTTTCCTGCCCAACAGGGGATTTCTATCTTTGAATTTTACTGTCATCAAAGTAAAAAAATGTTTTATATTTGTCCTCTTGTCATAATGGACCTACTGATAGTGAACTAACCTTCCTGCCATACAAAACTACAAAAACGTTCAGGATTGTGATTTGTGAGAAAAGGAGCACCACATTTGCCCAGGCATTCTCCATGTAGGCACATTAAGATTATAGCACTTAGAGGTTAAATCAAGAAGAACAGAGTGATCTTTCTGAGCTGAGAAGTAAGAAATTGGAGTTCACAGTAATGAAGCAGTTGGAATTTACAGGGTATATCACTTTGCTCAAGAATCTGTAATCTTGGCAGGACTTATTAGGGACATCTAATTTCTGCCTACTCAGTCATATGGGATAGCTTGAAAGCTGTGGGCTGGAATCATCTGAAGGTTTTTGTTCACTCACATGTCTGGTGGTTGACATTGGAAAGACCCAAACTGTTGTAGGCTGGAAAAGCTGGAGCTCCTTGGGTATCTCCATCTCTTTGAGGTCTCTATGTGTTCTACTAGCCAGGAATTTTATGGCAGAGCCCCCAGAACATGTATCTCAAGAGAGAGAAACAGGCAGAAGCTGAATTGCCTTTTATAACCTAGCCTTAGAAGTCATTCTTATTTTACTGATATGGGCTCTCTCCCTTTTTTTCTTGATGTGTCTAGCTAAAGGTTTATCAATTTTGTTTACCTTTTCTAAGGGCAAGCTTTTCGTTTCATTGATCTTTTCTATTATTTTTTTTAGAATATTCATCACATCATTGTTTATAATAGCAAAAAAAAATGGAAGGCACTCAAATACCCAGTAATAGAGAAATAGTTAATTACAATACTTCCACACAATAGACTATTTTGCAGCCAATAAAATCAGGATTTCTTTTTTTTTTTGACATAGTTATAAGTCAGATAGCAGCAAACAAAAATTTTATTTATTTCTTCCCTGAACTTCATGATTTCTTTCCTTCTACTAACTTTGTGTTTTGTTTGTTCTTTCTCTAGTTTCTTTAGGTGTAAGGTTAGGATGCTTATTTGATATTATTCTTGTTTCCTGGGATAAGTTTGTATCACTATAAACTTCCCTCTTAGAACTGCTTTTGCTTCATCCCATAGGTTTTGGATTGTTGTGTTTTCATTTTCATTTATCTCTAGGTATTATTTATTTCCTCTTTGATTTCTTCAGGGATTCATTGGTTGTTTAGTGGCATATTGTTTAGCCTCCAAGTGTTTGTGTTTCTTACAGCTTTTGTTTTCTTGTAATTTATTTCTAGTCACATAGCATTGTGGTTGGAAAGTGTTCTTGATATGATTTCAATATTCTTAAAGAATATTCTTAAAAAAAAGACAGCCTCTTCAATAAGAGGTGCTGGGAAAACTAGACAGCTACATGTAAAAGAATGAAATTAGAACATTCTCTAACACCATACACAAAAATAAACTCGAAATGGATTAAGGACCTTAATGTAAGACTGGATACTATAAAACTCCTAGAGGAAAACATAGGCAGAACACTCTATGACATAAATTGCAGCAACATCATTTTTTGGGGATCCCACTCCTATAGTAAAGGAAATAAAAGCAAAAATAAACAAATGGAACCTAACTAAACTTAAAAGCTTTTGCACAGCAAAGGAAGCCATTGGCAAAATGAAAAGACAACTTACTGAATGGGAGAAAATATTTGCAAATGATTTGACTGATAAGGAATTAATATGCAGCATATATAAACAGCTCATACAACTCAACATCAGGAAAACAAACAACCTGATTAAAAATTGAGCAGAAGAAATTTTTCCAAAGAGGAAATGCAGGTGGCCAACAGGCACAAGAAAAGTTGCTCAACATTGCTAAGCATCATGGAAATGCAAATCAAAATCACAATGAGATATTACTTCACACCTGTCAGAATGGCTATCATCAAAAGGAACACAAATAAAAAATGTTGGCAAGCATGTGGAGAAACGGGAACACTTGTACACTGTTCGTGGCAATGTAAATTTGTGCAGCCACTGTGGAAAACTATATGGAGGTTTCTCAAAAAACTAAAAATAGAACTACCATATGACCCAGCAATTCCACTCCTGGGTATATATCCCAAAAACACAAAACTCTAATTCAAAAAGATACCTGCACCCAAATGTTCATAGCAGCATTATTTACAATTTCCAAGGTATGGAAGCAACCTAAGTGTCCATCAACAGATGAATGGATAAAAATGATGTGGTATATATATATATATATATATATATATATATATATATATATACACACACACACACACACACACACACACACACACAATGGAATACTACTCAGTCATAAAAAAGAATGAAATTTTGCCATTTGCAGCAACATGGATAGACTTGGAGGCTATGATGCTAAGTGAAATAAGTCAGAGAGAGAAAGCCAAATACTGCAAGATATTGCATATGTGGAATCTAAAAAGTACAACAAACTAGTGAATAAAACAAAAACATAGCAGACCCACTGATATAGAGAACAAACTAGTGGTTACCAGTGGGGAGGGGGAGGGGCAATATAAGGGTGGAGGAGTGGGATGTACAAACTACTGGCTGTAGTATAGGCTACAGGCATGTATTTTATAACATGGGGAATATAGCCAATATTTTGTAATAACTGTAAATGGAGTGTAACTTTTAAATATTGTATACAAAATAAATAAAATAAAAAATAATAATTAAAAAAACAAAAAAAGTAGCAATTTAAAAAAAGAGACTGGGAACAAAAATAAAAGAAGTCATTCTGTGACCCGACACATCAGTAGGCTACCCAAATTCAAGGGGAGGAGAAATTAGACTCCATCTTTTATGGGAGGGATGTCAAAATATTTGCAGATGTGTGTTAAAACCACCTCAAGATCTAGAAGTACAAGTAGATTAGCTTTAGATGGAGACAGAAATTGTCATGCAGAAGAGGTAAATTGATAGATTGAGGTGGGGAGAGGAAGCAGGAAGACATGGTGGTTCTCAGAAATACATAATCACTGGATTATAAAAGTATGCAGAATGCAAAATGTAGACCAAATTTCATACTGCCACCTTTGAAGAAGGGCCGATTTACCCAAAACTTCTTGAAAAGCATTATCTTTGGGCTGTGTGGAAAAAGAGGGAGAATATTAAGGAAGAATTAGAAAGATGAATAAGAACATCAAATTGGGCCTAGTTTAGTTGGAGTGGTTGGTGTGGAGAGGGCAGAGCAGTAGCCAGGCTGTAGTGAGAATTTAAAGCTCATAGGTAAAGTATAGAAACAGTGAGGTAAAGGCAAATTTTGAGAATAGAAACATCTGATCTTGGGTGGTTTCATTCTAGAAGAACAGTCTGAATAATGACAGTAAATTTGTGTGATATATTTTTTAATTTAAAGGAAATCTTGGGCTTCCCTGGTGGCTCAGTGGTTGAAAGTCTGCCTGCCAATGCAGGGACCACAGGTTCGAGCCCTGGTCCAGGAAGATCCCACATGCCGCGGAGCAACTAGGCCCGTGCACCACAACTACTGAGCCTCCGCTCTAGAGCCCATGAGCCACAACTACTGAGCCTGTGTGCCACAACTACTGAAGCCCACGTGCCTATAGCCCGTGCTCCACAACAAGAGAAGCCACCGCAATGAGAAGCCTGCACACCACAGCGAAGAGTGGCCCCCGCTCACCGCAACTAGAGAAAACCTGCGCGCAGCGATGAAGACCCAATGCAGCCAAAAATAAATAAATAAATGTTTTTAAAAAAGGAAATCTTTAAGGAAAATAATGCAGTGTCAAACAGAGAAAGTAGATAAATACAAAAGTTCTTATAAAAAGTCTGTTTTGGTATGGAAACAAAAGAGAACAAGATGAAAAATTAAGCATGAAGGTCCCCAAGAAAGCGATATAGGAGGCAACAATGACAAAGACAGGAAAAAGAAAACAATTATGAATGAAGTATGAGCCTCAACACCAGTAAAAATAGTGAATCCTCAGGGAAAAGGAAGGAGAGATTTTATTACCAAAATATTCTATCTAAAGAAGTATAAAAGGAATTAGAGTTAGCCAATGTTTTTTTTAATAAGCAAGGTTTTAAAGTTATCTAAAAAATCCATTAAATATATAAAAAGCATATATATATATATATATACATATAAAACATAAATATATAAAAAAGGAATTCTATCAGAAATTCCTTGTTACTTGTGGGAAGTACAAGGTCTTTTTCTAGTATACAATAACAATATTCCATTACATGATAATATGCCAGGATTTCACCATAGCTATTGGCCAAGAAGATTTGTCAACATTTTTTTTTTAATTACACTATAATCACATAAGCAATGGATTTTAAACCTAGGTTCAAGAGACCATAAGCAGGCATACAAGAGATTATGGGGTGAATAGATATCTGAAAGGACATTTTGAAGTAAGCTTTAAACATTTTTACTATATGTTTATTATATATCTAATAATCTCAGAAGAATTGATTAATGAATTCAGTGAAAAGATGTTTGCTATTGTATGTAGAATATGATTTTTTTCAATTACTTGTTCTGACATTCAGGCACTGTACAAAGCAATTTACATCCACTACTTCTAGCCCATACAATAGCCTTTCAAGTGGGTTTAAAACTATCCCTACTTTCTTGTGACAATACAGTCTCATGGAGATTGACTACCAAGATTGCACAGTTTATAAGTGTAAGAGCCAAGATTCGAACTCTGGCTTCTAAGGATGTACTTCATCCTACTAATCATCCAAGCAAAATACGAAGTTCAGGATAAATTTAAAACCACACCTAATTAATTGCTCTAATCATACACACATGTACTCACACACACGTGTGCACACACACATGCATGCACACGCATATACACAAAAGCATCCTAGCACCCAAGAGGCTCAATGTTTAATGTTGGGGTCAGGAAGACACTCATTTAGGGAAATAAATTGACAATGATAGAGTACATATATAAAACAAGGTTTTGTAAATGCAAGATGAACTGATTTTTTGTTTGTACTTTATTTTTTGTTCATTCTCAAAAATTCTTCCAAATGGTAATGTTGGCCAATATAAAACCTAAGTTTACAATCTAGGCTATTTCAATATATTTCTATTTCTTTCTCATAATGCTGTATCTATGTACAAGTGTTTATATCATATGTACCTATATATATATATATATATATATATATATATATATATATATCATGTGTCTATCATCTATCTACCTATCTAGATAGCCAGCTATAGATCATCTCTCTAGATAGATAGATAATTGATAAACAAATAGGTACATAAATATGTAATAGAGAGATAGAGTGTCAGAGGGCTACAAGTCATAAATATTTAACATTAGGCATGAGAAAATATTCATCAGCCTCATATTACCTTTAGAGACATCTATTAAAAAAATTGGTTTGTTCCATAACAGTCATTTATTATTTCAAAATTGTTATACTGATTGAAGGGAACTGGTATATTTATAGTCCCACAACTGTGTTTGTCTTAGGTTTACATTAAACTCAATTACTATAATTAATTTGATTTTATACTTTATAATACATTTTCAAAATGAGGTAGTAAATATGCAACTGATATCTGAGCTCATGGTGAGCTACAACATTGGCATGCAATTTGTTGTATTTCACACACCAGGAAAGGGCTATTCTCTGATGTCCCAAGAACCCATATAGTCCAGGAAGCCAGAAGTTGTAATTGTTTGTGAATATGCACTCTGGGTGAGTTTATGACTGGGACAAATGAGATCCTATTTTAGGACTATGACTTTTTAATTCTTCTTCTTCCAACCCCTGCCATCATGATACAGCTGTGAAAAAAGCAAAGCAGTGGTTTCCCCTTTTACTCCCATTCTTTCAAAGGAGAGTAAACTATGGAAATTGTAATGTGATTTTTCACATTAAGTGAGAGCTAGCAATGCTCACTGAATGGCCCTTATCTTAAAGATTAAGTAAATTATGTTTTTCAGAAGTAGAAGCTTATATTTTAAGTTGACAGTGGTGTTTTGGAGATGAGAAAGCTGTCTTGTAGACAGCTACACAGATTCTTGCTCATTAGACATACATATTTCTGATAATTATGAAACCAAATTCATAATGCTGCCCTCTGGTGTAACAATAGAGTATAGAAATCAATATGAAGTTTGGAGTCTGATCAGAAAAATGGATCACCAGAAGAATCATATTGGTATGGTTATCAATGGTGCTACTAAATCTCTCCAAAGCTCTACTCAGGAAAGTTTGTGACTCCTCATTCAATGTCTGTGATAGTGTTAGGTCAGTCCTTATAATTCCATGTCACAGTAAAACTCTGAAGTTCTTTGAATTTGTAATCGTTAATTCTTCTATGTACCATAAAATTACATATGTTGAACCTAAGCAGGATTACAACTCTATAATGTCAAAAAATTTGAAAAGGAAAAAAAATAAAATTGTTTTGTTACTCTAATATACATACTATAAGGGAAATAAGGGATGAAGTGGAAACAAAACAGCCTTTGTAGTGAAGCAGATGGACTTCAAGTCCCATGCTTGTCAATTAATAGCTATGAGACCTTGGTTATTGTCTCTGAGGTTCTAATCTGTAAAATGGAATAATATATAGTTCATAGGACTATTGGGAGGATCAGTAATAACTCAGGTGAAGTTTCTAAGATATAATAGGTCTGCTTATTTAAGAGAAGTGTAGTTATTTAAATTAGAAATTGGGCTTTTAGTTGAATTTACATTTTAAAACAGAACTTAATATATACACACATATATAATCTCCAAATGATTATAGAATTTTAGGATTACATGTGATTTATATATCATTCCCCTACCTAATGTAAAATCTGATATACAACCTTCCTGAAATGAATTCATTCAACTTTGTTTGAACCTTTCCAATGACCGAACCTCAAAAGGCTGCACTTGTTTTCAAAGCAGAGACAACTGTGAGTTAAGCACATCTGCTTCCTGGTGGCTTTTCTATTGGTCCTATCATTTTTCTCCTTCCTTGGTTAATATTTGAAGTCATTTTTGATGTATTACTTTGCTATCTGCCTTCCAATAGAGCTGTTCAAGCTCATCAGTCCTGCTCTAAAACTAGCTCCCAAGACTAAACACAACAATAGTCATGTGGGTTGGGCCACATCACAGTTCAAGAAAATTATTAGTCCTCTACTTTTTTGCAAATCTATTACTTTTAAATTTTTTTTATGAAACCTTAGGGGGCATTAGCATTTTGAGAGACTGTTGGTTCATGTTAAGTTCCATCCACTACAATTCTTAATTCTTACTTAATGGGTTCTTTACTTGAATATCTGATCATCGCTAGGTAGCAGAGAAGAGAATCATAACAGTAATTTGAGATTCCTCAACCTCATAATGCTTGGTATTCCTGATGCAATTCCTATTAATTTCACCTCCTTGAAAACAAAACTATAAAACTCTCCAGGCACAATTTGTAACAGAATGTAGTTAAGTCTGCACCATAAATTTACTCTTTATGTCAGTGTTATTTACTCACATTGCCTCTATTTAATTCAATCTTAAGGCCATTAAAATCTCAAAGATGATTCAAATGTTTTTTTTTGGTATAATTCATTATTCATTTTTGTTTTTAAAGATGAAGACAGTTATGCTATCTTCAAATGAAATTAGTGCATTCAATAAGCAATACAATATTAAACATCTAAAGTTTTGCCATTATGGCAAGGTCAAATGTGGTATGTTTTACTCTACTGATTCACATTCATGACCCAAATGAGGTTACTACTTATGCACAGAGTACAATTAAATCAAGGTTAGACAAGAAGACTTCTCTAGTACAAGATAGAGCACTAAGAAATCATATAGTACTGTTAAATTTTGGATTAGTGTCATTCTTAATGACATATTATCTAGTTTTCCCAAATATTAACAAAGTGGATCTTTATCCCTACTACTGAGTTTAACTTTCTAAATGATACATACAGATAATGTGATATCTTTTCAGTTTTACTTAACTGTAGCTATGTAACGATTCACTTATTAAAATGGAAAAAATGTTCTTCTATAGTACATTACAATCAAATATATAAAAAATAGGCTTCATGAGAAAATTGCCAAATTTTCCTCTTAAAGGTAGCCAAGCCATAATTCTGTTTAAGAATATACTCTCACATTGAACTTCTCATATCTCAAATTATTTAAATAAGTACATACTAAGTAATACCACTAAAATTTGCTTTAAAAATTAAACTATTTAAAGTATATTCATAGAATATAGTCAGAATATATCTTAATATTTATGTTAAGTTATAATAAAGTACAAAAATTATATCAAGCAAGGTAATTTGGAAACTGTGTCACAGTAAATCAAGGGTTTTTTTTAATAGTCTGACATTTGTGTGTATATTAAGAAATAATTTTGCCTGTTGTTTCCCCCATTATTTTGAAGCATAAGTACAAAAAGTGCACAGCTAGATTTGATGTTTAATGAGTAAGAGTAGTTGACATTCCTGAATCTATATTTTGTGTTACAGTGAGATAAGTATATTGAAGTGAGTTAATCTAATTACACTTACATTGACCTCATTTATAAAAAAACAGCCACGGAAGCATATCACACACATGCAACAATTTCATTATTGTTTCCAAATCCTGGTTTTTCTGGACAGATATGTGTCAGTAGAACTGCTATGATGCATGGTGCATGCAACTGCTTATCTTAATGTCAGCTTTCACATGAAAAACTATTACACAAATTCTACCGTAATCAGAAGGACTCTGTGTGTCAATTCAAACACCAGAGAAATGATTCTGCTACAGATTTTGAAATGGTAAGGAGCATTTTCTTCAAGATATATCTTCTTTTAATTCTCTGTACCCTCAGAAAATTTGCCAGCCTCTATAGAAATGATTCTCTAGTCTACATGACCACCATTAATCCCCACCGAGGGACTTTTGCTTAGATATTGCCACTCTGATGTCCACTGCCAAACCAAATTCAATTTATTAGAAATATAAAATAATACTTCTATGAAATTTCATCTTCTTTCAATCTCTCCTCTTTCTTTACAAAGTTAAAACCATTCTCCTAAACCTCCAGGTTCAAAAGTAACCATTGCTTTCCCATATTTCTAAAATGCACTTACTCCACAAGCATAGTCAAAGCTACCTCTCCAGTGTATCACTTCCTCTCCATTTTCATTGCCAATTCCCTTGTCAAGATGTTCATTGACTCATGTGTAGTGGTAAACATTAAGTTCCATGGAAAAAAATCCAAATCTTATTCTAAAAATTAGATCCTATTCCTGTTCAAGTTCTCACTCACAGTCCAAAAATCTTAATCAACTTTTAAGCTCAAGTATATAATGAATGGTCCTTCAACATCATAGCTCAAATAAAAGGATATAGTGAAAATAGTCAAACAGATGAACATAAATTAACATTTTTCCAAAGATAATATTAGTTTATCTTTCCACCTGGCTTATTTGTGTTAAAATGTCAAACAAGCCAAACAACTGGGGAGAAAAGAATAATATGGAAACTAGATGGCAAAATATAAGCATTTTCAATTCATTCTGGAAGAAGATACAGTAAAATTGGAAGAATGGAGAAGGAAATTAGGTATAACTAATTTTTTGACATATTTATATACACTACATATAGTATTATAGTACATGTGTGTAATATATATGTATATGTACTTTTTTCCAATTAATCTTGCACATGAATGCATGATGAATTTTTCAAAACAATGCCCTGCACATATCATTCTAGTGCTCAGCATCCTTCATTGGTTCCTCATTGCCTACAAAATAAAATACACAAACCTTGATTTGAAATTTAAGGCTCTCATAAACATATCCTTAAGCCAACTTGCTTCTTAAATTGGTCCTGAACTGAATTAATCTTCTGGCTCCACTAACCCTTCTCTCTGTAATCATTCTTCCAATCACAAAGCTTAATACTTTTGTGTTTTTTGACTCCTCCATCTCCATGGGTTAGGTATCCAATAGTCACACAGTTCACTTGAATCTATTTTCTTATCTCCATTTACATGGAAACAAAATGCATTATTTCCTCTCCCTGACCCATATCATCTTAATGTTCACTTTCCTATAGTGTTATAAGATTGATTTTCCGCTCTTGCTTAGACTTTTGTCTGAGCCTGCGAACATCTTCCTCTATTTATCTACCTTAAGTTTTAAGACTCCGTGCTAGCTCAAATTTTCAGAACTAAGAGTCTCTTATCTGTGTATAAGAAACTCAAGTTGCCTTGGCTATTTTTTTAGATTTAATCTTTTGCTTTTCTAAGCCTATGTCACTGCCTTGCTTCTCTTCATTTATAGAAACCTCACTGGATGGTATACTTGGTTCACTTAACCCACAGTACACAACAGATTCTCTCCAGAACCACTCTCCTGGTTTTATTTCTTCAAGTCTTCCCATGTTATTCCTTCTAGAGCCCCAGCATGAACATATGAAACAGATCCATGCTCTAAGACATTAAAAGCATCTATAAACATAATAGCTCATTGATATCAATGAAAACCTTATAACCATTAGTGGATTTCATTGGACTGGATAGCTCTCAGCTAAATCCAACTACAAATATCATAAGCTTTTCCAACAAACTGAATTTGTTGGCAACTCTTCTTTCAATTTCAGTGTAAGAATGTTGAAACTTTTCTGGGTCAAGTAGATTTTACTTCATCCTGACTAATTATAAAAGAATGAAAAAATACTACTTCGAAGGATTTGGAATTCAAAGAAAATACTAATAAAGTTTTGTTAGTTTATAATGGCAGGTACCTGGGCCTGATGAGTGCTTTTGACATGTAAAGCAAGTAAACTGAACACCTTTATTAAAATCTAAGCATTACAATGTGTATATTCCAATAAACGTACATCCCCAAAAGGGTTAAAGTAAGGGTGATGGTAGCAGTAGTTGTTCTAATGACAGAATGTTGTTTTTCCTGTAATTTTAGTTTTCCCTCATTTTCCAAGCCATAATCTTATTATTTTCTAACCAAGTACAATTTTTTTTACTGATTTTTTTATACTATATACTCCTAGTTGTGACTGAATTTTTCATATCTTTCTTTCTCTTGGTTAAGGTAACATTTGGTAAACTTAGTAACCAGGCTCTGGATTTGATTCTCCAGTTTCTGGACCTCGTTTTTTTCTCTGACATCCAGTAAACAATTACTTTGTCTTTTTATCTACGTTTGGCTTCTGATCCTTACCTGAGAACATGTATAGGGTCTGTTACATCTTTCTTTCCCATGTTTATATCTCCCTCTTACTGCTGGTTTCTCCCTAACAAAATATAGATCACCCATACTTTAAATTTTATTTATGAAGTGTTGTGGCTATATATGCTTAATTTCACCATGAAGAAAATGGACACAAAGTGTTAAAAGATTTGGCATATTTCCCAGATGAATAAATTTTTAAAATAAAAATATTGAAATAAAATTATAATTCAGCAAGTACTGAATAGGAATTGAAATACAGAAAGATTTTAATAAAGACTTCTTTTTAGATATTGCAAATATGGAATTGAAACAATATGATAAAGTGATCATATCAGATCTGAAAGAAAATACTTCCAGAAGAGCAGCAAATATACTATTTGGATATGTTCTTGGTATTCATAAAACAGCTAGTCAATTTAAAATCTATAGTGAATGAGTTTAGCCACATAGGAGAGCTTTAAACTTTATCTGTATTGTTTACATAGATGACATCTCAGTTTATCCAAAAGCTCCTTGATTAATCAAAATCAGGAATTTTCAGGGCTGTTTTTTGTTTCTCGATCTACTTTGAAACTTTCAGCACTGAACCACAATATCTTGAACACATGTATCCAGCAGAACTTCTAAGGCAGTAAAAGAGGTTGTTAAGGATGTTTTAAGCCTCTTACAGTGCTATATTATTGCTTTAAGGGCATAGTAAACGTCAATCCTATCTAAAGAAGAACTCCTGTGATGATACTGACATGATACATGACATGAATTTAAAACACTTTTAAGATTTTTATTTTTTTAATAAGATTTTATTATTACAATAACTCTTAAACTGATCTCTTGTGACTCATCTATATGATGGTATCATTGGTAAAGAGTTAAAAGTATCCGTTATTCTTACCATATCTACCAAGGAAGTGAATTGTTATCCGTTCTTTATTGAATTAGCACAACATTCACGTAGATAAGAGGTTAAAGATTCATGTCTGGAATTTCTGGTTTTATCTCTTAAGTCCAATTAAGCTTTTAGTTCTTAGGCTTTGAAGGGTAACACAGTCATTACTGTGTCTATATTCCATGAGATCAGGGTGCATGCCTCATTTACTCACCTCTATACGTTTAGTGCGTAACACAGCACTTGACATGTAAAAGGAACTTAATGAATAATTATTGGATAAGTAAATGACTGAAAGCTCATACAGCCAGCCACAATGACCTAACGAAACAGAGACTTCATGAAGCATCTGGCTTATACTTCTATAAAGTATAGGCAATAAATTTGCTAGATTTGAAAAATTGTAACTAAGAATATAAAAGGGACACTTTTTCTCTAAGGCTTTGCCTTCTTTCCCACTAAATCTTACTAATCTTTCAAGACCTATCAATCAATGTGTCTTCCTTTCCAGGGATCTCCTGACTCTTCAGGCTAGGCTAAGAGCTCATCTGCTATATAAATATAACTCATGATGTATATGGGGAATTAAAATCAGATCAGTATTATTTGAAAATGAGTGAGAGAGTGACATGAGCTGAAGCTGAAGAGTTAGGAGGAGGCCAGGCACAGAAGGCCTTGTCCCAGTGCTAATGGGCTTAAAGATCACTCTGTGGGTGTTATAAAGCCATTGAAGGGATTTAGAGAGTAGTGGCACTGACATATTTTAATTCAAGATGAATCATTTTGAAAAATGGTGTAGGTCAGGGTGGGGAACAAGTTTGATACAGAGATTATTTCAAGAGTCTAGGTAAAAGATGACAAGAGTCTGAACAGAACAGGGGTGAGGAGAGAAAGCAGATTAAATAACTACCTAGAGGGTAAAATCAAAAGGACTTGATAATGGTTTAAATATAGGGAGGAGAGATGGGTCAACTTATTCATTAATTGAAGTATTTATTGACTATCTCCTGTTTCTAGGTACTGTATTTAGGTAAGGGAGATAGGATGGTAAACAGGCACTTCTCCTGCTCTCAAGGGCGCTATAGTCTAGTGAAAGGGATCCTAGTGTTGAGCTGAGCAAGAGAGTGGCTCTTGATGACTTCTAAGTTCCTGGCTTGGACCACTGAATGGATGGATTATAGTACGATTAACTGTAAAAGAAAATACAGGAGAAGCAAGGAGGAAAACATGATATGAAATAGTAAGAAATCAATTACAAGGCAACATATAAGTAACATAATATAAACTACTAATGAGATGATAGAAACTCATTTCCTTAAAACTAGTGTTTAAGACTAAATGATCTCCTAAAATTAAACTTTTATTATTCTATACCCTTTATTTGTAGGAAAACTCAGCAACTAAAACTTTAAATTAACAGAAAAAAGTAATTTTTTTAATCTTTAAAAGGACCCTTTTAATTTCTTGAATAGAATAATTTCTAGGAAAGTTATTTTAAACACTGAGCTCCCTCTAGTGAATTCAAATTGTGATTTGTCTTGCCAATTTTAGAGCTTCACAAATATTTTCAGAAATTCAATTCTCCCTTAGCTACTGCTAAATATTGAGGGAGCACAAAGCAAGGAAGTGATTAAGATGGAATGCATTGAACATGACTGAGAATATGGAAAAGTGGGAACAAGTTCAGAAATTTAAATCAAGAGCACATGGGCAACAACAAACAATAAAATAGAATGGTCTTGAGGAGGCCTATTGTTGGAGGGCTCTGAAGTGCAGACTGAGAAATTCAGATTTGGTTTAATATGAAAGAAGGCATTTCTATAGTGGAGTTATCAGGAGAATGACCTAAACATAACGTTTGAAAAAATTATCAAGGCAGTTGTATAGAGCATGGAGTAGAATTAGGAAGAGTAGAGGCAGGGACACCAAGGCTGTGATATGGGAAATTAGATGACAGGATCATGAGGTGACTAGCAGAGACAGGTTCAGTGACCCATCCCATGCAGAAATATCAGCTAGATAAAAATGCGTAACTTGTTCCAGAAGAGTGTTTGCATTTTATGTAAGGGCTCCTGTGAGGTTATTCGAGAAATGTCACACTTTAGAGATGCATAGGAGGAACTTGGGATGTTGCAATTAACATGAACAGCTTCAGCGATTTCAGCCCTAGGAAGCAGCATACTTGTAGAAGGAAGAACAAGTGATAAACCTTAGATCTGAAAGTACTGAGAGTATAAAAGACTTAGTAAGAGCATCTGTAATGATGTCACATTAGCTGCACAAGTGTTGAGGAATCATCAGAAAACTATGATTACATTATTGACTCAGTCATTTATTGCATCAAGAAATGCTAGGTTTTCCAGATTACTAACAAAGGAAACGGGAACAAAGCACAAAACATGCCCTATAAATGATAATATACTTCAATGGCAAAATGTCAAGACATTGAAGTTTATGAGGTTAAGTCAAGGCAAGTTTCTCATTTAATTCTACTTTGCTTGTTGAAAAAGAAATGGTGTTCTGGAACAAAGCATTTAAAAAAATGTGTAAAGTCAACTTAAATATGATTTGGGTGCTCAATGTTAAAAATACTGTAGTCTGAAAAACTTCCTTTTAAAAATGTCAACACTTTCTTAATGGCACAGAAGAAAGTGTAGATGATTTACAAGGTATCTCCATGGATTCTGGTTAGCGTTTTTAGAATAAGAGCAAATAAAGCCATGTTGACATTAGCTGTGTTGTTAATAATACAAACAGGGCAGAAGTAAAACAGTTCTGTTGGCCTCAGCCCAGACATTCTCTGTTAGCCAAATTTATAAAGTGTGCAACAGATGGCAAGATAAAAATGCTTTTTGTATTTTCTAAAATAGTAATATGATCAAATAAAAATATATGTTGTACAAACAAGTAGAAAAATACCTGCTCCATGTATATGTTTGTATAGATTTCATTTAGTATCCAAAGTATGATGTGCAGAGATTTTAAAATGAAAGGATTCCAAGTAAATTCAAGATGTAAAATAGAAAAATACTCTCTTGTGACTATGAAGAAAAATGTAATAATCACCCTTCTTGGTGTCTGGCATTATATCAAAAAGTTCTGATACAGATAATTATCTTAAGATTATTTAATGAAGATATAACAAATATATTACATCAATACAATATAAAATATAATAACTATAAGCACACATTGGTGGAAGTGTTGTATCAAACAGTGCTGGTAGACTAGAGCAGTGTCTCCTAAATGTCAAGGCTGGGCTGACTGCATAGGTATGTGGGAAACATTTTAGAAGTTCAGATTCCTTGGCCTTATCCTGGATTCAGTAGGTCTGAAAAGGGGCATGGAAATATGTAATTTTTAAAACCCCTCTTTACTTTATGTTCAGTCATGCCTGCAAGTCACAGGACTAGGGAACCGACTGAGTAAATCAATAAAGGCTTATTAGAAGAGGTGGGCCTTCACTCACACAATAGTTTACCAAACATCATTTACTGAATAGTAACTATTTGCCAGGTACTAGGAATACAAAACTAAAAGTAAACCAACTATTAGGGAAGTTGTGATAATTCATGTAAAAGAGGTATATACAAGATGCCAGGGAGCTCATGAAAGAAACATTTATATCAAGAAGGATGCTCAGAATCAATTCCTGAAGGAAGTAAGGCTGCAGTTAAAACTTGCAAGACAGAGAGGAGAAAAGGATTTAGAGAAAAGAGGTAAGGGCAATAGAACAACAAGTGTGAGGAGAGGAATAGCAAAAAGAAAACTTAGTGGTAAAGACATTTATTAAAATTAATAGTTTCTAAATATTCAAAAGTTTAAATATACAAATGATTTAACAGTTATTCAGGTACATTTCCCAAATGAATACACATCCATTTTCATAATGGAGTAGTCCCCAGAATATGTTAATGCCATTTTTGTCTTTCCTATTTTTTTGAAAATATGGGGAATGAAAAATACAGTATCAAGATCTGAATCTTAGCTTCACCATTTAGTAACTATACATCCTTGAGAAAAACATTTACCCTTTCCAAGACTCAATTTCTGCTTTTTAAAAAAAATACTATTTCATAAGTTTTTTATTAGGATTTAAGTGAAAACTGCATTGATTATTTTTCTCTCCACTGCCACCTCTGTTCCCAGCCTCAGCCAATGGTAGTACCAATAATCCAACTGTCCAAACCAGAAAATTTGGCATTATTGTTGACTGTTCCCCAGGGCCACCAACCCCACATGGCACATTTGTGGAATTTAGGAAAGTTTCCTCCTTCCTCCTGGCGGACACAGGCCATGCCAGAGCACACACTCAGGGGAGCTGGGCTCAAATTAGCTTTCAGCATCCACTCATTTCCTGGGCAGTCACCCTGTGCAAGGCAACACCTGCAGAACTGAGCACAGCATTCCTGTTTTCCTTTGCCTCAATGTCACATCCCACCACTCCCCCAAGTACTATTATTATTGTTTTTCAAACATGCTTTGAGCCTGTACACTTCCTGCTACCCCAAAAGCTCCTCTTCTTTGAACTACTAACCCCTATAACATGGATGATTTTTAACAGCTTCCTCACTACCTTTGGTCTAACTTCCTCTATAACCTACCATGCAGCCAGAATGAAACTTTCCAAAGACAAATATCAATCACCTATGTCTCTACTAAAAACCTGGCAATGGCTTCCCATTGCCCTAGAAAAAAGTAGAGGGTACTTCCTGGGTGCCACTTCACAGAAATACAAGGTCCTTCATGAGTGATTAGTTCTCTGCTTACTTCTCTGGGTTCCTTTATCAGCACTCCCCACTGATTGCACTGCTTTTCAGCTTCATGAAAATTGTTTTGATTCCTCTGCTTCTCTGTGCACGCTGTTCCTTTTCTGAAACCTTCAATCTCTTCCTTTTAAAAAAAAGTTTATCAAAATATAGTTGACATACAATATTATTTTAGTTTCAGGTATACTACATAGTGATCTGACATTTACATACATAATGAAATGATCAGCACAATAAGTCTAGTAATCATCCATCCTCATATAAAGTTATTATAATGTTATTGACTATATTCCTTATGCTGTATATTACATCCCATGGCTTATTTATTTTATAACTGGAGGTTTGTAACCCTTACTCCACTTTATGTATTTTGCTCACCCCCACCACTCTCCCTCTGGCAACCACCACTCTATCTATGAGTCTGTTTTCATTTTGTTTTTTTGTTTGCTTTGTTTTTTTATATTCCACATATAAGTGAGATCATGCAGTATTTGTTTGTCACAGTCTGACTTATTTCACTTAGCATAATACTCACTAGATTCATCCATGTTATTGCAAATGGCAAGATTTCATTTATTTTTAATGTCTGAGTACTAGTCAATATACATGTTTATATATGTATAGAGAATACATATATATACACATATATATGTAACGAAAATATATATATTCTTTTTATTCATTCATCTGTTGATAGACATTTAGCTTGCTTCCATATCTTGATAATTGTAAATAATGCTGTAATGAACATTGATGGGCGTATACATTTTTGAATTAGTGTTTTTGTTTTCTTCAGGTAAATACCCAGAAGTAAATTTGCTGGATCCTATAGGATCCAGCAATTTACAGTCCCAATTTTACAATCCCATCAATAGTGCACAAGGGTTCCCTTTTCATCTTCACCAACAAGTGTTTGTGTTTTTGATGATAGCCATTCTGACAGGTGTGAAATTGTTTCTCATTGTGGTCTAGATTTGCATTTCCTTGATGATTGGTAATTTTTAGCATCTTTTCATGTGTTGAGTGGCCATCTGTATGTCTCCTTTGGAGAAATGTCTATTCAGGTTCTCTTCCCATTTTCTAATCAGATTTTTTTTGATGTTCAGTTGTATGGGTTCTTTGTATATATTACGTATTAACCCCTTATCAGATATATCTTTTGCAAATATCTTCTCCCACTCATTAGGTGGCCTTTTCATTTTGCTGACAGTTTCCTTTGCTGTGCAAAAGCTTTTTAGTTTGATGTTATCCCATTTGTTTATTTTTGCTTTAGTTTCCTATGCCTGAGGAAACTGATTTAAAAAAATATATTGCTAAGACCGATGTCAAAAGTGTAATGCCTATGTTTTCTTCTGGGAGTTTCAGATCTTATATTTAGTCTTTAACCATTTTGAGTTTGTTTTTGGATATAGTGTAAGAAAGTATTCTGGTTTGATTCTTTTGCATTAGCTGTCCAGTTTTTCCAACATCATTTATTGAAAAAGCTGTCTTCTCTCCATGGTATATTCTTGCCTCTTCTGTTGTAAATTAATCGACCATATAAGTGTGGGTTTATTTCTCAGTTTTCTATTCTGTTCCACTGATCTATGTGTCTGTTTTTGTGTCAGTACCATACTGTTTTGATTTCTGTAGTTTGTGTACTATAGTTTGAAAGCAGGGAGCATGATTCCTCCAGCTTTGTTGTTTCTCAAGATTGCTGTGGCTAACTGGGGTCTTTTGTGGTTCCATACAAATTTTAGGATTGTTTATTCTAGTCTGAAAAATACCTTTGGTATTTTGATAGGAATTACATTGAGTCTATATATTGCTTTGAGTAGTATGGTCATTCTAACAATATTAATTTTTCCAAAGCATGAGCAGAGTGCATCTTTCCATTTGTTTGTATAATCTTCAATTTTTTTTCATCAGTGTCTTATAGTTTTCATAATACCACTCTTTTACCTGCTTGGTTAGATTTATTCCTAGGTATTTTATTCTTTTTAATGCAATTGTAAATGGGATTGTTCTCTTAATTTCTCTTTCTGATAGATTGTTATTAGTATACAGAATTGCAACAGATTTCTGTACATGAGTCTTGTATTATGTAATTTTACTGAATTGATGTATTAATTTTAACAGTTTTTTGGTAGCATCTTTAGGATTTTTTATTTATAGTATCATGTCCTTTGCAAATAGTGACAATTTTATTTCTTCCTTTCCAAATTGGATTTCTTTTATTGGGTTTTCATGTTTGATGCTGTGGCTAGAACTTCCAATACTATGCTGAATAAAGTAATGAGAACAAAAAGCAGGCTATGGACTGGGAGAAAATATTTGCAAATAAGACCAACAAGGTTTTAATTTCCAAACTATACAAACAGCTCATAAAACTCAACAACAAAAGAAGAAACAACCCAACTGGTCATAGTAATCTCCTATGATCTTTTGAATTTCTGTGGTGTTGCTTGTAACTTCTCTTTCCTTTCTGATTTTATTTATTTAGGTCTTTCTGGTTTTTTCTTGGATGAGTCTGGCTTAAGGTTTCTCAATTTTTTTTTTTTGTCTTTCAAAGAAACTGCTCTTAGTTCCATTTATTTTTTTTCCTATCTTTTTAAATTCAATTTAACTTATTTCCAATCTGATTTATTATTTTCTGCTTTCTACTAACTTTGGGCTTTGTTTGTTCTTCCTTTTCTAGTCTTTTTATGTGTAAGGTTAAATAGCTTATTTCAGATTTTTCTTGTTTCCTTAGGAAGACTTGTATTTCTATGAATGTCCCTCTTAGAACTGCCTTTTCTGCATCCCATAGATTTTACAAAGTAATGTTTCCTTTTTCATTTATCTCAAGGTATGTTTTTTATTTCCTCTGATTGCTTTAGTGACCCATTGGTTGTTTACTAGCATGTTGTTTAGACTCCATGTGTTTGTGCATTTTACAGTTTTTTTCTTGGAACTGATTTTAAGATTCACACATTTGTGGTCAGAAATGATTCTTGATATGATTTCAATCTTCTAAAATTTATTGAGACATGTTTTGTGACCTAGCATGTAACTATCCTGGAAAATGTTCTATGTGCCCTTGAAAGGAATGTGTATTCTGCTGTTTTTGGATGGAATGTCTGCAGATATCTCTTAAGTCCAACTGGTCTAATGTGTCATTTAAGGTCACTGTTTCCTTATTGATTTTCTGTCTGTATGATCTGTGCATTGATGTAAGTGATGTGTTAAGGTCCCCTACTATTATTGTATTATTATCAATTTCTCCTTTTATGTTTGTTAATATTTACCTTATATATTTAGGGTTTTTTTTATTAGATGTATATATGTTAACTAATGTTATATTCTTCTTGTATTCATTCTTTTAACATTATATAATGCCTTTCTTTTTCTTTTTTATAGACTTTGCTTTAAAGTCTACTTTCTCAGATTTGAGTATTGTTACCCCAGTTTTTTTGCTTCCATTTGCATGAAATAACTTTTTCCACCCCTTCACTTTTGGTCTGTGTGTGTCTTTAGCTCTGAACTAAGTTTCTTGTAAGCATCATATAGATCGATCTTGTTTTTTTGTTCTGTTTTGTTTAATCCAATCAGCCATCCTATGTCTTTTGTTTTGAGCACATAGTCCATAGACATTTAAAGTGATTATTTATACTATGTACTTATTGCTATTTTCTTACTTATTTCCTGTTTGTTTTTATAGTTATTCTCTGTTCTTTTCTTTTTATCTTAGTTTCTTCCCTTGTGGTTTGATGATTTTATTTAGTGGTATGATTCTCTTCCTTTCTCATATTTTTTGTGTATCTATTGTATGTTTTTGATTTGTGGTTACAATGGGATTACCACATGTATGCCATATATGTTGACCTATAACTATATCTACTTGTTTTAAACTGATAGACATTTAATTTCAAACACATTCTAAAAGGCATACATTTTTTCACTCCCCTTCCCCCATTTTATGTTTTTGATATCATATTTTATATCTTCATGTTTATCCCTTAACTGTTTATTGTAGTTATAGTTGATTTTTACAATTTCTCTCTTTTAATCTTTGTACTAGCTTATTTAAGTGGTTGATCCATAGCCTTTACATATATATTTCCCTTTACTAGTTGGAGTTTTGTTTTTCTATAAATTCTTCTTGTTGTACTTTTTCTTTTCCACTTAGAGAAGACCCTTTAACACTTCTCTTAGGGTTGCTTTAGTTTTGATGAACTCTCTTAGTTTTTGTTTGTCTTAGAAGTTCTTTATTGCTTCTTCAATTATGAATGATAACCTTGCTGGGTAGTGTCCTAGGTTGCAAATTTTTCGCTTTCAGCACTTTACTTTTTTAAAATTCTTGTGCAACTCACTTTTTAAAAAAATTATTTTATTGAAGTATAGTTAATTACAATGTGTTAATTTCAGCAGTACAGCAAAGTGATTAAGTTATATATATATACATATTATATCTTTTTCTTATTCTTTTCCATTGTGATTTATCACAGGATACTCAATGTAGTTCCCTGTGCTATACAGCAGGACCTTGTTGTTTATCCATCCTATATATAAGAGTTTGTGTCTGCTAATCTCAAACTCCCAACCCTTCCCTCCCTCCCTCCTCCCCCTTGGAAACCACAAGTCTGTTTTCTATGACTGTTGGTCTGTTTCTGTCTTATAGATATGTTCATTTGTGTAGTACTTTAGATTCCACATATAAATGATATCAGATGGTATGTGTCTTTCTCTTTCTGACTTACTTCATTTGATATGATAATCTCTAGGCCCATCCATGTTGCTGCAAATGGCATTATTTCATTCTTTTTTTGGCTGAGTAATATTCCATTGTGTTTGTTTGTGTGTGTGTGTGTGTGTATATATATATATATATATATATATATATATATATATATATATATATATATATATATATATATCCCCACATCTTCTTTATCCATTTATCTGTTGATGGACATTTAGGCTGTTTCCATTTCTTGGCTATTGTGAATTATACTGCTATGAACATAGGGGTGCATGTATGTTTTTGTATTAATTTTGTCTGAATATATGCCCAGGAATGGGACTTCTGAATCATATGGCAACTCTATTTTTAGTTTTTTGAGGAACCTCCATATTGTTTTCCATAGTGGTTGCACCAATTTACATTCCTACCAACAATATAGGAGGGTTCCCTTTTCTCCACACCCTCTCCAGCATTTGTTATTTGTAGATTTTTTAATGGTGGCCATTTAGACCAGTGTGAAGTGGTACATCATTATAGTTTTGATTTGCATTTCTCTAAGCAATGATGAGCATCTTTTCATGTGCCTATTGGACATCTGTATATCTTCTTTGGATAAATGTCTATTTAGGTCTTCTGCCCATTTTTCAATTGGGCTGTTTGTTTATTTGTTACTGAATTGTATGAGCTGTTTGTACATTTTGGAAATTAAGCCCTTGTTGGTCACATCATTCGCAAATATTTTCTCCCAGTCCCTGTTCATTTTGTTTATGATTTCCTTTGCTGTGCAAAAGCTTACAAGTTTGACTAGGTCAATTTGTTTATTTTTGCTTTTATTTCTTCTCCTTGGGAGAATCACCTAAGAAAACATTGCTACAATTTATGTTAGAGAATATTTTGCATATGTTCTCTTCTAGGAGTTTTATGTTGTCTTGTCTTATATTTAAGTCTTTAAGCCATTTTGAGTTTATTTTTTGTATATGGTGTGAGGGTGTGTTCTAACTTCATTGATTTGCATACGATTGTCCAACTTTCCTAACACCACTTGCTAAAGAGACTGTCTTTTCTCCATTGTATATTCTTGTCAAAGATTAACTGACCATAAGTGTGTGGGTTTATTTCTGGGTTCTCTATTCTGTTCCATTGATCCATATATCTGTTTTTGTGCCAATACCATGCTGTTTTGATTACTGTAGCTTTGAAGTATTGTCAGAAGTCTGGGAGGGTTATGCCTCCTGCTTTGTTCTTTTTTCTCAGGATTGCTTTGGCATGTTTGGATTTTTTATGGTTCCATATAAATTTTAGGATTATTTGTTCTAGCTCTGTGAAAAAAGTCATGGGTAATTGGATAGGGATCACAATAAATCTGTAGATTGCTTTGGTTAGTATGGTCATTTTAGCAATATTAATACTTCTGATCTAAGATCATGGGATATCTTTCCATTTTTTTGAATCATCTTTAATTTCCTTTATTAATATTTTGTATTTCTCAGCATATGTCTTTCACCTCCTTGGTGAGGTTTATTCCTAAGTATTTTTTGATGCAATTTTGAAGGGGATTGTTTGTTTACATTCCCTTTCTGATATTTCATTGTTAGTGTAAAGAAGTGCAACAGATTTCTGTATGTTAATCTTGTATCCTGCTACCTTGCTGAATTTGTTTATCAGTTCTAGTAATTCTTTCATGGAGTCTTTAGGGTTTTCTATATATAGTATATGTCATTTGCATATAATGACAATTTTACCTCTATCTTACCAATTTGAAGAAATTTTATTTCTTTTTCTTGTCTGATTGCTGTGGCTAGGACTTCCAATACTGTGTTGAATAGAAATGGTGAGAGTCTTGTTCCAGATTTTAGCAGGAAGGCTTTCAGCTTTTCACCTTTGAGTATGATATTGGCTGTGGGTTTGTCATAAATAGTTTTTATTATGTTGAGATATGTTCCCTATATACCCACATTCATAGGGTCTTTTTTTAACATGAATGGATGTTGAATTTTATCAAATGCTTTTTCTGCATCTATTGAGATGATCATATGGTTTTTGTTTTTTCTTTTGTTGATGTGGTGTTTCACATTGATTGATTTGCATATGTTGAACCATCCCTGTGACCCTGGGATGAATCCAACTTGGTTGTGGTGTATGATCTTTTTTACATGTTGTTGGATTCAGTTTGCTAATATTTTATTGAGAATTTTTGCATCTATATTCATCAAAGATATTGGCCCATAATTTTCTTTTTTTGTAGTGTCTTTAGTGTTAGTGTCAGGGTGATGGTGGCTTCATAAAATGTCTTTGGGAGTATTGCCTCCTATGCAATCTTTTGGAAGAGTTTGAGAAGTAGTATAAGTTCTTCTTTGTATGTTTGGTATTCACCTGTGAAGCTGCCTGGTCCTGGACTTTCATTTGAAGGGAGTTCCTTTTTTTTATTACAGATTCTATTTCACTTCTAGTGCTCAGCCTGTTCAAATTATCTATTTCTTCTTGATTCAATTTTAGTGGGCTATATGTTTCTAGAAACTTGTCCATTTCTTCTAGGTTGTCAAATTTGTTGGCATATAGTTGTTCATAGTATTCTCTTATGGTTTGTTTTATTCTGCAATATCTGTTGTTATTTCTCCTTTTTTCATTTTTTTTGGGGGGGTACCGTCTCTTTTCTTCTTGGTGAGCCTGGTCAGAGGTTTGTCAATTTTGTTCATCCTTTCAAAGCACCAGCCCCCAGTTTTGTTGGGGTTTTTTTCTATTGCTTTTTTAATCTCTATTTTATTTATTTCATCTCTTATCTTCATTTTTCCTTCCTTTTGCTGAATTTAGATTTTATTTGTTTTTCTTTTTCTAATTCTTTTAGGTTGTAGGTTAAGTTGTTTATTTGAAGTTTTTCTTGTTTTTTGAGGAAAGCCTGTATTGCTATTAACTTCCCTCTAAGAACTGTTTTTGCTGCATCCCATAGATTTTGTATTATTTTCTTTCCATTGTCATTTGTCTCAAGCTATTTTCTAATTTCCTCTTTGACTTCATCATTGACTCATTGTTTTGTTTTGTTTTGTTTTGTTGCGGTATATGGGCCTCTCACTGTTGTGGCATCTCCCGTCGCGGAGCACAGGCTCCGGACGCGCAGGCTCAGCGGCCATGGCTCACGGGCCCAGCTGCTCCATGGCATGTGGGATCTTCCCGGACCGGGACACAAACCCATGTCCCCTGCATCGGCAGGCAGACTCTCAACCACTGCGCCACCAGGGAAGCCCAACTCATTGGTTTTTTAGTAGCATGTGGTGTAGTCTCCATGTAATTATTTTTTTCTCATTTCTTTTTCTGTGGTTGATTTTCAGTTTCATGCATTTGTGGTCAGAAAAGATGCTTGAAATAATTTCTATACTCTGAAATTTGCTGAGGCTTGCTTTATGCCCTAGTATGTGGTCAATCCTAGAAAATGTCCCATGTGCACTTGAAAAGAATGTATATTCTGGTTTGTTTGTTTGTTTGCTTGGTGTAATGTCTTAAAAATATCAATTAAGTGTAACTGTTCTATTGTATCCTTTAGGGTCTCTGTTGCCTTACTGATTTTCTGTCTAGAAGAACTGTCCATTGATGTGAGTGGGATGTTAAAATCTCCTACTATTACTGTATTCCTGTCAATTTCTTTCTTTATGTCTGTTAGTATTTGTTTTATGTATTTGGGTGCTCCTGTATTGGGTGCATATATACTGAGGAGTGCAGTATCCTCTTTCAGCACTTTAAATATATCATGCCACTCCCTTCTGGCCTGCAGTTTCTGCAGAAAAATCAACTAACAGCCTTATGGGTTTCCCTTGTATGTGACTCTTTGTTTTTCTCTTGCTGCCTTTAGAATTCTTTTTTAACTTTTGCCTTTTTAATTATGATATATCTTGGTGTTGATCTCTTTGGGTTTACCTTGTTTGGGACTCTGTGATTCCTGTACCTGGATATCTGTTTCCTTCCTTAGGTTCAGGAAGTTTTCAACATAAATTCATCAAAAATATTTTCAACCTATTTCTCTCTTCTCCTTCTGGGACCTGTATACTGTGAATGTTAGTATGTTTGATGCTGTACCAGAGGTCCCATAAACTGTCTTCATGTTTAAAATTTGTTTTTCTTTTTGCAGTTCTGGTTGGGTAATTTCCATTATTCTGTCTTCCAGATCATTTATGTGTTCTTCTGTATCATCTAGTGGGCTGGTAATTCCTTCTAGTGTGTTTTTAATTTCACATATTGTATTCTTCAGCTTTGACTGATTCTTCTTTACATTTTCTAGTTCCTTGTTAAAATTCTCATTGGGTTTATGTATTCTTTTCCTAAGTTCAGTTAACATTCTTATTACTATTGCTTTGAACACTTTATCGGATAAACTATTTAGCTCCTGTTTCGTTGGTTATTTTTTCAGGTTTTTTTTTTTTTTTCTTGTTCTTGTTTTGAAGCAAATTCCATTTTGTTTAACTCTCTGTCTCTATGAAATTAGGTGAAACAGTTACTTATCCCAGTCTTGAAGGGATATCCTTATGTGGGAGCATCCCTATGCAGTCTGCATGTGCCTTTGGTGGCAGAGGTGGATCTGAAGTGAGCATGGGTCACATCTTCCCCTAAGCTATCATCTTGGTGGGAGGTGGGGCTGGAGATGGAGGGGCTACAGCCTGAGCCATGTGTGATTTGGGGTTTCTCCTGTGCTCAATGGCCATCCCTGCCCTATTAGGGGCACAGTGGAGTCCCAAGGTGCTGGAGCAGAAGCCCTGAGAGTTAAGTGTGTGCTCTCTCCACTCCCATCAAGGCACCTTCACCCTAGTGGTGAGCAGTGCTGAAGGAACTGTGGCCAGAGCAGGCACCCAGTGTGGGCCAAGGCATACAATGGGACAGTTCCAGCATGGCAGTCAGAGCTCAAGAAAGTTCACAATCCACCACCTCGATAAGTGCCTGCAATGGCTGCCCTCACCCCACTCATTGCATTGCTGGGTCTGAGCCAGCTCCAACCCCCCAGGTGTGCACTCTCCTTGGAATGGCAGTCTTTTCCCTAGAGAGGAGTGGTGCTGGAACTAGAGGGGCTGGAGGGGATGCTTGGCCCCTGCTGAGACTCACACTGGGGTGGTCATGGTTAACCAGCCAGAGTCCTGGCAATTTCAATCTCTTTCCTCCATCCTGTTCCCAGGAGGAACCAAGCATATGCATTCATTTCACAAGCAGAATCTAGATTTCTTACAGCCCTCCTGTAAGTCTCATTGGTTTTCAAACCAGCCAAGAGGACTTGTCTTCCCATTGTCAAACCCCAGGTTTAGGTGCCCAATATGTTATTTAAACCCCTCACTCCTCAGGGAGGTACTCTAGGCCATGATATTCCCCTCCTCTTCTGTGTCCTCTCCTATAGGTGCATGTCCTAACTGGATCACTTCCCTTCCTACCCATTTACATGTGAATCTTTCTTTACAGCCTTGGTTGTAGAAGAGTCTTTCTGCCAACCTCCAGTTTGCTTTCAGTGAGAACTGCTCCACAGGTAGATGTATTTTTGATGTGTCCATGGAGGGAGGTGAGCTCAGCATCCCCCTACTCCTCCATCTTGATCTCTTCTGTGTTCTTTTATTTTCTGCATAGAGAAGTCCCTTTAGTATTACTTGTAAAGCCAATTTAGTGGTGCTGAACTTTTAAAGGTTTTGCTTTTCTGTGAAACTCTTTATCTCTCCTTCAATTCTAAATAATAAACTTGCCAGGTAGAATATTCTTGGTTGTAGGTTTTTCCCTTTCATCACTTTAAATATATCGTGCCATTCCCTTCTGGCCTCCAAAGTTTCTGCTTAAAAGTCAGGTTAGCACCTTATAGAAGTTCCCTTATATGTAGCTAGTTGCTTTTTCTTGCTGCTTTTAAGGTTCTCTCTTTGTCTTTAATCTTTGCTATTTTAATTGTCATGTGTCTTGGCATGGATTCATCTTGCTTGGGACTCTCTGTGATTCCTGGACCTGGATGTCTGCTTCTTTCTCAAGTTTGGAACGTTTCAGCTATTATTTCTTAAAATAAATTATCTGCCCCTTTCTTTCTCTCTTCTTCTGGGACCCCTATAATGCAAATGTTAGTAAGCTTGATGTGGAGGTCTCTTAAACTATCAACATTTTTTAAAAATTCTTTTTTCTTTATTCTGTTCAGCATGGGTGATTTTCACTACTGGGTCTTCCAGATTGCTGATCTGTTTGTATCATATAATCTACTGTTTACTCCTTCTTGTGTATTGTTTATTTCAAATATTTTATTTTTCAGCTATGTTTGGTGCTTTATATTTTCTACTCTTTGTTGAAATTTTCAGTGTGCGTTCATCCTTCACCTGAATTCACTGAGCATCTTTATGATCATTATCATTTTTATCATCATTACAAGCATCTTTATTGAATATAATGCTTATCTCCATTTTAGTTCTTTTCTGAGGTTCTGTCCTGTTCCTTCATTTGGAACATATTCCTCTGTCTCCTCATTTTGTCTAATTCTATATGTTTATTTTGATGTGTTAGGTAGGTTGGTTATATTTCTCAATATTAGAGAAGAGGTCTTATGTAGGAGATGTTCTGTGGGGCTCAGCAGCACACTCCCTTCTGGTCACCAAAGCTATATGTTCTAGGGCTGTTACCTATGTGAGCTGTATGCGCTCTTCTGTTGCAGTGGGACCAACTACTATGAGCACGCTGGTAGGCAGGCTGGCCCAGGCTCAGTTGGCTACAAGGCTGTGCCTCATGTGGTGCCTGCAGGTCCACTGGAGAGCAGGGTAGGATCCTTCATGGTTTATGTGGGGTTGCTGCAGGCCCATAGCTGAGCTGGTCCAGGTCCCTGCACAGCTGTCTGTGCAGATGTGGGGATGAGGGCTGGGCATGGGACTGGTGCTATCCTGTTGGAGGGTGAAGTTAAATCTCTTAACTTAGCCAACTCCTGCTTATATTTCATATCTCGGCTTAGATATCACTTTTTCTCGTAAACTTTCCCTGATTAAATAGTTTGGGCCTCTCATCTATGTTCTTCTTTGCCCAACACTATCATTTTCTTTCTATAATATAGCATATTTAACTGCCTATCTTCCCAAATAGGCAATAGTTCTGTGTTATACCCACATACTAAGCTGATCCATCTGTGAACTGAACTCAGGCATTTTTCTCTTCCATCAACTCATAGGTGTGAGTTGATAAAGAGGGGCTGATGCAAGTGGTGGATAACATAGGGGATCTGGACTATTTGTTCATATAGCTTACTTGTGTTCTCTGATCCTGTTCATTTTCAGTCTTGGATGAACCATTTCCATCCTATGATGGGGCTGTTCCTGGCCCAACCTTATGACTTGCTGGGTCTGACAAAACCAAGATCATGATGAGTAGTTCTGAGTGCCTCAGTGCCCCACAATCAGATGTCCCCTCTACCGGAGACTGGTAGCATGCTAGCAGTTGTTCTCCAAAAGGCAATCATTCTCCAGTGCAGATGATATGGCCTTGTTCATGAATACCAAGGGTCTGTGTTGTTTTCCCACTGCAACTTGCCATAAATACAGCAGGGCACTTATACCTCAAACATTATAAGGTTTTCAAGGTGTTTCAAGTCCTCAGAAACAGGGCTGCTTACACTGTAGCCTATACCTGCTACAAAGCCCTTTCCTATTTGGGGCCTGTTAAAGTGTAGCCTTTCTCATTCTCTAGTATATGGACCAGAAAAATATTCTCATACGTGAAATATGCTACATCTAGAACCTGAAAAGGCTACCAAGACTGTCATTTTCTTTGTATTGGGAGATAAAATATGAAATGATTTGTCCTTTACTTTCTTTTTTTTCCTTTCTTTTTTATTTAAATTTTATTGGAGTATTGTTGATTTACAATGTTGTGTTAGTTTCAGGTGTACAGCAAAGTGAATCAGTTATATATATACATATATCCACTCTTTTTTAGATTCTTTTCCCATATAGGCCATTACAGAGTATTGAGTGGCCTTTACTTTGGATGGATGTCCCGGTATGCCTCTGACAACTCGATCCAAAGAATTTCTCTGATGTAGTGAGATCCTGAATCTTCATAGAGTTTGTCTCCTGCCCTCTCAAGCACATGAATCTCACATAGACTTCCAATGTGGGATGCACTTCTTGCTTACCTGGCCTAATTAACTTGACATTATCAAGATAACAGTTCACGTCTTCAGACTATATTTTGACAGAAAGTGAGGCAAAACTGTTAAATGCAGATTCTTGTACTTTCCGTAAATAAAAACTGTTTCTGATTCTCTTTTCTGATACAGAGAGAAGATAGTAAATTTGCCAAATCAATGGCTGCGTACTATGTGCCTGAGGGCATGAAATCTGCTGAGCAAAGATCACATGTGGAACGGCGGCTACAGGTTGGACTGCTACTTGGTTACATGTATGATGGTGAACTGTCATCCTCCAGATTCCATCTAATTTCTTCAGGGTCCACACAGGGAATTAGATGGATATATAACTGGGAGCATTACTCCAGCATCATTTAGATTTTTAAGGATGGCATTAGTTTCTGCTATCGCCCTTACTTTGGAATATTATATATATATATATAAATAAAATTATATAATTCATATATATATGAATTAATATATATATATATATTTTTTTAATTCACTAATTTGGCCAGGAATGAAAGGCGGACCATTGCAAAATGTTGCATCTGGCCTTCTCCCACTATGATAGCTCTACCTATCATAGAGGTCAAAGATTCAATGCAGTGCTTGCACCAACTATCAAATATGCCTATTCAAATTATAACTTCAGTGACCAGGGAAATGACAACCAAGTGAGTTCAAGGATCTCAAGGACTTGCTTTGAGCTGGAACTTGGTCAGGACTCCTTTTATTCCCTGGATCTCATAAGCATCCATGTGGGTCAGGGGTGGAATTTGACACTTTGAGTCTCTGGATATTGATATCAACTCAGACCTTACCGCTAACAAGCCTCAAAATATTTTTGTATTACTCATTCCCTGTATGCGTTTAACCTAGAACACGACTGTTTCTCTCTTTGGAGAACGATCTTCTCCTTGGAGAAGCTTACTATTGCTGTGAAATCACCAGGTCCTTCATCCTTAGAATCCATGCTCTTCTTCAATCATTGGGCTCCAGGTCCAAACACTGGCTCCAGTCCAAAAACTTGGCCAGTGATTATGTACTGACTTTTTGTTGGGGAAACTGCACTCAGTCTCCCTCACCATCCATCCTTGATTTCTTCTGAGAATATAAGTTGAGCAGTACCCTTTTTGGCTGTCCACTTGTTTTTCCCCTAGCATACTGATTCTATTTAGAATCTCCATAATGGTCTGTGAATCATACCCCCTTGGCTGCCACTCTAGCCTTTCTGGTCTGTTTTTTTTAAATATGTATTTATTCATTTATTTATTTGGCTGTGCCAGGTCTTAGTTGTGGCATGCAGGATCTAGTTCCCTGACCAGGGACTGAACCCAGGCCCCCTGCATTGGGAGCGTGGAACTGGACCACCAGGGAAGTCCCTGACCTTGCTGGTCTTTATGACAATTATACTCAATTGGCTTCTTAAAGTTAAGTGCTACCATTTGGCCTCAATTGTTTTGGTTCCTATCATCCCCATTGCTGTCGATGAGCCTCGTTCTACAATGGTCTCTCCTACCATCAGCCCTGGTCTACAAGGAGAATCACCTCTCAAATTTTTAGTGATGTTGGTGCCCCTCCCGTAAGTACATTCCTTATAGCCTTACTGAATGGTATATCCTCTGTCCCTTCCTCCTTGGAGGAATCCATCTTCTTTTAAGCTTCAAATAATTTTCATAAATAGTTTTCCAAGCAAAATGAATGATTACAGGAGTTTATAACACCATAAGAAATAAGGCATCATGAGCAAGAACCTGCAGAAATAGAAAAAAATTCAGCAAGACTTTAGATATTGGAAATTACCAGATGTGAAGTATAAAACAAGCATCCTATTACGTTTAAGAAAATGAATGATGAATTTGAAAATACAGAATGAGAAACTGTAAAGAATGAGTTATATATTTGAAAAAGAAACAACTAAAACTTATGGGAATGAAAAAATTCAAGAATTAGAAAAAAACTAATAAAACCTAATTATAAGGATAAAATACTAGGTTTAAATAATATGACCTAATCTAATGAGTTTTCCAGGCTTACATAGTCTATCCACTCTACATGCCCACTTCCTTGATCTTTAAATCCCTTATTCCACCACAGGAAACCTGGCATTTCAACCTCACTTAGCATGAACCACTGCTTTCCCCATGCTTCTAGAAGTCACTCTAATAGCAATTCCTCATCATCTCCTAGGGTCCTGGCTAGGGTATAAACTTTGCATATTGGAGTGTCCTCCCAAATCATTAAACTCTCCTTTCTTCATTCTTATGTGCCTGTCCTTTTGCTCAAGCACCCTCAGAATCCAGTCTCACATGTACTCCTCTGGCTCCTGCCTTTCCAGGCTAGTGAGGCTATGCAGCTCTTTTGGGTATAGTCCCTTTCCTCCCTTTTCAGGCTCAGTACTTCCCAGCTGGATTATGCTATTATGTCATTCTAATTAATTATATTTGTAGTGGTGAGGGGGGCATGTCTTCAATCAAAGGTGTGTGGGTACAGAGAAAGGTGGCCAGTTCTGCAGGCTCAGCGGTTTCAGGGAAATCTAGGAATTTAAGATTTCTGGGGCAACAAGCCAGATGTTCTCACTACATATATCAGGTTCCTATTCCTCCACAGCAGACTTGCATTGCTGGGAGTTTAACCTTCACTGAAGTTCAGCTACTCTGATGTTTATGTTTATGTACGTTACAAAGGAGGCCTACTGGCTTGCACACTGGCTTTCAATTGGCTATTAATTGGTCTTAGTCATTTGTAGTCTTTTTTTTTTTTTAGTGTGTCAAGTGAAATTAGTAATAGCCATCTGATTTCGCTGTCCTTATAATTACTTTTCTCTCATACTTTTTGAATGCTTGATATATAGATCCAGCTAGTTCATTTTCTTCCACCAATTTACCAACCCAACTTAATGCCAGCATAAGTTTTAACTACTTGGACCATCACCATATGCCCAGGACTGTCTGTGCTCTACCTATTTCCAGTGATGGAGTTGACATTGCCAGCCAGGCATCAACTGATTTCACTCCAAAACCTAATCACCTGCTTTCTCAGAGCATTCTAGGGACCAATTGTCACAGAGTGAGTTCTCTGGGAATCAGAACCTGATATGAGGTTTCTTATGCAGAATGTTTATTAGGGAATATCCTAATATCAGTATCTGTGGGAGAGAGGGGGAGGATATCAGAAGTGAGCAGAGGGAGAAGTTCATCTGTAATGCAGGTTCAACGACAGACTTCACGAGAAAATGCTGGAGCAGAAATGCCTCATGAGAGCTGTCCTGCACTGAGCAAAAATGGTCAGGCCTTTATGCCACTGTCATAATCAGTAAGTCGATGTGGGCCAACATGGGAAGAGTGTGAACTTGGGCAGGGGGCCTCTCTGCAACTTTGCCAATCCAGAAGGGTTGGTAGCTTAATGCTGTTTGCTAACAGCACTCCCAGCAGTTAAAGCAACAGGTCCTTTATTGAATGGAGATCTGGAAGCATGCCAAGGAGTCCATCACAAAGGAGAGCCAGTTTTCAAATCAAGACAGTCTGATTCAAGGGTTTTTACTCTTAATCTCTATACCATACTCTCTGTCTACAAGGTGCTAGGCATTTCTAACACTTAGGCATACAAGAAAATTAAAGCACAGCAGAGTCATGCTACTCACCTAATATAATCTGAAATTGAACCTTAATTTTCTTAAAACCAAAAGTTTATGGATCATTTAATTTCTCCTATATCATCCAAATATCATTTATCCTACTGTGAAATTTTAAAACAGTGCTCATGGAGTAATTTCCATAATTTTAAGTGAAAATCTCTGGATTTTTATGTAATCAATCACTTAGCTCTAATGCCAAATGTTAGATAACATCAATAAAAATAAAACGGCTAATTGATAGTTTCATGCTACAACATTCTTTTCAAACTAAAAATAAGCACAGCTCAGCATAATTTTCATGTAAGTCATGAACAATGTGATTCTGAAACACTCCATAAAAAATAGAAATTTGGTTTCTGAACATGGCTTATCTGGCATAGTAGCAACATAAGCAAGCATTCATTAAGTATACTTACAAAGACGAAGAATGGCAAATCAAACAGTATTTGCAATTTGAATTTTAACTCCTCTTTCTGTCATTTATAGTCCACAGGAAGATGGCTTAAATAAACCTTTCTAAACCCTAATCTTCTATTATATTGTTTCTTTTATCATACCCATGCTTGGCCCAATGTGAACTACATTCACCAATTCCCTGAAGATGCCCCACAATTTCCTGCTTTTCCTGTGTTTTTTGATCATCTTATTCCCTTTGCTCTACTTTGTACCTCTACCCATTTTGCCAGTTAAACATATTTTGTCCTATATCAACTTGAAATGTCATTTATCTTTCAACACCTATCTCAAACTCCACATTTTCAATGAAGTCTTTCCTTGACCCCATCAATCAAATCACAGATACCATACATTCACTGCCTCCAATGTGACAAGTATTTTATGTATAATCCTTAGATCAACCTCACACGATTGGTTTTATTTTCAATTTATTTATGGGGATATAGTTCTCACCTACTTTGCCCAAAGTCACACAGCTTAGAATGACCAACCGTCTTGGTTGGGATTCCAGGAATTGAGGTGTGGACCTTTAGTGGTAAAACTGGACTGAGAAACTTCTTCAGATATTGAACTTTCAGTGCTAAAACTAACAAGACTGAGTGGTTTCTTGGAATGTAAAACCTTCAGTGTTAAAGTTAGTATTGCCTCCTCTAAGAATTTCTGTTTTTAATTCCTATGATATCTTTTGAAAATTCTTTCGTGACAGTTGTTATATCTAGCACTGTGTCATAATTATCTGTTTACTTGTTAAATTTCCCCCAACAAGCTTCTTAAAGAATGGGGCTATGGATCTCAGATCACAATTATTATAGGATTGTATACTTGGTCCCAATACTTTTCTGGTCTCATCACCTATTTCTTTACCTTCTCAGAGGCCTATCCTGACCACCTTATTTAAATCTGCAACCTACCTTCTCACCCCACTCTCCCAACCCCCTTAGGCTGCTCCACTTTTCCCTTCTGACATAGCACTATGACTTCCTAACATTCATGTCATGCACTTATTATTAGCATTTATTGTCTGGTTCTTCTTGCTATGACATAAACTCCACAAGGGCAAAATCTTTTGTTCACTGTGGTATTCCAAGAACCTAAATCAGTGCCAGTAATATAGAATATTTTCTGTAAATATTGGTAAATGAATGAATGAATTAGGTTATTTTATTATATGCATAAATGCACAAGAACTGAATTGGCCAGGAATGTATCAGAGTCATGAATAATGCAAGAAATTCATAGAGAATATGTCAGGATGGGGATTTCCTCTTAGCTAGAATTTAGCGCATTTATAGATGATGCTTTCTGCCTCCTCAGCCTATAAAGACAGGTGCTCCCATCCATCTCTAGAACTGCACTGTTCAATACTGCAGCCACTACCTATGGAACACTTAAAATGTGGCTAGCCTGAATTGAGATGTGATGTATGCGTAAAATACACACCAGATCTCAAACTCTGAGTATGAATAAAAGTAAAATATCTTATTAATATTTTCATATTGATTACATATTGAAATGGTGATTTTTGATATGTTAGGTTGTCTTAGTCTATTTGGACTTCTATAACAAATTACATAGACATGGTGAATTTTAAACAACAGAAATTTATTACTCACAGTTCTGGAGGCCAGAAAGTCCAAGATACATATATCGACAGATTTGATGTCTCGTGAAAGCCTGCATCCTGGCACATAGACAGCCATATTCTCTCTGTGTCCTCACATGGAGGAAAGGGACAAGAGTTTGCTGAGATCTTGTAAATAGAGCTGCAATGAACATTGTGGTACATGACTTTTTTTTTTTGCAGTATGTGGGCCTCTTACTGTTGTGGCCTCTCCCGTTGCGGAGCACTGGCTCCGGCCGCGCAGGCTCAGCGGCCATGGCTCACGGGCCCAGCTGCTCCGCAGCATGTGGGATCTTCCTGGACCGGGGAACGAACCCATGTCCCCTGCATCGGCAGGCGGACTCTCAACCACTGCGCCACCAGGGAAGCCTTCCATGACTCTTTTTGAATTATGGTTTTCTCAGGGTATATGCCCAGTAGTGGGATTGTTGGGTCATATGGTAGGTCTATTTTTAGTTTTTTAAGGAACGTCCATACTATTCTCCATAGTGGCTGTATCAATTTACATTCCCACCAACAGTACAGGAGGGTTCCCTTTTCTCCACACCCTCTCCAGCATTTATTGTTTGTAGATTTTTTGATGATGGCCATTCTGACTGGTGTGAGGTGATACCTCATTGTAGTTTTGATTTGCATTTCTCTAATGATTAGCATCTTTTCTTGTGTTTGTTGGCAATCTGTATATCTTCTTTGGAGAAATGTCTATTTAGGTCTTCTGCCCATTTTTGGGTTGGGCTGTTTGTTTTTTTGATATTGAGCTGCATGAGCTGTTTATATATTTTGGAGATTAATCCTTTGTCAATTTCTTCATTTGCAAATATTTTCTCCCGTTCTGAGGGTTGTCTTTTCATCTTGTTTATGGTTTCCTTTGCTGTGCAAAAGCTTTTGAGTTTCATTAGGTCCCATTTGTTTATTTTTGGTTTTATTTCCATTACTCCAGGAGGTGCATCAAAAAGGATCTTGCTGTGATTTATGTCATAGAGTGTTCTGCCTAAGTTTTCCTCTAAGAGTTTTATAGTGTCTGGCTTTACATTTAGGTCTTTAATCCGTTTTGAGTTTATTTTTGTGTATGGTGTTAGGGAGTGTTCTAATTTCATTATTGTACATATAGCTGTCCAGTTTTCCCAGCACCACTTATTGAAGAGGCTGTCTTTTCTCCATTTTATATTCTTGACTCCTTTATCAAAAATAAGGTGACCATATGTGCATGGGTTTATTTCTGGGCTTTCTATCCTGTTCCATTGATCTATATTTCTGTTTTTGTGCCAGTAGCATACTGTCTTGATTACGGTAGCTTTGTAGTATAGTCTGAAGTCAGAGAGCCTGATTCCTCCAGCTCGGTTTTTCTTTCTCAAGATTTGGCTATTCGGGGTCTCTTGTGTTTCCATACAAATTGTGAATTTTTTTGTTCTAGTTCTGTGAAAAATGCCACTGGTAGTTTGATAGGGATTGCATTGAATCTGTAGATTGTTTTGGGTAGTAGAGTCATTTTCACAATGTTGATTCTTCCAATCCAAGAACATGGTATATCTCTCCATCTGTTTGTATCTTTTCTTTTGACATGGCCCTTACAAACTTTAAAATTATATGTGTCCAAGGGCAGTACTGTTTGAAACAGCTCCATGACTAATGATGCAAAAATCCTATGAGGGAGATACCATTAATATTACCATTTGATCTCTGAAAAAACTAGAGTTCACCATAGTTATATAATGTTCATGGCCAATGAGCCAGCAAATTGTGAAGTCAAACTCAGTTCACTCTGATTCCTGAGTCTAAGCTCTTACCCAACATGCTATAAAGCAGAGTTAAAGGCATGTGCTAGAACACAATAAGCAATGAGGCAAATACATTAGCCACTGGAAGGTTGGAGTAAGGCCTGACTATGAAGGATGCAAAGTGAGGAGTCCAACTATAAACTCCCACCAGAGGAAGATCAACAGCTAAAATGACTTTAATCAATAACAAAACTATATTGTCTCCATTTCTTTATCTCCTTCTACCCCCGCCAATACAAGGCCTGCTTTCATTAAGGTCACCAGCGACCTCCAGGTTTCTGAATGCAATGAACCCCTTTCAGTTTCCATCTTACTTGACCTCACAGCACCATTAAATCATATCATGTGTACCTCATATAAGTGGGATTATGCAGTATTTGTCTTTTTGTTACTGTTTTATTTCACTTAGCATAATGTCCTCAAGGTTCATCCTTATTGTCACATAAAGCAAAATTTCCTTCTTTTTTAAGGTTGAATAGTATCTCATTGTATGCATATACTGCATTTTCTTTAGGCATTTATCTGTCAATGAACATTTTAGTTTGTTTCCACATGTTGGCCATTGTGAATAGTACTGCAATAAACGTAGGAGTGCTAATATGTGTTGTACACATTTAATGTATTAAAAATTTGTTAAGAGGGTAGATCTCATGTTAAGTGTTCTTATCAAAATAAAAATTAAAAAAAAATACAAGGCATATTATACCATTCTCCTTGAAACATTTGCTTCCTGTGGCTCAAAAGATTCAATTCTCACTTTCCATTGCCCTTAAGATAAAGTCTAAAACCATAACATAAACTTCAATGGCCTGCATGATCTTAGCTCTGCATACCATGCAGTCTTATCGCAAACCACTCTCCTTATATGAACAAGATGTCTTGCCCACTGCGACATTCCCATCACCTAGTGCAGGGCCTGGCACATTCAATACCCATTGAATGAAATGAAAGAATCCATGCATCACACCCTATCAGGCCTCAGTGACTGCTCTCAGGCCCTCTGCCTAGAACACTCTTTCACTCTTCCTTCCCAGGTCACATGCTGATCATTCTTCAGCTTTCAACTTTAAATCTTATTCAGGAAGGTTACATCCCTTCGTAATAAGAGTTAAGAGAAATCTTTACTTTGCTAACTTAGCACTTAAAATGATTTCACTTATGTCAATTTCAAATCTACCCCCAACACTACAAACTCTATATGCAGAGTTTGGATTTTGCTGTTGCTGTTTTAAGTGCTTTAATCACAAGATCTGGCATCTAGTAAAGACTTAATATCTATCTGATGAATAAATAAGTAAATAAATAATGAGTAAATAAATACATAAATAATAAGATGGGTCATCACAAGTCTTTTTACCTATAGTTAAAAAGTAAAACATGATTAACATCATAAAGTAAATATTTTTCATCAATTAGAATAAAATCCATTATAATCCAACTGGAATAAAACCCAAAGTCACAGGTGATCATATCACAGAATTAAAAAATCTTTGATCCAGCAGGTGCATTAAAGCCTTCTGGTCTATCTTCTCTATTTTCTTCATTCATTCATTCTTTCTTTCTTTTTTCATTCATCTGTGTGGCAATTACTTATAGAGTTATTGTGGTGTAGAAATTAGGAGCATGGGCTCTGAAATCAGACTGCCTGAGTTTGGGTACTGAGTTTGCCACTTGTTAGGTGTATGACATTGGATACATTACTTAATCTCTGTGCCTCAGTTTCCCCACCTTAAAATGGGGATTAAAAGTAATATCAATTTTATAAAGTTGTACATGTAAAATGTTTAAATATTACCTGGTACATAGCAATACATAAAAATATTAGCTATAACTTTTATTACTGTTCTTCAAGCACTGTAATAAATACCAGGAATACATAAGTAAGACTGGAGCCCTAACTTCAAGTGCTCATAGCCTAATAGAAGAAGTTTAAAATCTAAGAATCTCAGGTCTAGAGAGATTTTACATACTACTGTCTTCTAATGAGAGCATCTCTTTCCTAACATATGGGGAAAATAAGTTTTATTTATATAAATGAAGTCATGTTATTATTAGCAGTAACTGTTAAGATTATCAATGCACCTGTGTTGTGCAAAATTTACTTATAAATAAAATATATTCACATATTCTTTTCTAGATGGGCATGTCAAATAGAATCTACTAGAGATATTTAAATTAACCACATAATACTAGACAATACACTCCCCACAAGTGTGATGTAACCTTATTATTCATATTCCCTTAACTACTCCCAAGCTTTGTGTCCTTTTTATAACGTAAAAGGAATAATATATTTAATTTAAAATGCATAAAAGAACCAGGAGTAGTAATCTGGCTAAGAATACATAATATGAATCTAATTATGAAAAAAAATATCAAACTCCAAATAAGAAATGTTCTATTAAAAACAAACCAAAAAAGGACTGTATTTTTCAAAATGTCAGTGCAATTATAGACTAAGTCTGTGGATATATTCCAATTTAAAGAAGGCTAGAGAGACATGACAAATAAATGCAATACCTGATAGTAGACTCTCTGGTACTGAGCGGGAGAGAGAAATGCTCTAAAGGACACTTTTGGTCAACTGGAAAAATTGAATATGCATGGTATATTAGCTGAAACTATTACATATATTTTAAATTTATTGAAGTTAGTAACCATACTGTGGTCATGTAAGAGAATACCCTTGTTTTTAAGAAATATTCATTTAGGTATTTAAGAATAAAGTCATAATATATGCAAGTTACTCTCCAATGGTTGAAGAAAAAAACACATAGAGTATAAGTGATAAAGCAAGTGGGGTAAAATACTAACAACCATATAATATAAGTTTATTAATAAGCATAAGCAACTAGGTACAAACATTTAGGACAATGGCACTAGAAATTTTTCCAGGAATGTAGTATTCACCCTCATCATAAAAAGGTTTGAAAATATGTATTTTCAGAGATACTTAAACACCCCCAACAACAACAACAACAAAAACTTCTCTAAATAGGTATAGCTTTTTCATGTTGCTAAGGTCAACAAGTACCTATTTATAATAATCATTATTAATAATCAAATAACAATCTACAAAGACTAAGCTATTCAGATTACTTTAAGAAAGAGACATAGATGTAGAGAACAAACTTATGGATACCAAAGGGGGATGGTGGGGGTGGGATGAATTGGGAGATTGGGATTGACATATATACAGTACTATGTATAAAACAGATAACTAATGAGAACCTACTGTATAGCACAGTGAACTCTACTCAGTGCTCTGTGGTGACCTAAATGGGAGGGAAATCTAAAAAAGAGGGGATATATGTATATGTATAACTGGTTCACTTTGCTGTACAGCAGAAACTAACACAACATTGTAAAGCAACTATACACCAATAAATTTTTAAAAAAAAGAAAGAGTACAAAAAGGCCTCTAAGAAGCTAATATGATCTTACAAAGCTTATAAATTTTACTCATAGAAGCACTTTTCAAATTCCTTTTTACAAAGTGTTTTAAATACAATTCTAGCAAGCCTGATTATCTTGTTCTGAAATTCATTGTATCCTAGAAGTGTAAAATTAAAATGTATAAGGGTAGATACACAGACAATCACAAGAAGTGATATAATAAAAGGCAAAAAGACCATTTAAAATAACCACAAAAAGGGGCTTCCCTGGTGGCGCAGTGGTTGAGAGTCCGCCTGCCGATGCAGGAGACACGGGTTCGTGCCCCGGTCCGGGAAGATCCCACATGCCACGGAGCGGCTGGGCACGTGAGCCATGGCCGCTGAGCCTGCACGTCCGGAGCCAGTGCTCCGCAACGGGAGAGGCCACAACAGTGAGAGGCCCGCGTACCGCAAAAATTAATAATAATAACAAAAAAAAAAAAAAACCACAAGAATTCATAGTGTACAGGAACTAGCATATTTATGACCTGTTTATATAGGTCATTTATTAGCTGCCAAATACATTGGAATCCAACTATACTTCATGGGTGAATGCATAAGCAAACTGTAGGATATCCAGAAAATGAAATACTACTCAGAAGTTAAACAAAAAGAATTATTGATACATGCAACAACTTGAGTGACTCTTAAAGGCATTATGGTGAGTGAAAGAAGCCTCTCTCAGAAAGTTATATACTGTATTATTCCATTTATATGATATTCTAGAAAAAAAAATGATATGACAGAGAACAGATCAGTGGTTGCCAAGGGTAGGGTTAGGGGGGTGGGAGTGACAACAAAGGGGTAGTACAAGGAGATTTGGGTGTTACAATTTTACCCTGATTGTGGACTGATTACATGATCCATTTATGTGCTAAAATTCATATAATTCTATGGCAAAAAGTCAACTTTATTGTATGCTAATTTAAAAAAATACATAGGAGAGAAATTGCCAGATCATAGGGTAGGTGTATGTTTAGTTTTATTTTAAAAGAATTCCAGACTTTTCTCTAAAGTGGTTAAATGTTGCATTTTATATTTTTACCAACAATAAATGAGAGTTTAAGTTGTTCCACATTCTAATCAAAATTTAGTATTACTAGTCTCTTTAATGTTAGTCATTCTAATGGGCATGGAATGATATCTTATTGTGGTCTCTATATGAATTTTTAATAGCTGCATATTCCATAATTTGTCAGTCTCATAATTAATTCAAACCACTTTCAAGGGGGTTCTTGACTCTCCCTTCCTATATATGCTCTCTTTTCCCTAGATTTCATTGCCTATAGACATCTAGATTTTTCCAGTCAACACATGCGGACTTATTTTAATATTGTCTTTCCAGAAAGCAGTTGACAGAGAAAGTAGGGCTGAAAACATGTGCTTACACAACCTTCTCCCATTTATTCAATTCTTAAGCATCATAAAGTTATACAATTTTGGAGATGTAAGGATCTCAGGAGATCACATTAACTAAACCTTTCATTTTACAAATGAATAAATGAAGGCCATAGAGATTGCATTGCTTTGCCTGGATCACATATCTAGCTAGTGTTATAATGTTTTAGAGTTGAGAATCATACCTTCAATGACGTTTACTGAGAAGAAATTTTAATGAATCAAAATTACTTTTAGGGGAATGTTCCAGCAATGTATTCATTCATATGACAAATATTTATTGAGTGCCTCTCAATGCCAGGCATTACGCCAGGTTCTGAGAATGTGAAAAGATACAGCAAGCATTCCCCAGAAACATAGAATCGAGTTGAAATACAAGTGTTTCTCATTCTGTTCTAAATGCCATGTGCTGTGCACAAAACACAGCACAGTGTGGAAAGTGTTCCAGTAGGAAAATAAACTTCTCTAATTGCACTGGGAAAGTCAAGGAAGGCTTCACAGAGGAAGTGATATTTGATTAAGTCTTTGAGTAAAAGGAATGGTGCTTCTATTTAAGATGAGATACCAATGGAATTATAGAGAATTTCTAATGTTTAAATTAAAATTACATATAAAAACAGAAAATATATGCAACCATTTCAAACACAGACACACTTCCAAATCTCTTGAGAAGTAGTTAGCATAAAAGGGAAGAATAGGACTTAACTGGTGGCACAGTGGTTAAGAATCTGTCTGCCAATGCAGGGGACACGGGTTCGATCCCTAGTCTGGGAAGATCCCACATGCTGCAGAGCAACTAAGACCATGCACTACAACTACTGAGCCCGTGTGCCACAACTACTGAGCCCGTGTGCCACAACTACTGAAGCCAGTACATCCTAGAGCCTGCAAGCCACAACTACTGAGCCCGCATGATGCAATTATTGAAGCCCACACCCTTAGAGCCCATGCTCTGCAACAAGAGAAGCCACAGCAATGAGAATCCCATCCACCGCACTGAAGAGTAGCCCCTGCTTACAGCAACTAGAGAAAGCCTGCGTGCAGCGAAGACCCAACACAGCCAAAAATATAAATAAATAAATAAATATAAATAAAAAGGGGAAGAATAACTGAAAACAAGCGAGTGACTTTGAAATGAGTTTGGTGAATGTTCTGGCAAAAAAAAAAAAAGATTGGAAGGCATCCCAGTGGGGAAGAAAATAATTTTCTTGGCTCAGGTATCCAAATCATCATGAATTGTGGATTGTTTTTAAAAGTCATAATAAAGGTAGGCACAGACATCTCATTTTGTTCTTAATTCTAAAAAGGCATATATCATAACTGGAGTTGAGCCAAGCAAGGTGACATAAACTGGTTAAATTTAGTACTATAATCAAATAAATTCATTGGACATTCCTAATTATTGCTTAATTTTTATATTTCTACATGGTAATTAGCCACAATTATTAAATAGTCATATTTGCAGTATTATTGTTACCCAATCAAACCAAGTGTTTGTAGATCCAGTTAACAAAAGGAAAAGGGGGACTGGCAGAGTGGAAAGTTTATAATATGCCTCCTAAAAATGTCATACTAACTCAAACTAGGTCTTCTACTCCTCTATCAGTAAGTGTCCATAGACTTGGACTTCCAGGATTATCATCATCGTCATTATCTTCATCTATTATTGTTATTAAGCAGTTACAATCTAGTAAACCACATACCAGATTTTATACCAACTTTAGTATCTCAATGTATACCTACATGAACCTTAATAGATATTATCTAACCTACTTTAAAGGTGAGACAACAGCAGTACAAAGAATTTAAATAACTGGTCTAAAGTCATATGACAAGTAAAACAGAGGAAATATTGTAAAATAGGTTTCAACTTCCAGTAAAAACTTGATGGCAGCTTAGTTATGGTTATGAATAATTCCACTTCTCCAAAAGGCCATAAGGAAACAAGGACAATAAGAAAAATGAAAATTTCATTTTCAACAAAGGCAGAAGGCAAAAAACACCTCCAAACTACAAATTTTGTGTATATATGCTGCCCACCTCAGAACTGGTAACAGAGCATTGCAGAAAACTGTGATGGGGTATTATAAAAGTCAAGGGGAGGAGTAGGAAAAACACTGGGAAAACAGACTAGCAGACCTGAGGAAGGACCCATTCTGAATGGGAACTACTATGAGCAGGGTTGAGGAGAACAATGGGAGGCGGATGAAGGGCTTAGAGGCTACAGAGGAATAGGAGATCATAAAATAATCAAAAACAAATCTTCCAAATTTAGGGAATCCCCAAAAGGCAGGTGCTGTCCCCTCATGGCAACAGCAGAGTAGAACCTGTAGAAGTTTAGGTATGGTAATAGAAACCTCCTTGAATTAAGTCAGGTTCAAGAAGTAGAGGAGACAGTCTTTCTTTTTCCCCAACATGTGCTTCCTGTAAAAAGATGGCCCCAGAAAATAAAATGTAATCAAGTGTGAGAAACAGAAAAGAAATAGACACCACATGCACACCACAATGCCATGTTTTAAAAATGTGAAAAAAGCAATAAAACTTTCTTATAGAAAAAAATCCTTCAGAAAATATTATCAATAATCAGATGAAAATTGGAAACCAAAACTTCCTGGAGAAATAATGAAGCAATCACTATTCTGAAGGAAGATCACAAATCAGAAATACAAAAACTCAGGGAAGAAATGGCCAGAAAACAGTAGGTAATGATGTGACAACAGGAGGAGATGAATCAAGAACTTGAAAAACTGGGGTGAAAAAATAGAAGAAAAAAGGCCAAAAAATTTCTGAAATAAGACTAAATTTGAAGGAAAATAGAGACTGAAAAAGCCTTTGACAAAATTCAAACTCATTCTCATTAAACACTTTCGAGAAAATAAGAATAATGATAGAACACTGTTTGAATAAATTACAGTTTACGTGCACACAATGGATTACTAGGCAGTTGTAACTACTAATTACAAAGATCTGTATGAACTTATATAGAGTGATTTCCAGGAAATATTATTAAGTGAAGAGAGATACCTTTCATATAGTAAATAAAGAGAAACAAAAACTCTAAATTATCTCTTTATATTTACAGAAAGAAACACAGGAAGATAAACCTGGAGACAATAAAGTTGGTTACCTACAGGGGAGTATGATGAAGGTGAAAGGGACAAAAGAAGGCATGACATTTCTCTGAGTAAGTATAACTTTTTTGTAATTATGACTTCTGGAAGCATGTTAATATTCTACATATTCTAGAAATAAAAATAAATCACCAAGGGATGGAGGAACAAAAAATTAAAACAACTAAAAGCAAACTGAAACCAAGGTATACAACTATATTTCAAATGAATTACAATAATGCTAAAAAGAAAACAAAGGAACAAATCCAAACACATTTTAAACATTGTATTTAACTATATCTCTTCAGTTGGAGGAAGGAGGGGTGAGATGGGAAGGAACACCAAAAAACCCTGAATTTTTTGTAGGTAGTTTTATAGTGGTATCACTGCAGAAGAAGGGAGATAAAAATGTAGAATGGGGGGCAGGCAAGGAAAACTCAACGGAGATGGATTGGATTTGGAGGTTTCAGTAAGAACAAATGATTTCTGATATCTTCATAGACAGATGATTAGATTATATAGTACATTATACATATATATTATATAGATCATGTATGTATAATAGATTACATATGCATATATGCACACACACATTTCTTAACTCTTGTCTGTTGAAAAGGCCTAGAAGCAAAGATGATACTCCAGTAGCAATCGGCACATTGAAGACCTAGGTATTGGTTTCTAATTGCATTTTCCACTAAAATGAACCAAGTTTCCTCTGAGAAATGGATGATTCAATGGCTGGAACAGGGTATGCAAAGTGATCCTAGAACATATTAAGCCATAAAGTAAGAAAATGTTAAAAGTAAATTATTGGGGCATGTTAAAAGGACAAAGGAGCTGGTGTACAGGAACTCCCACTGGCCAAATCTGGTACAATATGAGTACTCATATAAATACAGTATTGAAAAATAACAGTTTTAAATTTAAAAAATAGGAATTTTTTAATTTATTTTGATAATGAATAGGTTGGGCAGGTAGATGAATGAATGAATGAGGGAGAACTTTTCTGACTGATAAAGGTGGAGGGAAATCTGGAGTAGTAAAATAAAAATATTTCAACTGTAATAATAAGGATTGCAAGAGGAAAAGAGAAAATACATGGTGGATAAACTAAACAATACCTTGACCAAATGATCAAAATCAATACGGCAAATGAGGGGCAGATAAGCCATGAGTACCACCCAAAAGTGATGTTCTCAAGACACGATATCATTTCTGTAGTCCTCCAATTAGGGATACTTTACTTGAATATAGTCATAAGGAATCATCAGAATAACCAAAATGAGGAATATTCTCTTTTTTAAAAAGTACCTGCATATTCAAAAGTCAGGAAAGAGTAAGAAAAGCTGAGGAGCTAGTTGAGGTTAAAGGAAACTAAAGATATTTGACAACTAAAGGTAACATATAAGCCTGAACTAGAGAAAAAATGTTATACAGAATATTATTTGATCAGTTGACAAAATTAGGAGTATGATGGTAGATTAAAGTGTTGTGTCAATGGTGAATTTCCTGAAGATGATAATCATATCACGTAAGAGAACGTCCTTGTTCTTAGGAAATACGCACAGTAGTATTTAGGAGTAAAGATATATGATTTGTGCAACTTAGTCTCAAATGGTTCCGAAAAAAATGTGTATCTATATCAATAGATATACAAATAGATATAATGCCGCAGATTAGATAGATGGGTTAGATTAGATTAGGTTAAGTGAACAATGAAGCAAACAGCACAAAATGTTGGGGAATCTGGGTGAAGGGTATATGGGAATTTTCTGTACCCTTATTGAAAGTTTTCTCTACATTTAAAATTATTTCCAAGTAAAAAGGTCTTTTTTTTTTTTTAACTGAAGGAAAACAAAGAACATAGACACTATGTGCAGTGGGTCGAATTGTCTTCTGCCCAAAAGACATGTTCAGATTCTAACCTCTGGTATCCGTGAATGTGACCTTATTTAGAAATAAGATCTTTGAAAAATAATGAGTTAAAGATCTTGAAATGAAATCACACTGGATTAGGGTGGGCCCTAAATCTCATGCCTGGTATACTTATAAGAAAAGGAGAGGACATAGAGAGACAAACAAAGAGAACGGCCATGTGAAAAGAGAAACAGGGATGAGAGTGATACAGATAAAAGCCAAAAACTGCCAAGAATTTCTGGGTGACACCAGAAGCTAGGAAGAGGCAAGGAAGGATTCTTTCCTAGAAACGTCAGATGAAGCATGACCCTGCTAACACCTTGATTTCAGGCTTCTGGCCTCCAGAACTGTAAGTGAATAAATTTCTGTTGTTTTGAGATGCCAAAGTTGTGGTAATTTGTTATAGCAACCCTAGGAAATTAATATACCATGAAAAATACAATAAGGGCTATAGATGGTAAATATCAAAAAGAAAGACAAGAAAAGAATAGAAAATAAATATATAAATCAGGCAAAAGAGACCCAATATTTTCATAAGTGGAATCTCCAAAGAAGAAGATAACAATGAAACAGAATATTTTAAATTATAATTAAAAACAGAAAATAATTGAATCTACATATTGAAACAGCACACCATACAGCACAAAATCTGATACAGAATCGTCAACATGATATTTATCTTGGGAAGTTTATTAGATTTCAGTGATAAAGAAAGGTTCTTTCCGCAACCAGACAAAAACTTACAATGGAAAGAAAAAGACACAGGGGCATCAGACTTCTCTACTGTTAGGGAGCAGTACCTACAAGATACACAAGAAAAATAAGTCCCCAGGATTTTGTATTCAGCCAAGCACTCCTTCAGGCATAAAAAAAGAAGACCAACAATTTTGAACATGTAAGAATTTAGTGAAGATGTTCACCTATTGGAAACTACTTAAAGAAACCAGGATATGGCTGTAGAATCTTCAGCAATGAGCATTAGATATTTTTAACCAATGAAAATCTAAAATGAAAACAAACACTGAGATAAGGGTTATGGGATAGAATGTTATATTTATGAATGATATAAATTAAAAGAGAATGGGGATGAAAGGTAAAAAATAGAAAATGCTCTTTGACTGATCTATTTATATAAGGAAGAGCCCAAGAATAAAGCTGAAAATCAAATATAAGTAAAAACATATTAAATAATACAATAAGAAACACTAGGAAAGGTAACACTATTGATTGAAGCTGAGTTGTAGAAGACAGAAAAGGAAGAAGGAAGAAGATACAACATCTCTAACTGATATGTTATTTGAATTCTAATATTAAAATTAGGGGGTTTTCTTGGTTTGTTTTGTTTGTTTGTTTTGCCGAGCTGCATGCCTTGTGGGATCTTGGTTCTCCAACCAGGGATCGAACTGGTGCCCCCTGCAGTGGAAGCCTGGAGCCCTAACCACTGGACTGCAAGGGAATTCCCAAAATTAGTGTCCTTTATAAGTATTCACCATCATTTTCTCATAAATCCTAAAAATATGACTTAAAGAGAAAATATGTGGCTATTTCCATGATTTACATTAAGCATTTTTAATTCTTTAAAGTTTTTTATTATACAAAATTTACTTCAAAGCCTATCTCACATCAGACATTTTTTATAAGTACAGTATTTACTAATAAATTTTCTCTCATTTCTTCATGAATAAGGATGAAGACTTTGGGAAGAGAGATGAGAAGAATATGTGATAGAATGAAAACTGGCAGAGGACCAAAATCCATTGAAAATAACTATCTAGGAGAGTAGAGTTCTTGCCTTAAATGCAGGAACCAGACTGAGAAGCAGCACAGAGAAAAAGAAAGTATCAATAATAAAAAAGCGAGGGAGGTAGGATTCCTTATAGCAATAAAACATAAATGACCATCCTAGTTTGAGATCCTGTCTTCTCTTTTATTTCTGCTTAGGTTACTATTTATGATGAGGAATACTATTGTGTTTTCTATTTTCTAAATTTAGCTACGCTGCTTATATTGTGCTTTCACAATTGGTGTTCTAAAAAGATAACGGTTTTTTAAGCCTAGATTTCCTCATTTTCAATGAATCGGTTAGTTTTTTTAAAAGTCAAAATAATGGATAAATGAAGTTTTTCTTTGGGAAGAATGAGTTTGGCTCACAACTGAAAAAATGCCTGCAGTTCCGGAACTGGTCAGGCATCAAGTAGGAATTTTTTACTGTTGCACCCGATCTTGCACTTTATATTTCATTTACTGTATATTTTGCAAGTTATATGGATTATATGGAAATACACTTTTTGGGGGTAGAGTGGAGGGATCCACTCCAACGTCCTTCTCAATGTTAATAATACTTATATGTAGTAGAGCTGCAAAACTAATAGAGAAAACCTTTTAATGTTTCACATATTATAGCTTTAAACTTAAAATTACCATAGTTCCTTATTTTTTTATTATTTTTTATTTTTGGCTGTGTTGTGTCTTTGTTGCTGCGCGTGGGCTTTCTCTAGTTGCGGCAAGCAGGGGCTACTCTTCGCTGTGGTGCACGGGCTTCTCATTGCGCTGGCTTCTCTTGTTGCGAAGCATGGGCTCTAGGCGCGCGGGCTTCAGTAGTTGTGGCATGCGGGCTCTAGAGCGCAGACTCAGTAGTTGTGGCGCACGGGCTTAGTTGCTCTGCGGCATGTGGGATCTTCCCGGACCAGGGCTCGAACCCACTTCCCCTGCATTGGCAGGCAGATTCTTAACCACTACGCCACCAGGGAAGCCCCATAGCTCCTTATTTTAACTTCAACTATACAATTACTATTAATCTTCTGATCAACCTCATAAGGAAAGTATTATTTCTGGTGTTTAATGTAGGAAAGACAGCTATTTTATACAGCATTTGTTGTTGTTTATTTTAGCAAAATTACCCAGAGCAGTACTATATTCCTTTCCCCCTTTTTAGATAAATTTGAAGTTTATAAAATTTTAACAAATGACATATTAAACAGTATCAACTATAGGTTAACTATGATAGAACTTTAGTACCTGTATCAGCCAACCATTTCTCATCCTATATCATTCCATATAAATATAGATTTTTAGTGGTAATTTGGATTCCTAAAAATCATTACATTAAAGAGAGAAAACTAGACTGTAAAATTAAATATTTCAGAACTGTAATATAAGTGATGTACGTAAGTGCATATAGTTCCAAGGACAGAAAGATGTAACAAATGTACCTATGTGTGAACTCTGGACAACTATAGGCTAAACTGTAGAACAAAAAAAATGAGTGCCAGAGGCAGTAATTAGTGCATAAAGTTGAAGAATAATTCAAGGTACACAAAAGGATATATGGAGTTGATCGTCATTTAAAAATATCATATTAGAATTACAAGTGTGTATAAATGTATGCATGAAAAATAATTATTGTTAAGATAAATTGTGAAGTTGTATTTACTACAAGTAGTTATATTTATTGTATATAAGTATATATTTATACTTATATACAATAAGAAGTTATATTTACAATAATTACAATAAGTAATTATTTTACAATATTAAAATAAGTAGGCTATTAAATTCATTCATAACTGAGTGTGAATTTCTTTCTCAGTTTAGATTAAGTATCATTTAGGATTCTGAGCAAAATGAGACTTTGAATAATGTCAGATGTTATTTGTTGAATTCACATTCCAACTTTTGCTCCTTTCTAACATAACCCCAATTTTGGTAGCAAAGTACTCAGAACAGTGGACTCAGTTGCAGGAGATGAATCACAATTAATCTAATCAAATTTTCCTTTGAGTAATTGGTTTAGTGTTGCACAGATGACCCAGTTCTAGCCAATAAGTCTTGATAGGATGTCTATGGGGTCGGCTTCTGGATAAGGTTTTCTTCCTTGATTTAAAGAAAAAACATGCCAGGAGAAACTTTCCTTATTCCTAATTTTGGATGCAGTTATGTGAGACTCTGATGCCATCTTTGGGCACTAGGGGACAAGAAAGAGATAAAACCCAAGCCTCTGATGCCAGCTGACTGGAAAGATGGAGAGTTTGGAACCCTGAGGACATTACTGAGCCATGATTAACCAACCCTAGAACTACTATCCTCCAGACTTCCTGGCATGTAAGATAATAAATAACTGTTATATAAGTCACTTTTTATTGAGTATCCTGTTACTTGGAGCCAAAATATATCCTACCTGACATGGGTATAAAAAGCAGGTATTATCTAGTGGATGGTCAGTACATCTGTGGAGGGACCTGAATAACCCAAGAGTTGTATGGAGCACTGGGTTCAGAACTGAGGGGAATGTGTCAAGCAGGTTACAGAAGTGACCTTTATGTACTCACTTCAAGGACCAACATTCACCTACAATCATCCCTTTGTAAATACAGACGAATTCTAGCTCTCAAAGTTGTATAAACAATAAAAATTTCCAAACTAACCAAATCATAGGTCTAAGTGGCCTGATATGCATTTCTGAATGTGTTCATATTTCTGAGGCCTCAGATCAAGCAAACATTTCTACACTATTCCATGAACCCTGTCAACTACCAACACTATAAACTGTAAACAAATAGAGAAACACAATATGTAAAGTGAAAAGAGCACTAGATTTGAAATTAAAAGCCATAGTAGTGAGTTCTGACTCTATTAATTACTAGGTCTAAGACGCCAGGCTTCAATTTTCTCATCTCAAAAATTGAGATAATAATACTTATATCATGAAGTTTTCTGAGCATTGTATGTGATAGTGTAGAAAATGTGTGTGTGTGAATATATATATATACACACATATGTATATATACATGTAAATATATAGTAAAATAACATACAAAGCAAACTGTTTAATGATATTCTGAAGGCAGACATCTGTAAAATGAATGAATGATTCCTTTGTTCACTATAAAAACTGGATTAAGCTTGTCAAAAGTCAATCATCTTTTCAAGTTTAAAAAAGCTTCATGGCTCTCTTTGCATGTTATATCCACTGCCATAGTGGAGAGACAACACGAAAGAACAGCTGATACCAAAATACATGTATTTGTGGAGACAATAAATTTTATTGTACTTTTAATTTTATTTTATAAATATGAAAATATGCCATTTATTTCTTGGAATTCGTGATACAAAAACCAAAGTCATTATAAGAGAAGACAGCAGACCAATATTGCTCATAAACGAAGACTTAACAATTCTACCAAGCTTTTAACAAATCAAATGTGATATATAAAAATTACATCATGACTAAGTAAGATTTATCCCAGGAATACAAGGTTGGCTTAACATTAAAAACTCAATTAATGTAATTCACCATATTAACAAATTAATAAAGAAAAGACATAAGATCATCTCAACAGAAAGATCATTTGACAAAAAAGCACATCTACTCCTAATAAACCTCTCAGCAAAGAGAGGTACTTAGGAATAGAAGGGTACTTCCTCAATCTGATAAGGGGAAATCTATGAAAAAATCTGAAGCTAACATCATACTTAATGATGAAAGACTGAATGCTTCCCCCCATAAAATCAGAAAACCACCAAGGACATCCACCATCCATCATTCCAATTAAAAAATCAATTGTATTTCTAAATACTAGACATGTACAATATAAAACAAAAATTAGGCATAATTATAAAATGGTCTCCAAGATTTTCTCCCCACAGTGTACATGATTTGTATAATTTCCTCCCCTTGAATGTGAATGAGGTGGTCAAAATGATGTTCACTCCCATGATTATGTCACATTTCTGGCAAAAGGATATTTGCTGATGTATTATAATTAAGATCCCACGTTGGTTTATTTTGAGTTAATCAAAATGGAGGTTATCTGGTGAGTCTGACTTAATCAGGCAGAAGCCCTTAAAAAGCATGAATAACTATCTCCTGCCAACCTTGAAGAAGATGGAAGCCAGCATGAGTTTGAAAGCTGCAAGGAACTGAACTCTGCCGCTACCTGAATGAACCTGGAAGAACAGGCTGAGCCCCAGATGATAATGCAATCTTGGCTGATGCACTGATACAGCCATGTGAGCCCTGAGCAGTGGATCCAACTAACCCATGCCCAGATTGCTGACCCATGGAAACTGTGAGATAATGACTGGGTGATGTTTAAACCATTAAGTTTGTGGTAATTTATTTCTCAGCATACCACTGAGCATACCACTACGTTATCTACTAGAATTGTTAAAATTAAAACTACTGACCATACCAATTGTTGTCTGGGATATGGAAGAATTAGAACTGTAATATACTGCTGGTGGGAATGTAAAATGGTACAACTACTTTGGAAATTGTCTGGTAGTTAAATGTACACCTACTAATTTATCCAGCCATTTCATTTCTGGGTATTTATTCATGAGAAAGAAAAACATATGTCCATACAAAGACTTATACACACATTTTTGTAGTAGCTTTACTTGTGATATTAAAAAACTGGGAAAAATTCAAATGTTTATCAACACATAAACGAACTATGGTATATCCATACAATAGATTACTACTCAGCAATAAAAAAAGAGCTAATGAGACATACTACAATATAGATCTTAAAATAATTATGCTGAGTGAAAGAAGCTAGATGAAAAAAGCATACACTACACTGTACAAAATTCTAAGAAATAAAAGTAAATGTAGAACACATTTAGCACTCAGATATTCATTTCTAATATCATTTTCCAATACATGGCTGATTCTAGGACTGGGGCAGTAAATAGACAAGATGAGTCTAGGGCATCTTGTAATGCCAGAAATTAAGAAAATGCTCAAACACACACATGAACACACACACACACACACACACACACACACACACACAAGTTCCCAATGCTCAAGGCTGGAACAATTTGAGCAAAAAAATAAAATAGATTATAACTCAAAGTATAAAATAAATATCCATGAGTCCATACTGATATAAATAAAAGACTGAATAAGTTAGTAAATGGGGGAGAAGAAGTAAATCTCCCATGCAGAAGAATTCCAAATTAATTATGTAGATACTCTACCCTAAAGGAGGGAACTAGTAACTCCTTACACGCCCACACTCTCTTAAGTGTGGGCTGTTCATAGTAACTTCCTTCCGAAGAGCACAATATGGTAAGAGGGGAAAAAGAGTAACTATGCAGAGGAGAAAACTGACAAATACTACTTCATCCAGGTGATCAAGGTCAACGTCAACAGTGATGATAAGTCATGTTGACAGTGTATACCTTTGATATGTTGTGATGAATATGGCACTTTACCACTGTAATTTGCCTCCCCCAAATCCATAACCCCAGTCTAATCAGGAGGTAAACATGAAATTCCAGTAGAGGGGCATCCCACAATATGCCTCAGGACTGCAAAGTCATCAAAAACAAGGAAAGTCTGAGAAACTGTCATAGCCAAGAGGAGCCTAAGGAGACATAACAACAATGTAATATGGTATCCTGGATGAGATTGTGGAAAGGAAAAAGAACATTAGGTAAAAGCTAAGGAGATCTGAATAAATTATGTATATTAGTTATTAATAATGTATCAATATTGGTTCATTAATTGTAACAAATATACCATATTAACATAAGATGGTAATAAGAAAAACTATGCAGAGGATATATGGGAACTCTGTACTATCTTCTTAGTTTCTCTGTAAATCTAAAACTATTCTAAAAAGTAAAGTCTATTAATTAAAAAATTAAAGCACAGTCCTAAAAATCTATGTGTATATAATTTAATACATTTAATAAATCAGATATAAAGTTAAAAAAAAAAACTAATGTATAGTGACAAAAAGTAGATTAGTGGTTGCCCAGCAATCCATAAGGAATGACAGGGATAGGAGAGGATAGAAAAATGAAGGGATTAAAAAGTGACATGAGGAAACTTCTAGAGGAAAAGGGTATACTTATCTTTTTTTGTGGTGATGGCTTCACAGGTATATACTTATGTCAAAACTTAACAAAGTGTACATTTTAAATATAAGCAGCTTACTGTATGACAATTATAATTTAATAAGCCTTTTTCTAGTATAAACAAAAAAAAAAAACTTCCAAATTTGAACTATCTTCTTAAAAAATAGTCTGTAGAAACATTTGGAGTTAGCCCTATCACACCTGAATTTAACCAGTGAGTTTTTTTTCTTCGAGTTTTATTGAGATATAATTGATATACAGCACTGTATTAAGTTTAAGGTGTACAGCATAATGCTTTGATTTACATACTTCATGAAATGATTAGCACAATAACTTTAATGAACATCCACATCTTATATAGATAAAACATTAAAGAAATAGAAAAAAATATTTTTCCTTGTAATGAGAACTCAGGATTTATTCGCTTAACAACTTTCATACATAAGCAGTGTTAATTATATTTATCATGTTGTACATTATTTAGCACTTATTTATCTTATAACTGGGAGTTTGTACCTTTTGACTGCTTTCATTCAATTCCACATCCCCTGCCTCTGGTACCCACAAATCTGATCTCTTTTTATGAGTTTGTTTGTTGGTTGGTTTATTTTTGAAGAGTAATTGACCTACAACACTATGTTAGTTCTTATTACACAACATAGTGATTCAATGTTTCTATACATTTCGAAATGATCACCATGATAAGTCTAGTTACAATACGTCACCATACAAAAATATTACATAGTTACTATATTCCCCACACTGTGCATATCATATCCCTGACTCATTTATTTTGCAACTGGAAGTGTGTACCACTTAATCTCCCTCACCTATTTCTTTCATACCCCGTCACCATCATCCCCTTCCCTCTGGCAACCACCTGTTTTTTCTCTGTGTCTATAACTGTTTCTGTTTTATTATGTTTGTTCATTTGTTTTCTTCTTTTAGATTCTACATATAAGTGAAATCATACAGTATTTGTCTTTCTCTGTCTGACTTATTTCACTTAACATAATGCCCTCACAGTTCATTCATGTCGTTGCAAATGGAAAGATTCTGTTCTATGGCTGAGTAATATTCTATTATTTATATATACATATATATATATATATATATCATACCTTCATCTTTATCCATTCAGCTATTAATGGGCACTTAGGTTGCTTCCATATCTTAGCTATTGTAAGTAATGTTGAAATGAACATAGGGGTACATATATCTTTTCTAATTAGTGTCTGTGTTTTCTTCGGATAAATATCCAAGAGTGAAATTACTGGATCATATGGTAATTCTATTTTTAACCAGTATATTTAACTAGTGACTTTGTTTCACTCAAAGATTCATATTTTTAGGAATTCTTGTGCCAACAATGCTAATCACCCAGCATCAAATTTCATGGCATAATGGTGATTTAGGATATGCTGAGCATCTTTATTATTGTTTCCTTACTTCAAGACTTTCAGTCTTATGGAAATATCCTAGTCAGACTTGTCTGGTTTGAGGGAATTTTTATAGTCAATCAAAATTAAGCCAAATAGGACTTCCCTGGTGGCGCAGTGGTTGAGAGTCCGCCTGCCGAGGCAGGGGACACGGGTTCGTGCCCCAGTCCAGGAAGATCCCACATGCCGCAGAGCGGCTAGGCCCGTGAGCCATGGCCGCTGAGCCTGCGCGTCCGGAGCCTGTGCTCCGCGACGGCAGAGGCCCCAACAGTGAGAGGGCTGCGTACCGCAAAAAAAAAAAAAAAAAAAAAAAAAAAATTAAGCCTAATATAGTGTGTCATTTAAAATGAGACTTAGTGCCAATTTTATGGCTGCAGCAACCTGGAACCCACATTCTGAGCCATTTGCTATTTAAAAATCATACTCCTAAGAAGTCTGGTATTTGAGGCATTTGATTGCCTGGGATCAAATATGGCTATGCTACTTATTAACTTAATAATAATGGGAAACTCTGAGCTTCAGTATTCTCAACTATGAAATGCAGATAACAGTACTTACTTCATGGGACTGTTGAAGGATTAAATAAGTTAACACATGTAAAAGTCGTAGAAGACTACCTGGCAGTGCTATCCAGATTCTACAAAATCTACAGATTCTATGGCACTAATCATCAGGGAAGTGTAAATCAAAACCAAAGTGAAATACTACTTCACTCACACACACTATGAGGGCTATAATGAAAAGACAGTAACAGGTATTTCTGAGGATGTGGAGAAATTGGAACCTTCCTACACTGCAGGTGTAAACATAATATGTCCAGTCACTTTGGAAAACAGTCTGCAGTTCCTCAAAAGGTTAAACCTAGAGTTACCATATGACCCAGCAGTTCTAATCCTAGGTATATATGCCAGAGAAATGAAAGTATATGTTCACACGAAAACTTGTACATGAATGTTAATAGCAACATTATTCATAACAGCCTACAAGTAGAAACAGCCCTAATGTTCAACAACTGCTAAATGGACAGTCAAACATAGTATATCCATACAATAAAATATTATTTAGCAATAAAAAGGAGTGAAGTACTGATACATGCTACCATGTGGCTGCACCTTGAAAACATTATGCTAAGGGAAAGAAGCCAGCAAAAAAGAACACATATGGTATGATTCTATTTATATGAAATGTCCAGAATAGGCAAATGCAGAGAGAAGGAAAGTAGACTCAGAGGCTGTTGAAAGGTTTTAAGGGAAAATGAGGAGTGACTATTAATAGTAATAGTCATACCTTCACCTTTATCCATTCAGCTATTAATGGGCACTTAGGTTGCTTCCATATTTTATGGTACCCACATAAGGGTAATGTAAATGTTCTAAAATTAATAGTGGTGATAGTTATACAACTGTGCATATGTTAAAAACCATTGAATTGTAACTTTAAAACAGGTGAACTCTATGGTATATGAGTTATATCCAGTAAAGCACGTTAAGTGGTTTAAAATAGATTGGAAAAGGGAAAGCCCCAAAGCAACAATAACAGTATTAATAATAATAAATTAGTTCATCTCTCTAGCCTTATCTTCTTCCATTCCCACATTTACTCTATGCTCTATCCATAATGGCCTCCTTGCAGTCCCCATATTATGTCTTCCTATTTGATGTCCTGTGAACATACTATACCTGCTTCCTGGAGTTCTCTTCACCCCTCCTCTACCCGCCTAACTCCTTTATATTTAAAATTAGTCGGTCGGAGTAAGCTAATGGTTGGAAAAATGGATTCCAAAATCCAATGGCCTAACATGATAAAATTTATTTCTCACTCATGTAGACCCTCCCCAGGTGATTCAGGGATCCAGGATCCTTACCTCTAGTAACTCTGCCCTTCCTGGAGTCTTGGAGTCTTCCAGTGTATTCTCTAAACCTGGCTGAGAGAATCTGTGGGGCATCAGCACAGACAGAACTTCGAGGAATTTTCCAAATGATTAATTCACTTTTGAACATGGTATATTTAAGATGATGTCAGGATACCCAACGGTCTTGGGTTCAGCACAGAGATAGTTAGTTTATAACTCTGCATCTCAAATATATTGCACTACTCCCCACTGTCTCTACCATATCCTCAGGAGGCAAGAGGTGATCTGCTTAAAAAACTCAAAGATTATTTTAAAGAATAAGAATGCCGAGGGGAGAAAAATACAATGTAACATCTCTATTGAGGAATTTACGATGTAGCACAGGATATAAGCTGGAGCTAAAGAAAACTTTCCTTAAAGTGCTATTTGTTAAAAGTTGGAATGCATTCCTTAGGACAAATCAAAGTGTGACACACAACATCCAAACTTCCTGTACATGTAGGTAAGTGTTATCAACTATCTCCCACTCCCAAATTTCTCTGCCACATTGAGGACTGTTCACGAGGAGCAGGACATGTTGGTTGCAGCAATTTGAAAATACTCACTTTTATGGAAGTCATAAGAGAGAAAATCTCTTTCATGTTATTTAGGATCATCCTTGATACGTTTATTCTAAAAAATAATACACATAGCCAAATATTTTCCTCTATGTAAAATCTTTACAAAACTGAAATCCTGAGAATTCAGCTTCTGATAGAATCCATTCGCTTTTCCAGTTAGATTGGGCATAATTCTTAACTGGTCGTACAAAATCTAATATGCTTACGAAGTTCCAGCCCACAGTACCTGTTATTCAGACTAGCGGCTGGAAATACCAACTCCACAATTTCAGATCTGGTCCATAATTGGGGCAGGGAGGGACTTTGGGCGGGGCCTCCAGATAGGGAGGAGGCGTTGTTAGAAAGCGGTGGGGCTAGTCTACTGGCTGTCACTACTCCAGTTAAGCCTAGTAATATTTGAGTGAGCGAGGGTCTGGTGTGTGAGCAGCATTCTCAGTGAGAACTAGTTTCCCTTGGCATTTGAGTGGAATCTGCAACTATAGGCGTTTCGTCCCCCCGACTGCCGAGAAATGTGAGAGCTGCAGAGGTGGTTGTCGCCAGCTATAGGGAGCCGGCAGAAACAAGGCTGCTCCTGAGGATGGGCTGTGCCGAGAGGCCAAAGTAGCCCCAGGGTTTTAGTGAGAAGGGAAGTGGAATGCAGTCGGGGATTGGGAGCAACACGGCACTGAAGCTGGAGAAACAGTGTAGAGAGAGAGCCGCTTTGCATCGCTTTCGAAGCCGCCGCCACTCGAGTGCCGACTTGTGAGTACTCTGCGTCTCTGTCCGCAGACTGAAGTCGGGGAACTCTCTTGGAGAACTCTCCCAGTTAGGAAGTGAGATCCCTACAACTGCCTTCGCCTGCTCTCCCCACCTGCCTCAAGGACGGAGCAACTGCCACCCCTCCCCTGCCTACCGGACCGAGGGCAAGGGCAGTAGCTGATCGGTGCCGCCCCCTTCCGACCCAGGAGGTGGAGATTTCACCCCCCTCTCCACCGTCCGGTCCAGCCAAATTCAACACCTATTTCCTCCCCCCGCTGCTCTTGTATTCCTGACACCCCCTCGTCCTTCCCCTATCCCTCCTCCCCAGAGACAGGGGAGGAGAAAAGGGGAGTCCGGGTCGTCATGACTGAGCGGAAGGCAAAGGATCCCCGGGCTCCCCACGTGGCGGGCAGAGCGCCCTCCCCAACCCAGGTCGGATCCCCTCTGCTGGGACGCCGGGACACAGGCCCCTTTCAGGCGAGCGAGATCTCGGACGCGTCACCTACTGCCTCGGTCATACCCCTCTCCCTGGACGGGCTGCTCTTCCCTCGGCCCTGCCAGGGTCAGGACCCAGACGGGAAGACTCAGGACCAGCAGTCGCTGTCAGACGTGGAGGGGGCGTATTCCAGAGTTGAAGCCACAGAGGGTGCTGGAGGTGGCACCTCTAGACCCCCAGAAAAGGACAGCGGACTGCTGGACAGTGTCTTGGACACGCTACTGGAGCCCTCGGGTCCTGGGCAGAGCCACGCCAGCCCGCCCGTCTGCGAGGCCACCAGCCCTTGGTGCCTCTTTAGCCCCGAGCTTCCCCAAGACGCCCGGGCTGCCCCTGTCACCCACGGGGTATTGCCCCCGCTCATGAGCCGACCAGAAGGCAAGTCTGGTGACAGCTCCGGGACGGCAGCTGCCCAGAAATTGCTGCCCAGGGGCCTGGCACCGTCCCGGCAGCTGCTGCCCCCGACGGCCGGGAGCCATCACTGGCCCGGGGCCGCAGTGAAGCCCTCTCCGCAGCCCCCTGTGGTGGAGGTGGAGGAGGAGGATGGCTCCGAGTCCGAGGGCTCCGTGGGTCCACCTCTGAAGGGCAAACCCCGGCCTGCGGGAGGCCCAGCGGCCGGAGGAGGAGCCGCGACCGCTGCTCCAGGGTCGGCCGCAGGAGGCGTCGCCCTGGTCCCCAAGGAAGATTCCCGCTTCACGGCGCCCAGGGTCGCCCTGGCGGAGCACGACGCGCCAGCGGCGCCCGGGCGCTCCCCGCTGGCCACTACGGTGATGGATTTTATCCACGTGCCCATCCTGCCGCTCAACTCAGCCTTCCTGGCCGCCCGCACCCGGCAGCTGCTAGAGGGGGATAACTATGACGGCGGGGCCGCGGCAGTCAGCGCCTTTGCCCCGCCGCGGGGCCCGCCCTCGGCCTCGTCCGCCCAGGTCGCGGCCGGCGACTTCCCCGACTGCGCGTACCAGCCCGACGCCGAGCCCAAGGACGACGCATTCCCGCTCTATGGAGACTTCCAGCCGCCCGCCCTGAAGATCAAGGAGGAAGAGGAAGGCGCCGAGGCCGCCGCGCGCTCCCCGCGGCCGTACCTGGTGGCGGGTGCCAACCCCGCCGTCTTCCCGGATTTCCCGCTGGCGCCACCTGCGCTGCCTACGCGAGCGCCGTCGTCAAGACCCGGGGAAGGGGCGGCCGCCGCCGCACCTCTCGGTGCGTCTGTCTCGTCCGCGTCCTCGTCGGGCTCGACCCTGGAGTGCATCCTGTACAAGGCGGAGAGCGCGCCGCCCCAGCAGGGCGCGTTCGCCCCACCACCCTGCAAGGGGCCGGGCGCGGGCGCCTGCCTGCTGCCGCGGGACGGCCTGCCGTCCACCTCGGCCTCGGCCGCCGCCGCCGGGGCGGCCCCAGCGCTCTACCCGCCGCTCGGCCTCAACGGGCTCCCGCAGCTCGGCTACCAGGCCGCGGTGCTCAAGGAGGGCCTGCCGCAGGTCTACCAGCCCTATCTCAACTACCTGAGGTGAGGGCCCGGGGCGGGGCGCGCCCGGCGCGTCGCGAGAGTAGCGGTGCGGCCGCTGGCCGCCGCCAGCTCCCGGCCCTCAGCGCCCGGCTCCGGCTCCGGCTCCGGCTCCCCCGAGTGGCCGCGAGGGGTGGGTGGCCGGGGCGGGGCACAGCACAGGTTGGCTTCCTTTTCCTTACCTCTTCTCCTCATTTTTTGGGGGGACATCAAGGGGGCGCAGAATATGCTGTTTCTGGAGCGTACCTCCCCGAAACTATGTTTCTACACTTTTCAGATCTGCGCAATCCCAAGACAAGACCAGCCGTGATTTCTAAAAGTGCAGCGTCACTCTAGGTCCGCTGTAGCCCCGCGGAGCGGAAGGCGTGCGGCGAGTCGGGGGCCTTATAAAATGCTTTTCTTCGTAGAAGGACAATTACTGGGAATGTCTGTCTTGGAGAGGAGACATTAACGCCCCGTTCTCCCGGGAGGGGTGGCACTGGATGTTGGGTAGCGGGCCAGAACCCAAAGCAGAACCGTCTCAGGGGTCTGGACACTCAACCGCTTCATTTTCATACGAATCTCAAGATTTAAATTAATTTATGTGTAATATGTTTATATTACGGATTGAAACATCAATCACTGCAGTACCTTGTATTCTAATATTGTGTCGAGTTCGCTGCAACTTTTTTTCACACAGATTTTAAAAAACATTTTAATTTACCTACGGGAGTAATGGAATTTTAAAGAAAAAAGAAAAAAATGCTCTCGGTTTGGAATCTTGTGTTGTGAATAGTCAAAACAGTGGCAGTATACTGAACAATACTTTAAAATGACAAACACATATTCTTGTTTAATTACAGAGTTGAGTTTTAAAAACTCAATAGCATCACTAAGTATGATTGTACTCTTAAAGCAAAACCACGTTTATCGCCAGCGTACAAGGTCATAACATTTGATTTGTCAGAGACTGAATTGATTCTCTATAAGAAGTTTTGTAGAAAGATTTTTTCTGGATATAAAATTATATATTAATTATTTATTATTCTTTCGTGTTGGTGCTCCTGATGAAAGACTAATAACTTTGCCAGTCTGATGAATCCAGTAACAGGTAGTACATCAAGTTTAGTTTGCATGTCTTTCAAGTGTATTCGGTTCTATTTTCTAAAAACCTTTTCACTCTGTCAATTCTGGGTTAAGAAAACTTTAGTATTAGATAGTGGTGCACCTAAAAATAAATGGAGTACTTTGTTTTGCATTTCAAGGCCGGATTCAGAAGCCAGCCAGAGCCCACAGTACAGCTTCGAGTCATTACCTCAGAAGATTTGTTTAATCTGTGGGGATGAAGCATCAGGCTGTCATTATGGTGTCCTTACCTGTGGGAGCTGTAAGGTCTTCTTTAAAAGGGCAATGGAAGGTAGGCTCCTTTCCCCGATCCTTTCTTGTTGGTTTAATTGTAAATGGAGACCATCTAATATTTTATAGATTTTAATCAGCCCTTGCTTCCTCTAAGAAATGATGATATATTCGTATAACCTATATGACGATGTTTTAACAATATATTTTTATTTATAATACTCCGTATTGAATGGGGTTGGATATTATAATTGCATACTATTTGAATAATGCTTTTAATATTAGACACAAGTCACACTAATCTTGGGAACAATGCGAACATTGTTCATTAACTACTTAACTTTAAAGAAACAGATTTGTTCTGATTGTATTTTTACATTTCTATCATATATATTTTATATAATATATACCAAATTAAAATTTTCTTCCAAAAGAAAAATGGTAAAAGTTGTCAAAAGTCTATATGTACATATATATGATGCAGTTACAAATTTTCTACATGATTTTGTCTTTTTCCTACATGCATGTTTATTTAATAATTATATAATGGTAATTCTAAACAAAGTTTAAAAGTTCCCTTTTTGTTTAGTATATTTTTGTAAGTGTATAGGAAATAGGTGTAAACAGTTTAAAGCAAAAGAAAAATTTAGACATCACAGTTATATAATTTCTGAAGAAGTATTTTGCTTTAAGTAAGGCTTTCATGTTTTTAAAATCATCTAAATTACATATTTACGTAATGATTTTGGATTGACTTGCATAGTGTATTTCAGACTTGAACTTTCATAGAATATATGTTTTAATTTCTCTTTCTATCTACACTAAACTCTAAGCAGCCAAACACATTTATAGCTGAAGACAGAAATACATTTAAACATCATTTCACATTTGAATTCTAGCAATAAGTGTATTTCATAACAAGCTGACGTGAGTTTAGGGTTCTCTCTGGAGTTCTGATATCACACCTACACAAGGAACCAAAGATCTGAATGTCTGCTTTTTTGTTTCCTGTTTGTGAGTTCTCTAATTTCAAGAGCCCTCTACTTATGAGCAGGAAAGTAGGGAGTGGGAATTTTTACCTTAAGGGAGAGTTCAAAGGAGTTGACATGCATATTTAATACACATTTACACCAAAAGAATATTAACCCAAAAGACATTTAACAAAAAAATTCACTATCCCTGTAGATAGCTAACATATAATTCTTTACAACTGCTATGCCCTTTTGATGAAAATGATTCCCAACTATTTATTAATGGTATGTGTACCTCTCCTACTGAAATTAATTCTTCATAAAAAATAATCACTTTGTGTATTTCTAGAATATGATTGTTTTCCCCAAAGGATGAATGTATTTAACTGATGTTGAACATATGTATTCAGCTTCAGGGGGTTTTAATTGCATTTTAAATTAGTTGAGGTACTGTGACAAGAGGTTATGTGAGAAAACGGGACAACTGACAGTAGCCTTAACTTTCCAACTGACTATGACTATCATTTAGTCATAGTTACAGTTTGAAGTCCTTTGTGTGGAAGAGTCAATTCTCCAGTGCATAATTGGAATTACTGTTCCCATCTGACTTTGGTTCTGGTTTCTTGAACATTCCCCCCCTGCATTAATATGATTTTCTTTATGCTTACAGTCTCCTTAGTCTAATTCTTAAGTGAATGACCCCCTTGGAGTCCTCTAAAAGCCAGTTTATTCTAGCGCAGCTCCCTCATTTTACAGATACACAAGTCCCAAAGGCATAATGAGTTTCTAAAGAGCATACAGCTAGTCGGTATCTGATTGTTAGTCAACACAGGTTAGATTTTCTTTAATTGCAATGCTTATAAATCAGAGATGGTATGCAAAAGTAGATATATGACAAATGCTACTTCATTCTTGAAAGTTACTTCAAAAGTGCATATAGCACCAAGAACACTCTAATTAAAATACAAATGCTTTCACATCATTATTATCAGAATAGCATCCTAAACATAAAGGAAGTCTTCCCAAATTTACTCTTAGAAAGCATTTGTTGGACCACTACTGTTGGCGTGGTTCTGTTTTAGTTTTGAGTAATAGAAACGAAGTACCTTTATTCAGCAATATTTACAAAGAGGAGCTCAAGATAGATGTTGATAAATCACTCATTTGGCTATTAAAGGACAAGTAAGATTATTGATCTCTGGACATTGAGGAGAGCTTGTAAGTGTATATGTTCAAGGAAGAGTGAAGAGATTAAGATTAGACTGACTAAGACTCGAAGATTCATATTAGAAAATTATTAGAGTTAAAGAATAGGAAGTTTGATTGCCAGTGCTTGCTTGAATCAGTGATTTAAGCCAAGAAAATAGAATGTTCTGGGAGTTTTCAAGAGTGAGAAAGATGAGGAGAAGAATTTTTCTAATTGGAGAAAAATACCAGGTTTGAAATCTTAAAGTAGGGCTGTGTGATAAGCTGCTTCAAGGTAGAACTATGTGTGGATGCCAATATGTCCAGAAATTGAAAGTCAGTAGTCAAAAATATGGATATTAATGTTACCAAGGATAATGATAATACTGGCATTCGGGAGTGCTTTCTATGTGCCAGTGACTAAGTGTTTTATGGGTCTTAACTCATTTAAGCCTTATAATGTAGGCATTATTATTACTTTCAATTTACAAATGAGGAAACTGAGGTTCAGAGATGTTAAATTTCCTTAATCACAGTTACGAAGTGGTGGAGTAGGATTCAAATCCAAGGGGTGTGACTCCAGAATCTATGCCCTCCACCTCTATACTTCCTTTCTCATAATAGGAAATTCAGTTTAAATTCCAAAAAGAAACAATAGAGGGTTGGAAGAAAAAATGTGAGCCAAGTGATAAAACATCTAGGAAGGTAAAAATGAATCCTAATGGAGTATTCAAGATCAAGGGTGATTAGAAGTGTGTGACATAAGTGGATGGGTGATCCTAACTCCACATTTAAGGCAGCAATGAGAAGACACATTTAGGGGCCAAGAGGCAGTTTCCCCACCTCTCCTCCAAGTTAGAAGTGGGAGACAATAGCGCCTATGAAGAAATCTCCCAGGAAAACTGGATTTCCCTTGATATGAGACAGAAAAGAGAAGAGGCAGAGAAAAAAGTTACCACTGAGGAAGTCGGGGTATGGGGTGGGGAGAAATGACCTCTCTTAAGCTGAGGAAAAAAAAAAAAAGAATTAGCAAAAAAGTAATTTGTTGAATAGCCCATTGCATTCCTTAACTAATACTAGGACTGAACCAGGAAGTGGTCAGAAATTGCCTTAATACCTTTCAAGGAGAAGTCATAATGACCTGCCAGTCCTATAAATGCAGGCTACTGGCCTTGTATTAAGAAGGAAAAGATCATTTCTCATGATGGAATATGGTTGGGAAATATTGTAATACAGTTGAAACATTCTATTTAGAAGATACTAGGCTAAGTAGGTATTGATGGATTTTTAATTATATTACATTGTTAGCCTCATTTTTTCTATCTTTATTGAGGTATAACTGACAAAATTGTAAGATATTTAAAGTGTACAATGTGATGATTTGGTGTATATGTGCCTGGTAAAAGAATTCCCCCCCGCATCAAGTTAATTAATGTATCTATCACCTCACTTATTTGACTTTCTTTTTGGCAAGAACGTTTAAGTTCTACTCTTCTAGCAAATTTCAATTATACAGTACTGTACAATGTTATCTATTATAGTCACGATATTATACATTAGATTCTCAGACCTTATTCACCTTATACCTGAAAGTTAGTATCCTTTTACCAACCTCTCCCTATTTCCCCACCCTCCAGCCCCTGGTAACCACTTCTCTACTCTCTGTTTCTATGAATTCAACTTATTTTTTTGATTCCACATGTAACTGATACCATGTGGAATTTGTCTTTCTCTGTCAGGCTTATTTCACTTAGCATAATTTACTCTAAGTTCACCTAATTTTTTGTTCATGTATTAATTAACCAAATATTTATTGAGCACCTGCTGTATGCCAGACACTACGCTAGGTGCTAGTTGAACAGCAGTAAAACAGAACAGACCTAACTGGCTGCAGCACTAGTGGAGTTTTTAGTGTAGTGGAGGGAAGGGACATTGTATCAATTAGCCTGCAGGTATCAAGTTATAGATGTGCTAAATGAATGGGTTATGCCTGGAAAGCTAGAGAATTGACCCTTCTGACAGAAGCTGGGGATGGTGGGAAAAGTCTTTTGGAATTAGAAAGACACCATCATAAGTAGACCACAGAAGAAACTGAACAGAAATGAAGTATTTTTAAGAAAAACATATTTCTTTCTGAAGTTGAGTAGAGTTGGTGTCATAGTCTAAAAACGAAAACTGACTTGGTAGCATCGTTCTCCCTTGTATGACTTCCAAAACAGAAACAATGAACATTCAAATTTTTAAAGGTTTTACTACTTTTTAGAGCAATTTTAGGTTTACAGCAAAATTGAGAGGAAGGTACGGAGATTTGCCATGTACCTCCTGCCATGACACATACATAGCTTCCCCTGTTATCACAGTCCTCCACCAGAGTGGTACAACTGATGAACCTACATCGACACATCATAATCACCAAAAGTCCATAGTTTACAGTAGGGTTCATTCTTGGATTTGTAACATTAATTGGGTTTGGACAAATGTATAATGACATGTATCCATGGTTAGAGTATCATACAGAGTATTTTTGCTGCCCTTCCAAGTCCTCTGTGCTCTGCCTATTTGTCCCTTCCTACTCCCCAACTCCTGTCAACCACTAATATTTATATTGTCACCATAGTATTTTGCCTTTTCCAGAATGTCATATAGTTGGAATCATACAGTAGGAAGCCTTTTCAAATTAGGTTTTTCCCTTAGCAATATGCATTTAACCTTCTTCCATGTGAAAAGCTCATTTCTTTTTAGTGCTGTATAACATTCCATTGTCTGGATATTCCACAATTTATTTATCCATTCACCTACTAAAGGACATCTCGGTTGCTTCCAGGTTTTGGCAATTACGAATAAAGCTGCTATAAAGACCTGTCTGCAGGTATTTGTGTGCACATCAATTTTCAACTCCTTAGGGCAAATAGCAAGGAGTGCAATTGCTTGGTAAGAGTATGTTTAGTTTTGTAAGAAACCACCAAATTGTCTTCCAAAGTGGCTGTACCATTTTACAGTCCCACTCTCAATAAATGAGAGTTCCTCTTGTTTCACGTCCTTGCCAGCATTTGTGTTTCTCAGTGCTTTAGATTTTGGCCATTCTAATAGGTGTGTAGTGGTAGCTCATTATTGTTTTGACTTAAATTTCCCTGATGACATATTATGTGAAGTATGTTTTCATTTGCTTATTTGACATCTGTATATCTTCTTTGGTGAAGTGTTTGTTAAGGTCTTTGGCCTATTTTTTGTTTTCTTTCTGTTGAGTTTTAAGAGGGTTTTTTGTTTTTTTTGGTTTTTTTGTATATTTTGGATAACAGGCTTTATCAGATATGTATTTTGCAAATATTTTGTCCCACTCTGTCTCTTTATTCTCTTGGCAGTGTCTTTCACATAGCAGAAAATTTTACTTTTAATGAAATCTGGTTTCTCAGTTCTTTCTTTCCTGGATTATGACTTTGGTATTATATCTAAAAATTTATCACCAAACTCAAGGTCATCTGGATTTGCTCCTATGTTATCTTTCTTTTAGGAGTTTTATTGTTTTGCATTTTACATTTAGTTCTGTGATACATTTTGAGTGGATATTTGTAAAGGGTATAATGTCTGTGTCTAGATTCACTTTTTTGCATAGAGGTGTCCAGTTATTCTAACACTACTTGTTGAAGAAACTGTCCTTTCTCCATTGTATTGCCTTTACTCCTTTGTTAAAGATAAGTTGACTATATTTATGTGGTTCTATTTTTAGGCTTTCTATTCTGTTCCATCCATCTATTAGTCTGTTTTTTCACCAATACCACAATTTCTTGATTATTATAGCTTTATCATAAATCTTAAAGTCAGGTAGTGTCAGTCCTCCAACTTCAGTATTGTGTTTCCTATCTTGGGTCTTTTGCCTCTCCATATAAACTTTAGAACCTTTTGTTAATATCCATAAAATGGCCTTCTGGGATTTTGATTGGGCTTATATCTGTAGATCGTTTTGGGAAGAACTGACATCTTGACAATATTGAATCTTCCTATCCATGAACATGGAATATCTCCCCATTTATTTAGTTCTTTTAGCCCATTTATTAGAGTTTTATGGTTTTCCCCATATAAACCTTATACATATTTTGTTACATTTATACCTAAGTACTTCATTTTTGGGGGTGCTAATGTAAATGTATTGTGTTTTTAATTTAAAATTTCACTTATTCATTTCTGGTACATAGGAAAGCAACTGACTTTTGTATATTAGTCTTGTATCCTGTGACCTTGCTATAATTGCTTATTTCTTCCAGGAGTTGTTCTGTCAATTCTTTTTGGATTTTCTACATAGAAGAACATACCATCTGCAAACAAAGACAGTTTTATCTCTTTCTTCCCAATGAGTATATCTCTTATATTCTTTTCTTGTCCTATTGCATTTGTAGGACTCCCACTACAGTGTTGAAAATGAGCGATGAGAGGAGATATCTTTGGCTTGTTCCTAATCTAACGGACAGTCTTCTAGCTTCTCACCATTAAGTGTGACATTAGCTGTAGGGTTTTTTGTAGATATTTTTATCAAGTTGAGAAAGTTCCTCTCTATTTCTAGTTCACTAATAGATTTTTCATGAGCGATTGTTGGCTTTTGTCGAATGCTTTTTCTACATCTGTTGATATGATCAAGTGATTTTTCTTTTTTAGCTTGTTAATGTGATGGAACACATTAATTTTCAAATGTTGAACCAGTCTTGCATACTTGGGTTGAATCCCATTTGGTCATGATGTACAATTCATTTTTATACTTTTTTGGATTTAATTTGCTAAGATTTTGTTGAGGTTTTCTGTGTCTTTATTCATGCGAGATCTTGGTCTATAGTTTTCTTTTCTTGTAATGTCTTTGTCTAGTTTTGTATTAGTATAATGCTGGCCTTATAGAATGAGTTAGGAAGCATTCTCTCTGTTTTCATCTCTGAAAGAGAATGTAGAGAATTGGTATAATTTCTTCCTTAAATGTTTGGTAGAATTCATCATTGAACCCATCTGGGCATGGTGCTTTCTGTTTTGGAAAGTTATTATTGATTCAAATTCCTTAATAGCTAAAGGCCTATTCAGATTGTCTGTTTTTTCTCATGTGAGTTTTGGCAGATTGTGACTCTCAAAGCCTTGGTCCGTTTCATCTAGGTTATCAAGTTTGTAAGCATAGAGTTGTTCATGGTATTCTTTAATGTTCATTTAATGTCCATAGAATCTATAGTGATGTCTCCTCTTTCATTTCTGATATTAGTAATTTGTGTCCTCTCTCTTTTTTTGTTAGTTATCCTCTCTAGAGGCTTATTGATTTTATTGATCTTTTCAGAGAGCCAGCTTTTGGTTTTGTTTATTTTCTTTATTCATTTCCTCTTTTCAATTTCATTGATTTCTGATCTAATTTATTATTTCTTTTCTTCTACTCATTTGGCTTAATTTACTCTTTTTTTCTAGTTTCCTAAGGTGAAAGTTTAGAAGATAGACCTTAGATCTTTTTTCTTCCCTAATATAATATTTAATGCAAAATATTTTCTTTTATAATATATTTAATGCTAAAAATTTCCCTCTAAGCACTGCTTTTGATGTATACCACAGATTTTGATATTTGTGTTTTCATTTTCATTTAGTTCAAAATACTTTTAAATTTCTCTTGAGATTTCTTCTTTGAATCGTGTGTTATTTAAAGTGTGTTGTTAAATCCCCATGTACTTTGAAATTTTCCAGTTGTCTTTCTGTTATTGATTTCTAGTTTAGTTTCTTTGTGGTATAAGAACAGACATTGAATGATTTCTGTTCTCTAAAGTTGTTAAGGTATGTTTTATGGCCTAGTGTTATGGTGTGTTTTATGTGGCTTATCTTGATGAATATTTCACGTGAGCTTGAGAAGAAGGTGTATTCTGCTGTGTTGGATGAAGTAGTCTATAGATGCCAATTATGTCTAGTTGATTGTTGATGTTGTTGAGTTCAACTATGTCCTTACTGATTTTGTGCTTGCTGGATCTATTTCCGATAGAGAGGTGTTGAAGTGCCTAACAGTAATAGTGGACTCATCTATTTCTCCTTGTAGTTCTATCACTTTTACCTCACAAAATTTTGATGATATGTTGTTAGATGCATACACATTAAGAAATGTTATGTCGTCTTGGAAAATTGGCCCCTTTATCATTATGTAATGCCCCTCTTTATTCCTAATAACTTCCCTTGCTTTGAAGTCTCCTTTGTTTGTTAAATTTTTTTTTGGACAAACTCATGAATTATTTTTGCTGTCTTTAGAGCTCTGTAGTGCTTTCTCCATCTTTTTTAGTCCACAACATTATCCAACAATCCCTTCCACCATAATTTCTTTGATTTGTATTTGGGCTCTTGAGAAGACAATTTGCCAATAATCTTATTTAATTTAATTTTCTCTCTATAGCGTCAACCCTATGGCAGTTTTCCTGTTACCCTAAAAATAAACATGTATTAATTCACTGGACTTCACTTCTAAACTCTATAAATACTATTATTAATAGATAATAAATTGGATAATTTATTCTCAAGCTGCAGGTCTCTCAGTTTAATATTTAGCCTGAGTAGTAAGCTGGTTTTAAGCACAATTTTGCATTGTAATCCATTGATATAAGCCTCCACTTTACTGAAAAAGAAATGGTGAGAAAGATGGCTTTTGGTATCATCAGCTCAATATTTGGTTATGTAGGGTTCTTAATCCTACTGCAAGAACATGAAGGGGAAGTATTGGTATGAAGACATCCATGCCACTGCTAAGAGATAGTGCCCTTTTCCAGCCTTTAAGTTGTTGTACTTTAAGTACTCAAGTAATGCAACAATACATTCTCCTTAAAAAAAATCAAAACATCACCAATGAGACTTAAATTCTCTTTATCAATATCTCTAATCTGTTCCCTTCCCTACCGTTCTTCTATACCTCTATCTCAGGTTTTAACAATTTTGTGTATATGTGTGTAATATGTTGTTTTAGATATGTTGATACATAAATGGTATCGTATATCACAATTTGTTTATCACTCCTCATTTTTTTCATGAAACAATGACTTGAAGCCCTGAATGTTGATATATATTCCTAGCTTGTTCTTTTAACTATTACATAATACTTTATAAGATGAAAATCTTCTTAGCATTGCCATTACTTGAGTAAGCACTTTTTGTTCTTGTCTCCTTGGATACATGCCTTGCTCCTCTTTCTAGAATATAATTACGTATTTTAATACTCTAAAATAAATCTAAATTAATTAAATGATTAGCTTGCTTCATGCTGCTAAAATGAGTTAATTCATTAATTTATTCACTCTACCTACATGTATTGATACTTACTGCATTTAAAAGTTACTTGTGCTGGGAATACAAAGATGAATGTGTATGCAGTCCATGTCTTTGACATGTACAAAACCAAGAAGAAAACAAAAACAAAAATCCTGTCAATCAATTAGTGAACATGAGAATACATTGATATGAGTTATGCCAAAGCCATGCATGATCCACCCTAGGGTTCAGTTAGAGAAATCTAGAAGGATTGGAGTTTTTTCTACTATTATATCCTAACGTTGTGTGAGAAGCTTATTCATTTAACAAACACTATACTTACACTTGATTATGACCAGGCACTGTTCTGAGTGCTTTACTATATTAAGTCATTTACTTCCTCCAAAAGTCCCATAAGGTGAAGGTACTCTCATTATTTGTACTTCACCAGTGAGTATACAGAAAGGTCACTACACAGTGTAGGGACCAAGATTCAAACACAGGGCATCTGACTCCAACTTCTGTGTTTTGTGTGCTTCTACACTGTCTCTCCAGATTGTTTTGTACTTGAACAAAACAATTAATTAGTTTATAATTTTTCAAACAAAAACATGATATTTTATGGGGGACTGGTTTTCGAGTTTTGCTCCTTAACTCAGTCCCATTCATTCTTAGCCCAGAAGAGCTCCACTTTTGTCTGTTTACTTGGTTGACTCTTCCACTTAAGATTTTATTTGAACAAAGAATTCTCTGCCAACATTTTTGTTAAATACCACTGCATTATGACAGGAAACCCTCAGGCCGCAGTCAAGTGTTTATTCTGGTACTTGAGCCAATCCTACACAGTTTCTTGACTCTATTTGCTAAAAACTTTTTGACATCTGTGCAAAGAGAGGATGAACATTCGGTCAAGATTTCAAATCTAACTCTTCAGTATTCTAACAGAATATCAACATTGTCACATGATAATCACATCTGAGTTATAGAGCTCTATCTTTTGTCAGCAAAACAAAGTAAGTGCAGGAAATCTTTCAGCAATAACTTCTTTAAAGGACTGATTGAAATAATTGATACTTAAGACAGAGACTCCAAAACAGGCACACAAATTTTTTACTTGCCTGGATTTTTAAGTTTTATCCTCATTTACAACATTAGAAAATCACATATTCTGTCATCTTCCATACCTACCTAATTTGTGGAAGGGTAGATGAACACAATCTCCTTCTTGTTGCTAGATAACCTTCATGTAATAAACTACATAATGCCTACTTCACCAAATTTATCAGCCTATTGTGTTTTCCTTTTTACTTTGACTTCTACAAAGCAAAGAAGTAAATTTTCATGCTCAATTTTTTTTAATGTAATTAACGTAGGTTTCTGGTTTCGTTCACAACCGCTACTACAGCCTTTGGTGTTATGTACTTTATACAACATTTTAAGAAATTGTATAATCTTTTTTGAAACACAGTACTCAATCATTATTTCTTAAGGGAAAAAATACTTCCTGTGTTATTTTTCTCTTGTATGACTCAGTGAGTTATTTATGAAATTGAATAAAAAAGTAGTGAGTATGGACAATGAGCTCAATATTTTGGTGTAATATTTGTAGGAGACATAAACATTAAAGTGTGAAAATAATGGTTATTATTTATTAAATGTTTACTAAATTTAGGCACTCTCCTAGTTTTTTTTATATGTACTAACTTATTTAACCCTCAGAACAATCCTCTCAGGCAGGTTCTATTTTCCTCATTTTACAGATAAGGTTCATTGAGTTAGTGAAAAGTAGGGCAGAACTCAGTTCCTGGAGCTCATGCTCTTACTCTTTCCTGAGTCCTTGTGGCCTGTACAGTAGAAGGTACAGTCCTTGATTTCAAGGAGCTTGTGGGCAACCTACAGTTTAGTGTCTGATTAAATTCTTTGATGCAGACTTGGAATGCTGAAGTGCATCGGGGAAGAAGATACCAATATCTGTCATTACTGACGGCCTGTGTAATAGAAATCATGCTAAATGCTGTATATTCATTATCTCTCTTCTTATCCCCACTTTTTAGGTATCTGAGCAGAGACTCAGGAGTTAAGTAACTTACCAAAACTAGTAGGTAATGCTGTAGGAGCTTATTTATTTTGTCCTGTAATAGTTAGAAAAGGTGATTTATTGGAAATACTAGGATATTGATATTCACAACCTTTAAAAAATAGATAAAGGTTAGGAGTTAAGAAGCTTTCATTTTCAGATGGGTTACTCAATAAATGGTCTTGGAACTACTGGCTTATTATACAAAAGAAAAATTTCAGGTGGGTCAACAATTTAAGTGTTTTTTTTTTTAAGGAAAAAGATTCAAAAGCGTGGAAATAAAAGATGGAGGTATGTATTTATAATATTGGAATGGCAAAACTTTCTAATATTGGCATGAAGTCCAGAATTCAAAATCAAATTTGGTCCATTTTGCTACATAAGGCAAACTTTTTCTATAAGGTAAAAAGCAAAGTCAAGGGACAAATTGTAAAACTATTTGTAACACATGTATAAATCAAAAGAATGTTATTGCTAAAATGCAGAATGTTCTTACAAACCTTTGTTCTTACAAAAAAAAAAAGAACAGTCAAAAAGAAAAATGAACAAAAGAATGAAGACAATTCACAAAACATAGTCTATAGAGGGATGAAAAATGTTCAATGTGCTAATAATTATTACTGATCAAAATAATAGCGGGCATGCCAACAATCATATTGATAAAACAATGAATAATGGCCATTTGAAAGTTGGAGGGCAATTTGATATTATCTATTAAAAGAATTCATCACTTTGGCCCAACAATTCTACTTCTAGAAACTGGTCCTTAAAAGAACTCTAGAAATGTGTAGAAATACCTCTAGGTAGATTTTGAGTACCACATTATTTGCAATACTGAAAAAATGAAAACAGTTCAAATGTCTGCTAATAGGTTAAGAAATTATGATATACCCTTGCAATAAAATACACTGTGACATTAAAAAGAATGAGCTAGCTGTCTATATTTCAGATTGAAAAGGCATCTTAAATATATGATTTTGTGAAAAAGCAAGTAACAATATCATTTGGAGTAAAAATAATTTCACCCTTTTGATATTACTATATATAGGAAACTATATGAAAAAAAAATACAGCAAACTGCTTACTGTTGGGATATGATATGGTGATATGTTTTGTTCTTTAAGCAAGAATTTCCTGAAGAGGCCACTCTTGCACATCTACCTAGTGCCTGACTTCTCTCCACACTAGCTCTACCTAGCATGAGCTGGGCTCTGCTCCCCTAGTGCTATCTAGTGGCAGTGATGCACCACTTTTCACCTTCAGGCACCCAAGAAAGTTGAAAGAGACCAGCAAAAGGTGACACTTAAGGCAGAAATATTCAGGAGGAAAGCCTGAGGTCTCCCTGCATCATGAATTAAGGAATTCAACCTGACTATATGGAGCCAAGAACTGACAGAGGCCCACAGTTCCTCATCATGATCTCAGTATCCAAAAAGACCTGCAAACAAAAGTTTTGTTTTAGTCCCTTGTCAGTAATTACCTGATCTGACCTGACCTGAATTAATTCGGCAGCAGAACCTGACCCAAATTCATATTTTATGGGCTGTGTGAATATTCATACATTTTTCTGCATAAGTATTAATATTTTTTATTATGAAGTTTTGCTCAACTATCTAAAATCTAAACAATTTTGAATTCTGAAACATATCCTCAAAAGGATTTAGCGAGGAGATTTGGACATGTACTAAGAAATAAATTCATAGATGTTTTGAACACAGTTCTGCTGGAGTTTTGCAATGTAGCAGCCCTGAAAATTACAATAAACATTTACTAAACAATTATTGATATTTATTCTTCCTATACTTTTACTACCATGCTGGGTCCTGCAGAAGGCTGCAACAGATAAATAAACTATAATACCTAACCTCATAGAATTTTTAATTCCATCAGGGAGATAAGACAACCTCATAAGTGTAACATAGGTAACATAAACTGAATGTGGTTTGGATTTCGAGGGGAAAAAAGATCATAATTAATTAGGGAGACCAAAATGTGTTTTGTGGGGAAGATAGCACATTAGATGGACTGCTGAGAATGCATGAGTTTAATAGCAAGAGTTGTAATAATGGCTGTTACAAACAAAAAGTATGAGCAGAAGCACAATTTGGCTAAAGCATGGAGCATGGTCAGGTATCCAAGAATCTTTTGTCATTATATATAACATTTTGATGGTTTTATCCCTGGGGTGATAGCTTTCATGAGATTTTCAAAGGGAGATTTTCAGAGGGATCAGTGACACTCTCCAAAAAAGTTAGGTACCACTGCAATAGAGGAATGGTGAGAATTATTATTAAACAGAAAGCTGAAAAAATGTGGAATGACAAAATGTGGTCTTCGGCAGTTAACTGAGTAGAGAATGAGATACCCGTAAAAATTTTTGAGCACTGTAGTGACATATTCCAATATGTAGCTTAGGAAATTTAATATGTCAACAGTGTATAGGAAGGATTGATGTGGGGAAGCTATAAACCCATGAGAACAGTCTGGAGATGATGCATTAAGGAACTGAGCCAGGATGGTGGCCCAGAAAAATGGCTTCAGTGGGTAGATGGGAGCCAAGATCAGCCAAAGCTTCACAGAAGAATTTTTTGGGAAAAAATGTAGATAGAGGAACTCAGACCTAAAGAAAGAGGAAGCACATGATTATTTTATGAAGTAAAGGAGTGATGTTGAAAGTAGTGTTGAGAGAGGATTATCCTCAGAGCACCATGCAAAATGGATTTGAACAGAGGTTATATGCCTTTGAGTTAGAGGGAACACCTGTGGAGCTGATAAATAGATTATGAGATGTAGTTTAATTTCAAATTGTATATATTATATGCTACATAATGTACTTGCCAGGATCTTGAAATAATATAATCTTTTGTGCACAGCATAACTTCTGAGAATTGAGACATTATGGTCTATAAATTCACTTATTTGTTCATTTATTCATTTATAAACAAAAACATGTATTCAGTGACTTCTTTGCGCCAGGATTTGTAGTAGATATTGAAACTCAGAAATGAAAAAGTTTGTAACCTAGGGAGAAAGAAATAGAAATTCATTATTAAATACAGTCCAGTAATATTTAGGGGAGGTATGAACTACGAATTGTAGAAGCATAGGGTAGTGGGCAGCTAACTCTGGTGTCTAGTGACTGGGGACAGAGGGGAGCAATATGAATCTGTGTAAGCATTGGCTGAAAATATTCAATTTTTTAAATCTTCATAATTTCAAAGCTTGTGGCAGCTTTTGAGTTGTTAACAGTAGAGACCATGACGGTTGATCTTTCATTAAGCAGAGCACTTTAGCGAATGTTTCTTTATGCAAAGGTCAGTCCAGAGCAAACTTGGGGTTGGGGGAGATGAACATGTGAAGAACTGAACCTCTCTGTGTACAAGGATAATATTAAGAGGGTTGTCAGCTGGCAGCTGGTGCAAGAGGTAGGGAATAGAGAGAGGGCCTAACGACAGAGTAAAGGGCTAGGGTACAAAGAGAAATAAATGCCTGTGAGAAATTCCCTGTTATAGGGGATGTTTGATAAATCCCTAGGAATGGTAATGTCTGGCAGCAAATTTGGCATTATTTACTGACTTGTGTTTTCATTACCTCCAGCTACCCTGAAACCTTAAGCGAACTTTCACTTTACTTAATCACTCTGTCTTCCTGTTGCTTTGGGGAAATGAAGGAAGGTGGTGATGTCCAGTATGTGTGGCAAGGAGCCCAGAAAGAAAGTACTGCAGAAAGAGCCACGAGCATTTATTAGGTCTGGAGTGAGCCATTTTTCCCCAAATATACTAGACCGCCAATATATTTCTAATATGATGCACCCACCCCAGGGGCTGTGCATTGAGATGTGTGAAGGAAATGTTATTTATTATTATTTGAAAATAAGAAATGAATCATTGATATCAATGGTATCTGTCCTGGCGTGCTCTTTCAAAGCATACGTCAGAGGCTTTTGGAGTGCAAGGCCTCCTAATAGGTGCCCAAGTTCCATGGTGCAGAGGTGTTGACGAGTGCAAATCCCCCCTTAATTCATGCTTCGGGTATGGCAAAGTACTGCAGCTTACCTGGATCTGCAAATAAACCACAGATTAAAGATAATACCAATTAATAAAGCACAGTGAACAAGAAAAGTGGCGGGGCTGGAATTCCCCTAACTCCAGTAATAGTTCCTCAGATGTAGAGCTCTAGACAATGTAGTCAGGCCTGTCACGAAATTGAAAAAATTAGAATTTATCAAGACAACAATTTGAAATATGGATTTATATACATTATCATAAAAAATGAACCTTGCTCTAAGAATATGTTTTGCTAGAGATCTTGGCTAATAACTGTATGAAGCCATTATTGTAAACTAGGCATTAAAAATTTAGTGTTCAGAACCTGAGGACAACCTGTACAATTTTTTAGCAATGTTTAAGGTCATGTAATACTCAATTTAGTCATTCACAAATTGCATGTAACCTAATGAAAAATGTTTAGAAGCCTCCTTTGAGGGTTTCTAAGGAAAAACCCACAGACACAGGTTTTTGCTGTTCTTCCTACTATAGAATAAATGACTGAAATAGTACATCTAAAACAAAACAAATAATACATGTAAAATAACTGGGTGGCCAGATAAAATGCATTCAGCAAATACTTTTGGAAAATATATAGAAAACATTGCTCAAGATTAAAAAAATAAATATTAGAAAAATTATGGTGTGGGAGGTTTATTAGACAAAAGAAAGAACACAGAGTTTCACAGCTCTTGGTTGGTATTACAATGAGTTGCTGCCAAAAGGTAATCACCAAAAAATTCAATTTAGTAAACTTTGATGTTGTGTTACTCGAGGCTAATGAAATGATTGGATCTCAAGCAGTCCACTGTGCGGTCCAAATGTATCTAGTCTCAATTGTTATTTTTACACCATGCTTAAACCAATGGTTTAAAACTAGTGCCTTTACACCAATGGAAAATATTCTGGATCTCATAGGCAGAGAGTCCAGGAAATCTGGTTGGTTAGTACCCATTTTGTTGGTCTACCTAGTGCAACTAGCACATATCAAGGTTGAGGCAGTTGCCTGCCTTTTCTCTGCCCAGGCTCACTCTCCTCTTGATTTTTAAGAATAGGAGATGGCTGGAGGACAGGAGCTGTTTGAGAGTTAATCTGAGTTAACATTATCTCATTATCACTAGCTGCCTTATGATGGGATTTTACTGGTTGCTAGGTTTTATTTCAAGAAGGAAATATACAGAAAAAGTGTTTTTGATGAGTCTGTAAAGCAAAGATGTAGTCTCAATAGTAACTGCCTTCTTTTCTAAATGAATGTTCTATGGAAAGGCTGCATAAACCACTGATAGGACTTTTGCTGTGATATTAAAAAAAAGGTTCAAGTTAAGGTTACAGGTAGCATCATTTATGAAATTCATTTACTGCTTCCTTCATTGGTAAGATATATGTTGCAGCAAATAAGTGGGAATTTTAAGTGAACAAAGCTCTGAAAGATGTCATTACTGTGGCAGATTTTTAACACAAGGCCCTTAAGATACAGTAGAATCATAACAATACTTTGCAACATAGTGAAGCGTGACAATGAAAACCTTTTACCACACAATGGTTTTCTCATTGCACAGTACTTTAAAAGAGTTGTCAGGTTTAAAGATAAGCTACATATTTTCCTTTATAAAAGTATATGTGTTCCAAATTGCTAACATTTCCTATGATAACAAGTTGTTTCAATAGTATGCTACTTAGCAGAAGGGACACTTCATCTGCCCCTTCAAGTTAAAGACAATGTTTTGGATAGAAAAACAGAAGTGACTGCCTTTTGCAAGACAGCTTTGTGATGTAGAGAGCATTTTGAAAATCAGGTGTCTGTAGATGATCCTGTTATTTGATTTTGTTTTGAAGGCATCATGAGTACATTATAGATAAAAAGTTTCATAAGTACATACACTTGGAAATAGAATTTTCTAACTTCTTAAAAAATATCTTCCAGGGTGTCAATGGTTATTATATTTAGTAGTAATAGTGGCATTTATATAACACTTATTACATGCCAGGAACTTGGCTAAATGTATTACATGAAGCACAAGGTGGTTCACTCACTTGGACAGGCAAATAGTGAATAAATGGCAAAGCTGAGATTGGAACCCAGAGAACCTTCTCTCTTATCCATTATGTTTCTTCTTATCCATTATTTAGTGCCTCTTTGTCCTAATTATTTGTAACAAAAACTAATTTACATTAGGGAGGGTAAAAATTTGCTAGCTGAATTTCAGGGGAAAAGAAATTTTGCATAATTGGTAGGTAGGATTGAAAAATGAATATTTGACTAAATAACCTGTCCTGCAAACAGTCCATTCATGGTTTCTGGATGACTGTCTTCCACCTTCACCTTCTTCTCAGCCTTCCAACACTCTCCCATCCTCACTTTCAGCTGATGACCTGGCTTCCTAACTTTCTAACAAAACTTCCAGAAACTGCTACCATCCCATGTACTCCTGGTGGCATCTAACCCATAATTGACTTTTCCTCCTGTTACTAGGGATCTGAACTCCTCCCCAAGGCCAGCCTTCTGCCCTTGTGCATTAGGTCCAGTCTTCTCCTGTTGACTCAAGGGCAGGCTCTAGCAATTTTTCTCCTCCCTGAACCAATTTTTCCCCTCTCTCATTGATCATTCTCATCAGCATGTAAACATGCTATTATTTCTCCCATCTTAGAATAAAATAAAACCAAAATACTTCTGTTGATTTTCTCATCCTTCAGCTACCAACCATTTCTCTACTCCTTTTGCAGCCAAACTCCTCCAAAAAATTTTTGCTCCCGTTCTCTCTTAAGCCTAATCCAATCAGTCTTTTGTCTCTTACACTTACTTCACCAAGACTTCCCTTGTCAAGATTACCACATTGCAAAATCTGGCGGGCAATTCTTAGTCCCATCTTACTTGATCTGTTGGTGGCATTTGACAGTTGATTGCTCCACCTTCCTGGAAATGCTTTCTTCACTTGGCTTTCAGGACACGACGCTCTTGATTTTCCTCACTTGTTCCTGTTCAGTCTCCTCTTCTCCTTTAGCTTTTAACATTGGAGGGCCCAGTGCTCAGTATTTGGACCCCTGTTTTTATACTTACTTCCTCAGAGAGCTAATCTAGTCTCATGATTTTAGATAAATCATCCATATCCTGATCACACCCAAATTTTTATCTCTAGTCCAGACTTTTCTGCTGAACTCTAGACTCATATATCTGGCTGTCAACTTGATATCTTCACAGATGACTACTGAACATCTTGAACTATTCTGTCCAAAAGTTATCTCCTAATTTACTTTGGATTTTGTTTGGTAAGCCAATGTTCCTCCCATTTTGGTCTTCAAACCTTTCTGTCTGGGAACCAGTACCTGGAGTACTGGTTTAAAATGCAGATTTCTGAGCCTCAACCCAGATATGCTGAATGAAAATGTCTAGGAAAAGAACTCAGAAATCTGCATTTCAGTGACCTGTTCAGCTTCTTCTTATGCATAGTAAAGTCCTGCTTTACTCAGAGGGGCAGCCAGAGTCTTTAATCTGGGAGGTAGCAAGATCAGCTTCGTTTTTGAGAAGGTAACTATAGAAGCAATGGTGAAGATGGGCAAAAAGTTATGCCAGGAGGGCAGTTCTAAGATGATTTAAAATACTATTTGATCTAGATCAGGGCCTTTACCTTTGGTGAGAAGATACTTTTCATTCCCTGAAGCAGTGAAGTCAAAGTGTAGAAGGCAGATGGGCAGTTGCCCCTACCAAAAATACTCCCTTCTCCAGGAAGAATTCTAAAAAATGTGAGAGGAAAAGGAGGAAGTGTTACCAAGTCCAGGCTCGATCTGCTCACTGCACAACAGGTCAGTAAATTGGGAGATGAGGTATTGAGGCAAGGAATAGTGACTTTATTTGGTAAGCAGGGTGTCTGAGAAGATGTTGGACTAGCGTCGTAGAGTACCATCTTATTGGGGTCACCATGCTAGTTTCTTTTATAGAACAGAGAGGGGGAGGATTGAGGAATTAAAGTTAAAAAGGCCCCAAGTCTTGCAAAATATCTCCTGGTTTTGGCCAGCCTTGGGGGGGCATGTGTTAATTTCTTATTTTCTGCAGCCATTCACAGGTGGGCAGGGTCAGGGTGTTTCCCTGTGAGCTGAACAAAGGCACTTTAGTTTAACATTCAGGCAGAGGGGCAGGGTTCCCTGAGGCAGGCCATTATGTATGCCTATAGCTATAGACAGAACAAAAGCAATGGAAAACAAAGGTCAAAGTAAAAGAAACAGATCCAACATGGAGTCAGACCTTGTTCTTCCATATTATAGAAGGGTGGAGACTCTTTTTGTGTCTTTATTCTATACCAGAAACAATAGTAGAAACATGGTACTGTTTTCATTATCTCCTTTAATTCTCAGGAGTTGTTTGAAGAGTTACTATTACCATCCCCACTCTGTCAATATGAGAATTGAGACAGAGAGGGAAGGTAACTTGCTAAGGTCACCCACCCAGTTAGTGGTAGAGCTGGTTCTGCCAGACTCCAAAAACTAACCACACCATTCAGCACTATTTGAAGTAAGACACGATTAAGAGATTTATCATAAAACTCTTAACAATCTGGTAGTAGTACAGTCATATATTTGGGGGCCTAGACCTAAAAAACGAGTAGGAAAATGCTAATTAATTGTCCGTATAATTCTAGTTTTTTACAAAGCCAATTTCAGGTGAGACTGGGGTGACTCCAGAGACTTATAACAGAATCTTAAGTCACTTGATATGCCTAAACAGAAATTTGAACAAAATAATGAAGTTGAACAATGATAAATTCAGGATTACTATACTCAAGAGAAAAAATAAACTATAAAAATATGAGGGAAAGAAGCATTTACATGTGTGTAAAGAGTCATAATCTTGCATCAGAGTGGTACGGTGATTTAAACAACCTTGTTGACATAGAGTTTTGTGATTTTTTTCATTTTTTTATCGATATATAGATGTCTTAAATACCTCCTTTCTCAGTAGTATGTGAAATTTTCTTAAGGTCAAATAATTGTGTGGCTTTTAAAAATTTTGTATGTAATCCCTTACCTCCCCTAAATGCCTACAGGTTTTCTAAATAGATAAGTAAAAGTACCAGGTGTAACTAATTGGATGCTGCATACAATTTAGTGTTTTACAACTTTAAAGATAAGTGGATAATTAGGAGAGAGTTCAGAACAGATCTGGAGGCATCATTTTGTTTATAAAGAGAGCAGTAGAACTAGCCTCAGGAAGAACGGATGAAAAGCTGATACATAGTCAGAAAGAATTTAAATTTAAAGTGATGAAGAGAAGAAAGAAGAGGAAACAATTTTGAATAGTAGCATTGAGGCCTTTAAAAAATTAAATATTGGAATGTCACTTGGTAAGATTCTATAAACTATTTAGTTCCTTTTTCAGATTATATCCAGAATCTGATCTCTTATCACCACCTCCACTGACCACTTGGTTTCAAGCCACAATTATTCTCCTTTGGATTTATTTCAACAGCCTCTTAACTGGTCTCGTTTCTACTCTTGTCCTTGTAGAGTCTATATTCAACCTAGAAGCCAAAGTGATACTGTTAAAATTTAAGCCAGATCATGTAAGTCCTCTACTCAAAACTCTACAATGGCACTATATTTCTTTCAGAGAAAAAACAAAGTTCTTACAGTGGTCTCCAAGGCTCTACAGGATCTGAGTCCCGTTGCACTCTGACCTTCCTCTCCACTACGATTCTCGCTGACTGGGGCAGCTCTAACCTTACCAGTTTCCTCAGACAATCCAAGCCAAGTCTCAGGATGTTGGCAATTGGTTCTTTCCATTCTAATTTCATGTCTTGACACTCTGCACTCATCCAACTCATTCTAACTTCCAGCTTCAGTGAACGTCCTGGAACAAACTTTGGTGACTTCCACTCTCTCATTTAACAGTCACATTCCTCCACTAGAGTGTTTCAAGTTGTTTAACACCTCTATCAGTAATACATAGATTTAATTTTAGGAAAAAGCTTATTTAAAATTGATCTGCTAAAAGAAACAGAAGAAAAATTTGGGTAATAATCTGCTTTCAGTTATTAAGACAAAAGATGACAGTGTCTGCAAAACAAGAATGAATTTCATAGGAAAGAACTAGATGAGATGAAAATGTAGCTGGATGAGATAAGAAAATGCCACAGTAAGATCCAAAAATGTAATAGCAGATTTAAACTCTGTATCGGAATCCATAAAGAGCAGAAAATAAAATCAGTTATGTAGAGTTCATATTTAAAGAATTATTTCACAATGAAGGAAAAACGGCAAATTGGTGAAAATTTCAACCTGTGATTTATTGTTTTGACTATGTAGTACTCTGCTATTTTATCTAATTTAGCTCATTTGATCCATATAACAGCCTTTTATAGTGTTTATTTCCATTTTATAGGTGGGGAAACTAAGATAATTTTCTCAAGATGTAGCTAGTGATGGAACTAGAATTTGAGTGGAAGTCTATTTGACTATAAGGCATATGGTCTTATCACTGTGTTGTTGAATAACAGATATTATGAATAGAGAGCAGATATCCAACCTATAAATAATCAGTGTTTCTGAAAAATAAACTAAAAAACAAGTTAAACAAAATTATTAACTGATTATGAAAAGTAGTCTCCTGGGACCTTATCATCATCACCTAGAATAATGCCAAGACATGGAAGATATTCAATAAGTATTTGTCTACTGAACTATCATAATTACTACCTATTAAGCATTTATTCTAATTTGTCATAGTGGTACGTGTTAACACGTTATTTTATTCAACTCTCAGATAGCTTTTTAACTATTATATTATAGATGTGGAAAATGAAGCACCAAGAAGTTAAATGATTTATTCAAGGATTTATAGTTAATAGGTGACAGAACTTGGATGACAGAAGTAGATTAAATAGTTAAATAAAAATTTTATTCTGTACATCAAAATAGCTCACTCTGCCCCAAACAGATATAATGTAAAAAGCTCTACCTTTGCATATATTAAACAAGTTTTTCATTTTACATAGAAAAAATACAGGCTCCATGAGTTTAAACAAGAAAAAAAATAACTGGTTAACTACCAGGAAATAAAAATTGGGCTGACATTAGACTTCCTGTTTGAAGCACTGAATTCTGGGATATTGCCATCAAGCTGAGTTGCTATTCTTGGGTGAAGGCAACATACATTCTCACATATATGAAATTGGATTCCTGGGGTGCCCTCTGGTTCAGGATGAAGCTTAGCAACACTCTTGTTTCAGAGATAGGAGGTGCCTTTCTCTGGCCCTTGCTACATGCCAGGGTGATGTAACTCTCCAGAGCAGCCCTTGCAAGTGCCACGCTCATGTCTGGTGCCCAGTACAGGTGTCTCTGTTCTCAAAGAACATATTCTGTGCCCTCTTTGTTCCCAGCCTGAGCCGCGTATATCTACTCTATCTTTTTATCGTATTTCCATGTATCTTACTAGCCATTTCCCCTTGGGAAAATTAAATACCTGTGTCATGTCTATTTTATTTATAAGGATTACATGAAATAAACCAGTTAAGTTCCTAGTATACTTACCCATAGTGTGGGTCGATAAAATTTTGTCTCAGGTTTACCTGGTGGTGCAGTGGTTGAGAGTCCGCCTGCTGATTCAGGGGACACAGGTTCGTGCCCCGGTCCAGGAAGATCCCACATACCACGGACCGGCTAGGCCTGTGAGCCATGGCCGCTGAGCCTGCGCGTCCAGAGCCACAACAGCAGCCTCTGCAATGGGAGAGGCCACAACAGTGAGAGGCCCGCATACAGCAAAAGAAAAAAAAAAATTGTCTCCTTCCTTCTCCCCTTCCCCCCACACCTTTTTTCTTCACTTTACTCAAGAACCCTTGAATCTTACATTAAGATACTTTAAAACTTACTGGTTCATGATCGTCCAGCTTTTTTCACACTCTGCCAGATATTCATTCTCTGCCCCCCCCACTCTGGTTTTATATGACCAGCCCCTGTTTGGCTAATTGGAAAAACTAGTCCAAACCTTTATCTCATTCTGTATGGGTATTCAGAATACTTTGCTTCTAGAAAATTCGAAAGAATACTGGTAAATGAATATCTGTACTCAACTATTTGCAAGTAAGTTGCAGACGTAGTATTTCACCTCTCAAGATTTCAAAAATGTGTTCCCAAGGACAATAACATTATAACCACAATATTATTATCACACCACAAAGTTTAACATTGGTATAATAATTTTATCTAATATATAGCTAGTATTCAAATTTTCCCAATTGTTCCGAAAATGTCCCATATAGATTGTTTTTTCATGCAGGATCCAATCAAAAACTATGTATTTCATTAAGTCTTTAATCTAAAAAGATCTTCCACCTTTTTTTTTCTTTTTCAGGACTTTAACATTTTTAAGGAGTCCAGGCCAGCTGTTGTAGAAATTCTCACAGTCTGGATTTGTCTGATTTTTTTTCCACATGATTAGATTCAGATTAAATATTTTGAGAAGAATCATACATAGGCCAGTGGTTCTCAAGCACTCTGGTCTCATAATCTTTTTACATGCTTAAAAATTATGGAGAACCCAAAGAATTTTTGTTATGTGGATTATATCTATCAATATTTGTCATATTAGAATTAAAACTGATAATTTTAAAAACATTTTTTATTAACTCACTTAAAAAATAGCAAACCCATGAGATGTTAATTTTCCAAACCAAAAAAATTTAATGACAACAGTGACATTGTTTTACATTTTTAAAAGTCATTTTAATGTCTGCCTTAATAGAATGCAGCTGTGTCTCATACCGTTGTCTACATTTAATCTGTTGCAATATATTGTTTTGGTTGAAGCATATAAAGAAAACGTGGCATCACACAGATATGTAGTGGGAAAATAGAGGAGTTTTTTAACGGTCTTGTCATACTTCACAGGTGGTGGTCATTTCCTTAGAGATTGCAAAAGGGTTATATTCTACTTCTATTATTTCTTCTAATTTTATGAGCTATAAAATCTTTTTATTATTTCTCTCTTCCAAAAGGCAATTTAGTAATATTAAAATTTATACTGGAAGACCTATTAGTTGCTTAATTATTTCTTTTTAATTATCAATTTTCAAAGTAATGAGTTTATGCCCTAGCAACCTCCAGTAGTTTCCAGTGAGTTCATTTTGTACTCATGGCTTTTTATATAGTCAATATGCTTTAATCACTTAAACTATATATAGTCAATGTATTTTAATCACTTAAACTATATTCTTTTTGATGTAGAAATTGTCTTATCTTTGGTCAATGTGGCTTTGACACATTTCATTAACTCTCAATAACGTGAAACTCTGTCACAACAAAGTATCCCAGTCCTGCATCAGCCACTTCTCCAAGGAGCCCTGGTTGCTTTCAGATGAAAATGATATTAGACTTGACGATCAGTCTGGATCCTAGTGCTTATTGCGGCTATGGTTGTTTTTGCTTCTGGGCATTTTCAGTGGACAGACCTAGAAAATACGTCTTTTTGAAAAAGCAGGGCAATCATGAGTTAACACCAAGATATCTCAAGCTTGGCACTGTTACTATCTTGGGCCAGTTAATTCTTTATTGTGGGGATTGTCCTGTGCATTGTAGGATGTTTAGCAACATCCCTGGCCTCTCCTCAGTAGCACCTAACCCCTCAGTTGTGTAAAACAAAAGTGTCCCCAGGCATTGTGAAATGTCCCAGAGTGGAGGTGGGGAATGGAGGCAAAATTGCCTCTGGTTGAGAACCACTGGTTTACACTCACATTTCTAGTAACATTAAAATAGTTCCCTGATTGTTTTATACACACACACACATATTTTTTTTTTCAAAGTACCAATATTAGTATGACCTTTATTCTTCCATCCTCTGCATGAAATCTTAGTCCAATCATATAGTTTTTAATCAGAACAATCTTATCTCAGGATCAAAATGTGCAGGCCAGCAATACAGTAAAAATTACAAACTCTCATCTAATTTAGGATTTCTCCTTTGTCCCAGCTCAGCACTGCTTGGGGCCTGGGGCCTGAAGCCTGCAGGGAAGAAAGAACAAGATCACCTCCTTCTCACCCTGCTCACACTCATTAAAACCCATTAGCAGCTGATTTTGACCTTTTCAGGGCTAAGGCATGGGAAGAGGGGTTGAAGGGAAAGGCACAGTTGTACACGGCAGGTACATACATGACTGTCACTGGAGTTCTCTGTTTGGTAGATGATTGTAGTTGACTCTTTCTCTGGCAAGATACTTTGGTAGGATTCTTGGGGATATTTCACTGGGAAGCCCCAACTGTAATCCTGCAATGCAGGTGACGCCTCTCTTCTTTTCTGGACTCCTTAGCCTCTGGACTTCCAGTGGTCAGCCCTATACAGACTCCCTCTGTTGGACCACAATGCCTTCTAGGCTATCCTCATAGGTGGAACCATTTTAAAAAAGAAAGAAGGAAATTTTTTATTGACATAGATAGCTTCAGAAGAGTGCTCAAATTAAAGGTGTAGATCTTAATGAATTATCACTAAGCAAACCATGGAATCCTTGTTACTATAACCCAGGTCAAAAAATCTTTTAAATCATTAGCTTTCCAAAAGTCCCCTTGCACCCCTTCTAATCACTCCCTAAAAGTAACTGGCTTCTAACATCATAGATAGTTTTAACTGTTTTGGAACTTTATATTAATGGAGTCATACATTTTCCTGCGTCTAGTTCTTTCATGTAACATTATACTCATGGAGTCCATTCACATTTTTGCATGGGCTAGACATTCATTCTCATTACTGTATGATGCATTGAATGAACAAAATAGAGTTTGTTTAGACTTTATGCTGTAGATGATCATTTGGGTTGTTTTCAATTTGGGACTATTTATGAACACTGTTTCTATAAAGTTTCTTGTACAATTTTTTTTCATATGTGCATACCTATCCTTACAAGGTAAGTTTTGTATGTGCCTCTCTGAGGATCCTGGGGATTTCACTGGTCCTGGACCAGTATTTGTTCCATGGCGCAGGTTTATACACCGTGTGGTAGTGAAAATCATCTACCGTAAAGTCCAAGATTTTTGTTTGTTTGTTTGTTGTTTTTAGTCGTGGATAATAACTCCTATCCCAACTCAAAGTTTTGGACAGATTCCTGGCTTCGATGAAATATTCTTTAAAAATATTTTTAAAATATTCTTGGTAGTGTTTTTGATCACTATTTTCATGAATAAGACAGCCTTTAGAGAGTCTCCATTTTGTGCAAACTTCAGTTCCTGCCCCTTTCTCCCATTAAGCCTGATGTCACATATCCCAAACCCTCGTGGGCTTCAAACTCCACCTCTTGGCTCCTAGATCCTATATCTGCATCTGAAATGTTTTTGCATTACTGCAAAGTTCACTCAAGTTTACCCCTCTGGCTTTCATATCTTTCTTTTTTTCTGACTTATTAAATTCCCTTCCTTCCTTCCTTCCTCCCTCCCTCCCTCCCTCCCTCCCTTCCTTCCTTTGCTCTTCCTTGACTGTAATTTGACAACATGCTTCTACCATAGTTTATCCACTATTTGTGTATTTGTGGTGGAAGGAGTGTTCCCGTTTGCACTAGCTTATATTACCTCAAGCCCAAATTTTGGTGGGTTATATCATACATTTTATTTGCTCCTTTATCTGTTGAACATATACTCATTTCTCCTGTCATTTTGCTACATATTTCCCTCTCCTTTTCATAAAAAGCCATGAAAAATTGTGACTTCTCTCAAACTAAATTGAAATGTGTTCATTTGTGCTCGGAGAGGCAACACAAATACTATAGATTTCTTATTTTAAAGGTAAATCTCTTTCTAGCTTATAATAAAGAGATTCATTTCAATTAAAATGGAATTTTATTTGTCCTGTACCTAAAATTTTTGTACATCACTGACAAATAAAATGATCATATTTTAATAGTGCTAATCATATTTTAATAGTGTTTTTATTTTCACAGAATATGATTTTTTAAATAATAGTAATAAGGAGTTATATTAAAATGTTAAATATAGAGACCAATTGGAAACAGTATATAAATATAACCATTCAATAATCCCTATTTTTACATTGTTAAACATATGTTTTTCAGAGATAGTTTAAAATATTTATGTTTTTGAAAAGTTAGATATTAAAAATAAGCTTGTTAAAGGCTCTACATGTAACTTATCATTTACTGGTATAAAAAGGCAAGGAATTTACTGAAATAAAAGGCACTCTGTAATAAAAATAAATGTTGAAAGGTGGTAAATAAAAATCTGGAGCAAGTGATTTTTATGACAATAAATGAAATATTATTATAGATCTTATATTGTTGATTAGAAATATATTTATGACTGTTGGTGAAATAATGCATATAATTAGGTTTACAGGTATTCAACAAACATTTACCAAACTCTTATTAGACACAAGGATCTAAAGACCTAGTTTCTACTCTCACAGAGTGTAGGGGAAACAGGCACACAGCATTTATAAGAGGAAGATATGGAAGGTGCAGTTGCACAACAGAAGAAAATCCACACCTTTCTAGGATCAGTCAGTTAAGACCAGAATTGAAAGATGAGTAAGAGTTTGCCAAGCAGATAAATTTGGAAAAGCGGCGAGAGTCATAGAGACATTAGAGAGTTTGGGGAAATACAATGATGTTGTACAATGTAGTACAACTGGAGCATAAAGAAAATAAGAGAGTAAGTAATTAAAAAGAAAAGACATAGTAGTTAGTACTCACCTTTCACTTTTCCCACCATAAAGGAGGTAAGAGGTTTTCCAAGGAGAAAGAAAAAATGGTGCTCTATTAGAGACTTCAGGTAATAATTCTCTGGTTTTCAACAGGGGCAAATGCTGTATATATTAAGAGGGAGATGTAGACAGTATCTCTTATTTGGGTAAACTCTCCTATTGTTGATCATTATGCCCCTCTTTCTGTTTGTGGTGACCCATAGCTTATAAATACTCCTGAATGTCTTGTAACTCCTGAGGGTGACGGTGTAGGTAGACTGCAAGGACGTTGGAAAGTAGAATGCATAGAGTGGTTTAATATAGTAACTTTTTATAAACTCATTGTATAGTGACAATGTTATGTTGGACTCCGGAGCAGTAGCCATATGCAATTTAAACCATCAATCTGTGACTTAACGAGAAATCAGCAAGTGGATCTGGATGTGGATGTGTTTTTCGAAGCCAGGATTATAAATTTGGGACTACTGTCTGAAGAAAAGCGGTAGCAACAGACATTATGTTGGATTTGCACCCACCAGAGTTTAGTATTTTGCAGACTTCCCAGATAACTTTGTAACAGAGCCAGTGCTTTTAGGTGTGAACTTTTTTCATCTGCATATACAGCCAGGTACTTGGTGGATTGACACATGTAATGGAGTGGTCCTTTCTATATCCCTTGCCTTCTTGGTGGCTCTGAGTCCAGGCCAAGTGTTGTGGTAGGAGGCAAGCCTGGGCCCCATGCCAGCTTATTTTAGTCATCTCTAGTTGGGATTGGCTGGCTGCAACATTTCTTAAGCCAAAAGATCTCTTAGAGAAGATTAACCTCTAACTATACCCCCTATATTTGCTTGCATGATGCTGTAGCTGCTTTGCAGTTTTGACAGCCCAAAATTAGTGTTAAACGTAACCATAGCCTCGAGTGGACTGAGCTTCCAGATTTCGTTGTCATTCCGTTCTTTATATGAATCTATGTTGATATGAGTCATGCCAATTCCTCAAGGTAGTGACTTCATGCTGGTAGCTTTAATTACCAGAGATATTCCTTCCCATCAAACATGCAGTCTTGAAATGCTTATCGGTTTTGCCCCCAAGAGTTATAAGGATTGCATTCTATTTGGTAACTATAATTTCTTTATTTATACTTAAATATATATTTCAACTTATTTAGAACTTGTTATCAATCCTTTCACACCAGACTTCTTCTCTCATGCATTCTCTATTGTAACTCATCTTTAGGAATCTCTTTAGGAAGAGTAGTATATCAGGGCCTTATTTCCTGATTTTACGCATATTTGAGAATGTCTTTCAATTGCCTTTAAAAGTGAAAAACTTGGCTAGGTACAAAATTCTTGGGTCATATCTAGAACAGATCTACCTGTATTTGGCATTTAGGGATGTGATAATAATCATAATTGTAGTAGACAGTCATTAAGTACTTGCTATATACCAGACTATCCTAAGCTCTTACATGAGCTCATTTAGTCCATAATTGTGGCCCAAGGTACTAACATTATCTTCCTTTTACTTGCCATAGGTCACCCAGCTAATAAGTAGTGAGGTTGAATTTCGAACTTAAGCAGTATTGCCCCAAAGTTCATACCCTTAACTTCCTATACAACCTCTTGGGTTAATTAAGCTAAAATGTCTAGTTATGTGACCTTAAGCATGTTTCTTAACTTATCTGTGCCTCAGTTAATTTTATAAAATGGGAGTAATAATACCTCCTAAGGTTGCTGTGATGATTAAATGAGTTAATATATGCAAATAGCTTGTAACAGTGCCTAGCACATAGTAAGTGCTTAGTAATTGTCTGTTGTTATTATTATTATTATCCTACAGATTGTAGGTTTCAGATATGAGCTTTTTGCGGTACGCGGGCCTCTCACTGCTGTGGCCTCTCCCGTCGCGGAGCACAGGCTCCGGACACGCAGGCCCAGCGGTCATGGCTCACGGGCCCAGCCACTTCGCGGCACGTGGGATCCTCCCGGACCGGGGCACGAACCCGCGCCCCTTGCATCCCAGGCGCACTCCCAACCACTGCGCCACCAGGGAAGCCCCAGATATGAGCTTTGAACAAGCAATCAGACTTCAGTAACTGCTCTTCAGCACTGCAGTATACGCAGTTAAGATGGCGTTTCAATTAAGTGGGGAAAAGGGATTATTCAAAAAACAGCGTTGGGACATACTCAGTAAACACTCAATAAATATTTGTTGAATTAATGAGGATTTTGTAAAAGTGCATATATATTTACTTAACAAATATTAACAAATAGATGTTAAATACCTTCTAGGTCTGTATAGACAGACTGGAAGAAAACACGAAAATGAAAATAGTTGCATGATAATGAGATTGTAGATGATTTTCTGTTTTGAATTTCCTTAATTTGTTACAAAATTTCTCTGATGATACAATTTATGAAATGAACAATTTGACCAGATAATCACTAAATTCTTGTTCATATATTTTAAGTTTGAGGTACCTACAGAGAGGTAGTTGGAAGGTCCGAGCTCAGGATGAGATTTTGGAGCCATGCAGAGATGATGAGACTACCCACCTAGTGTGTACAGTGGAATACAACATATAAGGAATAGGCAAAGGGAGAGGGATCAGCAGTGGGAACTTAAACTGAACTGTTGTAAAGAAGATGAAAAGTCAGAAGAGACATGCGTCAAATAAAATGGGGGACAGGTGTGGAGAGAAATCACCCACAGCAAATTGTACAGAAAGTCAAGGAAGAATTCACTGTATTTAGGAATGAAGAAATCTTTGACGACGTTACTCCACTTTATAAGAACAGTGAATGTATAAGCCAAATTACAGTATGCTGAGGAGTAAAGGAAATTGAATAAAGACTGTAAATATAGATGACTTTTTCAACAACTTAGATGACAAACAAAGGGATGAAGTCAAGGAGACTTTAGAGTGAGACAGTTTTTTTTTCCTTGATGCTGGAATTTTTGAAATGGAAAAACTTGAGGAGAAAGGAGGACATCGTTGGAGGGGCAGAGAATAAAGATTTTAGGAGAGAAAGGGGGAAATGGATGGTGAAGATTTGAAAGCAGGTAGGAAGGAATGGTTTCAGGAACAGACTGAGTGCCCTCTAATGGGGACTCTTTGAAACACTGAAAGGGGTACTGTTGTAAATCATTTAAGAAACAGAAATGAGAAAACTCAGCAGCACTGCAGCTGCTGATGGTTCAGGATTTGTTTCTGGATATTCATGACAGAGGAGTAGAGAGTAGAACAGCCTCCCTTCAAACAACAATTACATCTCTGACACTGTTTGTTTAAGTTTGTTCTCTGGATAACATGGAAAATCTTGCTTTCTATTGTCTGTTGTCTCATGAGAAATCAGTGTAGAGTCTAGATAAATGATGATAGATCAATAGATAAATAGATAGATAAACTTACACACACTTTTACTTCCACACTCACTCCTGCAGCCTGCCAATATAACTTGTGGAAAAAAATTAAACCATAGTTAGATCGGAAAGTAGCACGCAGTACATTCTGCTCATCTAGTGGGCGTGGATGTGAAGCTTCATAACTGCCCTTTATTAGGAGGAAAGCTCCATGCCCCGGACTCCTAAACAAGAGAATGAATACTAGTATGTGAGAGTACATGAATATAAGTTTGCGGAGGAATACATTTTTAAGAAAAGACTGTCTGTTCTTATCCAAAAATACCCCAGGTCAAGAACCATTTTGTTATTAGCTATCCCATAGACATGGCCTTTTGACCATTCGCCATTGGAGCGTAACCTTTTCCCTGCTCAGTTAAGCACACATTTAAGGTACCTCTGTGTTCCTGTATTACAAACTTTGGCCAAAAGAGTGGATCTGATTTTAATGTAGACTAATATAAAATACAATAGGAAAATTCCATAATTTTTAAAATTATTTTTTTATGTTTAAGTATGCTGATGATATTAAAAGTCTCACAGTCTGTTTCATAGGAATTTTTTGGAAAAGAAGAAGTGCCAAAGCAGTAAATTTTCTAGTTAATAAATATTTACATGTTTAAGCTGAAAAATTTTTTTTTCACTTTTGTTTTATCTAAGTAAGTTAGATTGCTCCATGCCTTATTAAGTATAACATATTTTTGGTTTAAATAATCATCATCGTTGAATATTAAATTCTTATTCCAGACTTTTGGAAGGGTATAAGTGGTTTCCCCTACACAAAATGACCCAAGGATCACGTTTTACCCTTATTTTTTTATAATTCTTCTGTCCTCTTCTTAATTGAATTCTTCTCATTGTTTTAAATTTTTCTCCCTTTGTCATTATTTCTATTATCCTGTTTTTTAATTTGTAGCCAAAATAAACCAGACAATAAAGTCAGTACAGTTAATGACATTTTTTTTACATGCTCTTCAAATTCATGAGATCCTTTAAGAGTGAGCTAGCTCCAGGATTTTAAGAATTAAACACATAGGTTTTATAAAAAGCCTATTACAGAGACTTCTTTAATTGTCTGTATCTGTTTTCTTGAAGGTTTATGTGTCAAAAAGAAAAGGTTTTACTAGAACTTGCCTATCTTAACACACTAATGCTTATCAGCCACGTATAGCTAATCTTCAAATAACAATGATCTAAGAGCATTCTGATGCTGACGCCATTAGTAAGATGCACAGAAATTTTTTACAAAATATTTTTAAAGGAGTCCTAGAATTGGTTTCTAAGCTGTATTTCCCCTCATGCTCCTGAAGGCATGGGTAAAGTATTAAGCAAGTTTGGGGTATTACCAGCATTCAGCTATGCAAGCAAGAGGCTGGCTGAGACAGTCATGCACTTGCTAATGTGCACCTCTCCTCTTTTTCAGTTGTCACTGCATAAACTTTCCGGTGGTCTTTAGATATTATAAAAATAATTTTTACTTTTTTGTTTTTTAGGGCAGCATAACTACTTATGTGCTGGAAGAAACGACTGCATTGTTGATAAAATCCGCAGAAAAAACTGCCCAGCATGTCGCCTTAGAAAGTGCTGTCAGGCTGGCATGGTTCTTGGAGGTAATGATGATGTTTTCATCAATAACGTACTGTCTGATATTTACATTATAAGACGGTGGGTCAGAAAATCCTAGTTTTCTTATTTCTGTCTTGATTATTGGTGTCTGGATGAAGCAATCAATACCATCTCATTAATGCTGTGGATTTCCAGCATGTTGAAGTTTGTTATAGAGAAGTAGTAAACCTCCATTTGTCTGTATTGCCTATAAGAAGATGTTATGGGATGTTCACCAACCTCTCATTAAGTGACATGGTTGGAGTTTAGGCTCTGCTACTCACTGCCTATGCAGTCTTGAGTAAGTCACCAACCCTTTCTGAGCATCAGTCTCTTTGTCTATAAAATGAGAATAATGAAGTCCCTTCCAGCTCAAAAACTGACTCCATGAATTGGTTAAGTACATTAATCTCCATCCCTTCCTCTCTCTCTCAACCCCTCCCTTTCTATTTCCCTCCCCCATTCTCTTTAAGTAACTAGACATTGCACACTCACACTTACTGGGTACTATTTTAAGTTCTGGCAATGTTAGCAGCAAACAAAATGGACCAAATCCCTGTCTTCATGGAGCTTACACTCTGGGGGGAAGAGCAATAAATATATATGTCAAATGATGATAAGTGCTGTGGAATGTATTAAGCAGGGTCAGTTAATGGGGAGTATCAGGGAGGAGAATCACTCCTGAACCTTTACTCTGATTAATATTTTCATTTTCTTTAGTCATTTCCTAAAGCAATAATGTCTCTGAAATCCTGAGTTGGATGTTATAGTTATAATTTTCCTAACACAGGTTTAAAAAATTCATAACTATTTAAATATATATTCAGTATACCACCTAACACAGATCATGTACCGTAAATGGTATGTGTTACCTTCTGAGAAGGAGTGTATGAGACCAATATGTTTTGAATGCCCACTGTGTTAAGCACCCTGCTTAGTTCTGTCTTTGCTGCCTGTGAACATGATACAGTCTAATCAGTAATAAAATAATTATCAAACAGAAGAGTAGGTGATTTAAGAGAAGTTCCAAACATTACTATGCAAGTAGAGCAAAAGAATGAATTAATTCTATCTGAGGGAGCTGGCAAAAGCTTCAGAGAGGAGGCTTTCCAAGAGTGAATAGAAACTTTATAAGTGGAAAAGGAGAAAGGTATTTACACTGAAAAACGATGCATTCAGTGACGATTTTTCTGGAAAGTCAACTGTTTACTGGGAACAGCAAAAAATGAAGCTTGAAAGCTATCTTGGGCCAGCTGGGATCTGGAGTTTGAACTCTATTCTGTATGCAGTGGAACCAGTGATCTTTCTAATAAACCATCTGTGGACCATCCGTGGGATAAAGCCCAGATTTCTAAATGCAGCACATGGGCCCTTCCATCACCTAGCAACTGCTCTCTCTTTTTCTAAGCCCTACTCCCACCAATCCTTGGGGAACCTGACACTCCAGTCACCAACTTTCACTGGTCTTTGCACACATTTGACTTTTTCCTGCACCATTCTCCTTTCACTCCTTGTGAACTGTTACATATCCTTCATATTAAGTTCAAGTGTCACGATTTTTGTGAAATCTTCCCATCACCCCAGTCAGTGCAGGGGCAGGGGTTTTGTGGGGACACAGTTCAAAGTAGTGCTTTTCATATCTGGGGAGGTTGAAAGCCCTTGAGCCAGCCTGGATTGGACCTTGCCCTGATTGTACTTACTTCAGCATTCCTACGCTTGAAATGCAAGGTTGACCAAAGTGGAAGTCATGAGACCCAGCCACCCTACCCCAGCCCACATGAGGCACCAAGAATTCACTCTCTTCCCATAGCTTCTTGTATACCCTCGTTATAGTACTCACCTCAGTGCTTTATAACTGTTTACTGGTATCCCATTCAAGGATTTTCTCCTAATCCAAGATTGAACTGTTTGCAAGCAGGAATTTCATTTTGGTGTTTTACCACCAAAGTACTTGTTTAAGAAGTGCTCACTAAAGATTTGTGACTATTATTTTGAAGTCATTTGAAGTACAGGTCTCTATACATTCTTGAACATGAAGTCCAACTGTAGTCATTTCCAGGACACAAGAAAGAGTGTTTGGAGGAGGCAAAGGGGATATGGTCTAATGTAGTGTTTTTCACTTTGAGGAAGGGTGCTAGCCCTTGAAGCAGTCTTCCATTCCATGATTGCATTTATTTTAATGGTCTTACTATTATAATGGAAAAGTGATTTAAGATGGACCAAAGTAAAAATGATGAGGCACCCAGCCACTGAGAAACTTGGGTTTGTTCAGAAGAGAAACTTGGGTTCCAGCCATCAACAAGACAGATGCTCAGTAAGAAATAGAGTAACAAGGAGAAGAGAACTTCAGAGAAGACTCAGAACTGGGATGAAAGGGGAGGATGTCCATTCCAGGGACATAATCTAAAGTAGCATCAGAGCAGGGTCAGCAGCAAGACCACAGAGCTGTTGTAATTGACTTCAGCCCCAGCCTCAGAGATTAGAAAGAGAAATAGGCAGAAATATGAGCATATAGTCCTTAATTTTCTTGTGTTCCCATCACGTTCGCAACGTTCTCTGTTACCATCCTGTGTCTCAGTTCTCCTGAAATCTTATGGATTTTTCTCCCCTTGCATAATTTATTTCAATCAGTAAACTACCTTTTATTGCTGGTGACCATAAAATTTATCATTCAAATCAGGATACAGCTGAGAATAAAATGGAGCATAGGAATAATTAAACTAGTATAACAGATGTAAACTGACACTGTCCCAGGCTATCTGGACCACAGGGCAAGTCCCCCGTCTTTCCAATTAGAAGGTGCAGATGTGTCCTGACCAAAATGAATACGTAAACTTCTGGGAATGTAGCTGAAATAATCAAGTGTTTACTTATATAATATTTAATTTATTATTTTAGTTAAACACAAATATTTTAATTACATACAAAAATCTATTGATTTTCTACTCTCACATTTTATAAACAATTTTATTCCAACTAGTTTCACAAACCTTTGGCAGCAGGACCTTTCCTCCAGTAGAGCCATTTTTTACGTCAGCTAATCATTTCCCAGAGTTCATCAGCATTTTATCTAAAATGTTTGATATGTAGCACTTCTTGAATTCATATACAGTAATAATAATATAATTGAAAATCTATCCTAAGACAAAAATACCTATTTATATAAGTTTTAATGATTGTCCTATAAGAGGTTTTTTTGGTGATTTCCCCATAAAATAAACACTTGCTGTATTATTTAACTGTGGAATATATCAAGCCTACCAAAATATTGAATGAATAAACACCTATGTGTCCATCACTCAATTTTTAATATCAGATCATTTTTCATATTTTCTTCATTTTTGTTGTATTTTATAAGGAATAAGACATTACAGGCAATTTGAAACTTCTGATTTGTCCTTCCCTAAACCCATTAAGTTCATTTCTTATTCACAAATAACCAATATGCTGAATTATTGCTCAACATATTCATACTCATAATTCTTGTATATGAATTCTTGAGTAATGCAGTACAGTATTGAATATTTCTAAACTTTATATACATGGCATTACACTGTACATGTACTTCTTCAATTTGCTTTTTCACTCCATGTTGTGTTTTTGAGATTCGTTTATATTTGTACATGTAGCTAGGGTTACATTTTAACTTCTCTATGATGCTTCATTTTACAAACATTCCATCGTGCTTTTCACTTTCTTCTATTAATGGATATTTATTTCTAATTTTTCATAATTATAAAATATGCAGCAATAAACATTCTTGTACCTGTATCTTTATGCATATATTTGAGAAGTTCTCTAGGTTGTATATCTAGAAAGGAATTAAGTCTGGTTCACTAAGATATTATGTACCTTCAAACTTACTAAATGTTACCTAATCACCAAATTACCCTCTGGAGTCTTTGCTTCCACCCGTGTTTGAGAGTTCTTGTTATTATGCATCCTTACCTGTATTTGGTATTTTCAGACTTTAAAATTTTTCTAATTTGATGGTCATAAAATTGGTATCCAATTTCAGTTTAATTTTTGTGTCCTGGATTAGTGGTGAAGGCAAATATTGCTATCTTTATTGGACATTTATATTTCCTGTTCCATTAATTAGCTGTTCATATTTATTGGCCATTTTTCAACTGGATTGTTTGTCTTTTTTCTTATTGATCCATACAACTTACCTCTATACTCTCTCCTAGTCCTTTGCAATCTATGTCTTAAATTTTTACCTTATTTATGATGTCTTTTTTCTAATTTTTATATAATCACGTGTCAGTATTCTCCCTTTATATCTCTTAACCCTGAAATCATACAGATAATCTACTAAAAATCATCTAAAATCTTATAAGTCTCTTTTTCACACTCATGTCCTTAACCTACCTACAAGTATCTTCTTAGGTAGGGAGGCAAGAATAAAACCTTATTTTCTATATGGATAACCAGTTGCCAGAGCACATTTATTGACACATGGTCTTCAATATGTTTTTGATAGTGCACTCCTGTAGAAGTAAAAATGTTCTCAGCCTCCACCCCCAACTCAGGTCTATTTATAAGCAAATTATACATATGTGCTACTATCAAATTATATTATATATTAGTGATGCTTAATTTCTTTTTATTTCCTTACTAAAAATATAAAAAGTAATTGTAATATTTTTCTGACAGTACTCCAATTACAAATTCCACTGGAATTTGTAATCCATTTCTGTTATATATCTAATTTCCGTATGTGTTTGCTTTTCTTCCTGGCTTCTCTGTTCTGTTCCATTGTATATACCTGCACCACTACCACACACTCTGAAATATTACAGGTATCAAGCTACATATTGATACCTGGTAGAATAACTCATCTTCAGTTACACTTCTTCCAAATTGTTGGCTTTTGTTGGCCCTCTAAATTGTTCTTTTAAAGTGATGCTTAAAAGGTTTATTCATAATGGTATCTAACACTTAAAACCATGAGTTCTTACCCTGGGAATTAGCTATATATCAAAATTATTTGCCTCTTTTTTTTTCCATCAGATAACCTTTACAATCCGTGGTCAGCATCACACACTGAGAAATAGCATAGTGGTGCATTTAATTATTTCATAAGTAGGTTTGCACAGAGGTTTGTTAGAAAGAAGCTGGCAGCACACCCTGATATGTTGCAGTCCTGATGTTGTTCTTCCTGGGATAGTCAGTGGTAAGAGTCTGGAGGTCAGTAACCTAACTCACGGAAACCAGGAAGAAGGCAGTCAATTTATTGGATTAGATTCTAATTGCTAGTCCTGTAATAAATTTCTGGAGTAAGGGGGAGTGTACTTGTGGTCTACTGAGAATTACAACTTATTTTAAAAGACGATAAGAGTTGCTTAAGGTTCAATTCTTCAATAATTAGAAGAGTTTCACCGAAGTAATAATTGCCTATACACTACTGAAAGTAGAGCCCATGTTCTCTTCCTCCCTTGTTTCCTTCCATCTTTCCTTCTTTTTTCTTTCCTTCTTCATGTTTGTCACTTTTCTTAGGTTTCTCATTTCTAATAGAGTCCATTTGAATAACAAAAGATGAAACAGAAGAGAACATTGACTATTGTAAATAATGCTGCAATGAGCATAGGAGTGCATATATCTTTTCGAGTAAGTATTTTTATTTTCTTCAGGTAAATACCCAGAAGTGGCATTGTTGGATAATATGGTAGTTCTATTTTAGTGTATTTGAACACCTTCATACTGTTTTCCACAGTGGCTGCACCAATTTATATTCCCACCAACAGTGCATGAAGGTTCCCTTTTCTCCATATCCTTACCAACACTTGTTATTTCTTGTCTTTTTGATGATAGCCATCCTGACAGGTGCGAGGAGATATCTCATTGTGGTTTTGATTTTCATTTCTCTGATATTAGTGATGTTGAGCACCTTTTCGTGGCCATCTGTATGTCTTCTTTGGAAAAATACCTATTCAGATCCTCTACCTATTTTTTAATTGGATACATGATTTGCAAATATTTTCTCCCATTCAGGTAGTTGCCTTTTCATTGTAACATTATTTACAATAGCTACAACATGGAAACAACCTAAAGTGTCCACTGTTGGGTGAATGGATAAAGAATATGTGATGTATATTATATATATACAATGGAACATTATTCAACAATAAAAAAGTGGAATCTTACCATTTTTGGCAACATGGATGGGATGGAACTTAAGGGCATTATTCTAAGTGAAATAAGTCAGACAGAGAAAGACAAATACTGTATAATCTCACTTATATGTAGACCCTAAAAGAAAATGAGCTCAAAGATACAGAGGACAAATTGTTTGATGACAGAGGCAGGGGATGGGGGAGGGTGAAATGAATGAAAATGGCCCAAAGGTACAAACTTACAGTTATGAAATAAATAAGTTATGGATATGTAATGTACAGCTTGGTGACTATAGCTAATAATACTGTATTGTATATTTGAAAGATTCTAAGAGAGTAGATCTTAAAAGTTCTCATCACAAAAAAAAATAGTTCTACAAATAATGAATCATCATGTGGTATGTCTAAAACTAATCTGATGTTATAAGTCTATTTTATCTCATTAAAAAAAGAGAGTGAACATTGAAAAACTTTTGAAAGAGTTAATAATCTTATGGTAGAATATCAGAGATCAGAAATATTAATGTTTTTGACATGTCATGACATAGATTTACAGATCGTTCTTATTTGCTTCAGCAGCTATGTTCTGATTATGAGAATTATGTTTGAGTTATTTGGTCTCTTAGTTGTGTATGATTCTTGTTTTTAATGACTCACTTCCCTTACCTTCACCAGGTCACAGTGAACTTTTGCATTTTGTTCATTGCTGTACAGTACTGAGTAGGAAAGATAGTTCACTCTAAAGGATGGTAATATATCTTCTAATTTAGGTGTTCTGCTTCTAACTTATTTCCTTTAGAAAACATTTTGTGTAATGACTCAGAAAAATGTTTTTCTGAAATGAATACAGCTCTTTATTTTGCATTTGTGGTAAAAATGCTGAACTACTATAAAATAATTCGCTCTTTCAAAAATAAGTAGCTTTCTACATAAAGGAGTGATTAAATGCATAGTTATATTTGCTGATGTTTTTTAAAGCTGGAGACTATTTTTATTGGTTTGTTTTTGTTTTGTTTTGTTTTGTTGGTAGAGAGCCTTATCCTCAAATTTTAAAAGGTTATGTTAGAAAGCGGTTTCTCTCTTACCTCCTCCTACACCTAGACTGGCCTCATTCTCTGGGCAAAGATAACAACTTTCTGGGCTGCAGAGTGCAGGTTGTGTGGTAAGGTCGGGTTTCTTTTCTTTTTCTTTTTCCTCCTCCTACACTTGAAGCCAACAAAGCCTCAATTTCTTTTCTGAAGAATTCCAAAATTCTTGAATTTGGGACACTTAACACCACCTTTTCTGGAAGTATAGGTGCCTACTCTCTGCCTTTAATTACTATAAAAAATGAAATCTGCTCTCTCAAATGAAGGAATTGCTGTGGGTGATGCCTGCCACCTATCTCTTTAGAACTCTCCTGGTCTTCCTCTTACGAGCACCTCGTTTTCCACCCAACCCCTTGTGTTTGCATCAGCACCCGCCAGAGACAGTATCTCTCACACTGCTCCCCCACTTTACTGCATTGTAACCTGCAGCTAAATGATGTATTTTGGTCACTGTCTGATTGTTCACCCTAAACGCCATCCCGTACGCACTCGATAAGGATATTCCTTAGAATATTTATTCTCACTTCTTTGCTTAAAGTTTTATGGGAGTTTTCAGGGACTGCTTTTATGGCTGCCATCCTGAACTTTTCAATTGTATCTATCAGTATCTACTATTCTCTAGACACAGAAAAAGTCAGGATTGAAGGGTACAAAGATTCCCTTCCATTTGCAGTCTGATTTGTTTGAAAGATGGAGGTGTTTACTCTTTTAAAAACAACTCTAATATACTTGTTGGCAAGTACCTATTTTAATTTTATAGCTCCTATTCTCTAGTATTTTTTGAAGTATTTTGATATGGGAACTAGAATTAGATTCTGAAAAAGGGAAAGCAAGCTAAATCAGTGCTGTAAGGGGTTGTGAGCGCATAGTCCCAGTGAACTGATCCCAGCAACATCATCCTTTTGCTAATCCAAAGTAACAACATGTATCTAGACATAACCTAATGTTGGGATAGTTGCCTGTAAATTCACCCTAACTACAGTGATGCTTATTATGATTCTCATAATGTCAAAGGATTTGCACTATTACTTAATTGTCTGCTGAGCTTTACCCTCTATTTCCCCATTTGATTCTCAGAAAGCTTTCTGGATGCCATAAAACTTACATTTCAGTATCCAACGTAATATTCTTCTTTTGCTTCTCTGCAACAGGTCCCGTATTATCTCATGAGCACTTTATGTCTCCATTCAATATAAAATATTTTTGCCAGAAATTTAAAAAAACAGCAGAAAGAGAGGCCATGGCAAAGTAAACAGCACTCATTTCAGAACATGATCTAGAAATAATACTCATTATTATTTTATTCAGTCTAATACATTTACATACATGTTTAACTATTTGCCCAATTTTTTTCCTAACTCAGTGCTTCATTTCAGTTTCTTTATTTTAAAAATAAACTTCTTACATCTTCTGTGGGAATTTGTTAAAGTCATTTTTCCACAGAAAATATCTTTATTTCAGTTTTAATTTTGAATATAATTTTGCTGGTTATAAAATTTGGGGTTGACTTTTTTTTCCCTCTACACCTTAACAATGTCAGTCTACTGTCTTCCAGCTTGTATCATTTTTCTGAGAATTCTCCTGTATATCTAATATTTGTTTCTTTGAGGTAATATTTTCTCTATATTTGTAGAAAATGTTTTTTATACTCGGTTCTTCAATTTCACTGTAACATAACTAGTTATAAATTTAGTTTTATTTGTTCTACTTGGGAATCATTGCGATTTTTAAATCTGAGAATTAATGTCTTTTATAAATTCCAGGAGCATCAAAACCATCCCAGTATTCTTCAAATATTGCTTCCCTCCTCATTGCCTCTTCCTCCCTCCAGACCAACTGTTAGGTGTATATTAGACTAGCGCATTTATCTTCCATATCTCTTTATCCTTTCTAACATTTCCTGTATCATTATCTTTCTATGCTATATTCTGTGTAATTTCATCAGTTCTGTCTTCCAGTTCACCATTCTTTCATTTTAGTGATGGTAGTTTTTTTAAACATTCTACTTGGTTCTTTTATAAATTTGTCTTTTTCTTTTTACTATCTTTTCCATTTCTTATGTTTTCATCCCTTATCATATATCTTTAATAATTATAAAATACCTATTGCAAATATTTGTATTTAATAATTTCAAGGTCTCATAACTCATAATCTGGTTATGCCATTCTGGTGTGGTGGTTTAAAAATATCCCTGATCATTTATAGGGTTTTCCAGTGATTCTGGTGTAAATACTCGCCTATAGTAAATTTCAGGCTGCCAATGGTTTAAAACAACTGACTCTCAAAATTCCTGAACACTTAACAATAAGTTTTCACAAGCCAGTATGAGTCAAATCCAGAACACTATTCATTCTTTCTGCTACTTCTCACTCATTGTGTCCTTTGTGATTTTAATGTGGTTATAAACTCATGTTTGGCAGAGTTTAATTTTTTGTAAAAACCTGTGTGGCCTTAATTGAGGGAGTTTCTCTCCAGAGAGAATTTTCATTTTATTCTTCCAGTTACCGTAGGGATTTCATCAGCGAAGGACCACTTTTCATATTCACTTTTTGCCTCTAGGTTTCCCATACCTTGCAGGTAGAGTAATTTCAAGCTTCATATCTGGGTGAGGGAGGCCTATGAATAAAAATGATCAAAGGAGAATTTTTCACATACTGAGCCAAGGATGAAACAGACATGCTTCCTTTTCATGTCCCTTTGTCAGTGGATAAAGATGTTCTTCATTTTGGATTCCTTGATGTTTTGCTGACTTTTTGAGGCGCTTAGATATACATTTAAAATAATGTTGGTTATGTTTTGTCCATCATTTCTAGGTGCTCTGGAGAATGTTTATGTTATTTAATTTTCTACATTTCCAATAAGAGAAGTTTATATAAAATTTTATGCCAATTCTAATCAAATATATTAACTCCACCTTAAAATTTTTAATTTTATCAACAGTTAGAAAAGGATTTGCAAAACACCTCTAAGAGATAGTATAGCATTGTAACAAAGAGTAAGAGTATAGAGTCAGAACAAGTGGGGTTTGATTTTAACTTCCCCACTAATAGCTGCTGGACCTCAGGCACAGACATCTTTTATACATCTTTATTTTCTTTTCTATTATGACCACATAATGAGAGTTATCATGAGGGTACATAAAATGATACATCTAAAGCATACAGCACAGTGGCTGGCATATAAAGATTTCTTAGTGGTAGCTTAAAATATCCTTTATTCATAACATCACTTAATACAAACTCTATCATTGGCAGACTAAAGGTTTAACTAATGCAAAACAGATTCATGGATCTTCTAAAAGTGTTTCATTATTTCTTTTCAAGAAGCATTGAAAAATCTGTGCGGGTATCTTGGAATTGAAATTAATTTACACAGTCATAGCTACTAGAGGTATTTAGTTAACATAATAGTTATTAAATAATTATTGTATATACTTATGTTCTCAAACCATGTTTCCCATGTGAACATAATGTGAAAGAAATGGTATATGTTTTCACATGGGAGAAAATTTTCTGAATGATTAAAAATATTCATTAATTGAAGATTTTTTGTTTTGGTTTTTTTCCTTTAGAGGAGAATGTTCTATTTATTTTGATTTTTAGAAGTGTTTTGATAAGCTGCTTGGGATAGAGCTGTGACCCGAGGAGCATACTGGGTTACAAAAGATATTTGCTGATTTTAACCATCAAAGGCAAAGAGGAGAATTTGTGTGGCTTAAGATGAAGAGAAGGAGGTAGGAGAAGTGAGGTGAAAAAGGGAGGTGAAAGTGAGATGCTTACTGTGTGTACTACTTCCCTTGGCCTCATGAACATCCTATTAAAGCATGGGAAATGTGTATATGGCCCTTCTCCCTCAAATCTGTGTATAATATCGTTGTCTTTTTTTTACTGAAGTGTAGTTGATTTACAATATCGTGTTAGTTTCAGGTGATATAGCAAAGTGATTCAGTTATATGTATTTTTTCAGATTATCTTCCATTATAGGTTATTACAAGATGATGAATATAGTTCCCTGTGCTACACAGTAACTCCTTGTTGCTTATTTATTTTATGTACAGTAGTTTGTGTCTGTTAATCTCATACTGCTAATTTATCCCTCTCTCCCTCCCTTTCCCCTTGGATAACCATACATTTATTTTCTGTGCCTGTAAGTCTGCTTCTGTTTTGTATTTAGATTCATTTGTATTATTTTTTAGATTCCACATTTAAGTGATATCATATAATATTTGTCTTTCTCCGACTTACTTCAATTAGTATGATATTCTCTAGGTCCATCCACATTGCTGCAAATGGCAATATTTCATTCTTTTTAGGGCTGAGTAGTATTCCATTGTGTGTATATATATATATATATATATAAACCACATCTTCTTTATCCATTCATCTGTTGAAGGACATTTAGTCTGCTTCCATGTTTTGGCTGTTGTAAATAGTGCTGGTATGAACATTGGGGTGCATGGATTGTTTTCAGATTAGGGTTTTTATCTTCTGACAAGAGCTTAATATCCAAAATATACAAGCAGCTCATATAACTCAATATCAAAAAAAACAATCCAATTGGAAAATGGGCCGAAGACCTAAATAGACATTTCTCCACGATAGCCAACAAGCACATAAAAAGATGCTCAACATTGCTAATTATTAGAGAAATGCACATCAGAGCCACAAAGAGATATCACCTCATACTGGTCAGAAGGCTATCATCAAAAAGTCTACAAATAATAAATGCTAGAGAGGGTGTGGAGGAAAGGGAACCCTCTTACTCTGTTGGCTGGAATGTAAATTGGTACAGTCACTATGGAAAACAGTATGGAGGTTTTTTAAAAAACTTAAAGCCACTAGGTGATCCATCAATCCCATTCCTGGACATATAATGCCATTGTCTGTAGGCTTCTAATTTAACTGAAAATAAATCTGACATTCCAATTTATTGTCCTTTGTTGAGACCTGCTTCTTTTGCCTGAATGTGTTTCTTAATCCTTGATTTTCAGTAACTTCATCAAGATTTAGCCCTCGCTTAATCTATTAATTTTCTTGAAACAAAGTAAGCCCCTTTTGATCTGAAAATTCAAGTTTTCTTATATGTTAGCAAAGTATTCTCTTAATATTACTTTCAAATACTTTTTTCTGTTTCATGTCTTCTTTCTCTTTTTCATCGTCCCTAATAATAATCTGTATGTTGGCTCTCTGTTTTTTCTGTCGTCCACACCAATCTTCTTTTCTTTACTCACACTTTAATCCTTTTAAACTTCATTTGACAATTTTTCTCAAAATGTCAGTCCAAACTTCATGTCCATGGTTTAGTGTTTACACTGGCAGTTCTCCTTTCTTATTCTTCTGATAAGGTTTTAAAATCTACAATGACTTTATTTTTTTTAATTTTTTTGTAATCTAAGTATAGTTGATGTACCATACTATGTAAGTTACAGGTGTACAGTGTAGTTATTCACAATTTTTAAAGCTTATACTCCATTTACAGTTAATATAAAAATTGGCTATATTACCCATGTTGTGCAATATATCCTTATAGTTTTTTTAAATATCTTTATTGGAGTATAATAGTTTTACAATGTTGTGTTATTTTCTGCTGTACAACAAAGTGAATCAGCTATGTATACATATATCCCCATATACCCTCCCTCTTGAGCCTCCTTCCCACCCTCCCTATCCCACCCCTCTAGGTCATCATAAAGCATTGAGCTGATCTCCCTGTGCTATGCAGCAGCTTCACACTAGCCATCCATTTTACATCTGATAGTGTACATATGTCAATGCTACTCTCTCACTTCGTGCCAGCTTCCCCTTCCCCCACTGTGTCCTCAAATCCATTCTTGACATCTGCATCTTTATTCCTGCCCTGCCACTAGGTTCATCTGTACTGTTTTTTATAAATTGCATATATGTGTGTTAGCATACAGTATTTGTTTTTCTCTTTCTGACTTACTTCACTCTGTATGACATAGTCTATGTCCATCCACCTCATTACAAATAACTCAGTTTTGTTTCTTTTTATGGCTGAGTAATACTCCATTGTATATATATGCCACAACTTCATTATCCATTCATCCGTCGATGGACATTTGGGTTGCTTCCATGTTCTGGCTATTGTAAATAGAGTTGCAATGAACATTGTGGTACATATCTCTTTTTGAATTGTGGTTTTCTCAGGGTGTATGCCTAGTAGTGGGATTGCTGGGTCATATGGTAGTTCTATTTTTATTTTTTTAAGGAACCTCCATAGTGTTCTCCATAGTGGCTGTATCAGTTTACATTCCCACCAACAGTGCAAGAGGGTTCCCTTTTCTCCACACCCTCTCCAGCATTTATTGTTTCTAGATTTTTTGATGATGGCCATTCTGACCAGTGTGAGGAGATACCTCATTGTGGTTTTGATTTGCATTTCTCTAATCATTAGTGATGTTGAGCATCTTTTCATGTGTTTGTTGGCAATCAGTACTTCTTCTTTGGAGAAATGTCTGTTTATGTCTTCCGCCCATTTTTGGATTGGGTTGGTTTTTTTTTTTTTGATATTGAGCTGCATGAGCTGCTTGTATATTTTGGTGATTAATCCTTTGTCAGTTGCTTCATTTACAAATGTTTTCTACCATTCTGAGGGTTGTCTTTTTGTCTTGTTTATGGTTTCCTTTGCTGTGCAAAAACTTTTGAGTTTCATTAGGTCTCATTTGTTTATTTTTGTTTTTATTTCCATTACTCTAGGAGGTGCATCAAAAAGGATCTTGCTGTGATTTATGTCATAGAGTATTCTGCCTATGTTTTCCTCTAAGAGTTTTATAGTGTCTGGCCTTACATTTAGGTCTTTAATCCATTTTGAGTTTATTTTTGTGTATGGTGTTGGGAAGTGTTCTAATTTCATTCTTGTATATGTAGCTGTCTGGTTTTCCAATCACCAGTTATTGAAGAGGATGTCTTTTCTCCATTGTATATTCTTGCCTCCTTTATCAAAGATTAGGTCACCATATGTGCGTGGGTTTATCTCTGGGCTTTCTATCCTGTTCCATTAATCTATATTTCTGTTTTTGTGCCAGTACCATACTATCTTGATTACTGTAGCTTTGTAGTATAGTCTGAAGTCAGGGAGTCTGATTCCTCCAGCTCATTTTTCTTTCTCAAGATTGCTTTGGCTATTCGGTTTTTTTGTGTTTCCATACAAATTGTAAAATTTTTTGTTCTACTTCTATGAAAAATGCCATTGGTAATTTGATAGGGATTGCATTGAATCTGTAGATTGCTTTGGGTAGTATAGTCATTTTCACAATGATGATTCTTCCAATCCAAGAACATGGTATATCTCTCCATCTGTTTGTAGCATCTTTGATTTCTTTCATCAGTGTCTTACAGTTTTCTGCATACAAGTCATTTCCTCCTTATGTAGGTTTATTCCTGGGTATTTTATTCTTTTTGTTGCAGTGGTAAATGGGACTATCTCCTTAATTTCTCTTTCAGATTGTTCATTATTAGTGTGTAGGAATGCAAGAGATTTCTGTGCATTAATTTTGTATCCTGCTACTTTACAAAATTCATTGATTAACTCTAGTAGTTTTCTGATGGCATCCTTAGGATTTTCTATGTATAGTATTACGTCCTCTGCAAACAGTGACAGTTTTACTTCTTCTTTTCCAATTTGGATTTCTTTTATTTCTTTTACTGCTCTGATTGCCATAGCTAAAACTTCCAAAACTACGTTGAATGATAGTGGTGAGAGTAGGAACCCTTGTCTTGTTCCTGATCTTAGAGGAAATTGTTTCAGTTTTTCACCATTGAGAATGATGTTGGCTGTGGGTTTATCATATATGGATTTTATTATGTTGAGGTAGGTTCCCTCTATGCCCACTTTCTGTAGAGTTTTTATCATAAATGGGTGTTGAGTTTTGCCGAAAGATTTTTCTGCATCTCTTGAGATTATCATTTGGTTTTTATTCTTCAGTTTGATAATATGGTGTATCACATTGATTGATTTTTGTATATTGAAGAATCCTTGCATTCCTGCGATAAACTCCACTTGATCATGGTGTATGATCCTTTTAATGTACTGTTGGATTCTGTTTGCTAGTATTTTGTTGAGGATTTTTGCATCTATGTTCATCAGTGATATTGGCCAGCAGTTTTCTTTGTGACAACTTTGTCTGGTTTTGGTATCAGGGTGATGGTGGCCTGGTGGAATGCATTTGGAGTATTCCTCCCTCTGCTATATTTTGGAAGCATTTGAGAAGGTAGGTGTTAGCTCTTATGTAAATGTTCGATAGAATTTCCCTGTGAAGCCATCTGGCCCTGGGCTTTTGTTTGTTGGAAGATTTTTTATCAGTTTCAATTTCGGTGCCTGTGATTGGTCTGTTCATATTATCTATTTCTTACTGGTTCAGTCTTGGAAGGTTGTACTTTTCTAAGAATTTGTCCATTTCTTCCAGGTTGTCCATTTTATTGGCATAGAGTTGCTTGTAGTAGTCTGTTTGATCCTTTGTTTTTCTGCCGTGTCAGTTGTTACTTCTCCTTTTTCATTTCTAATTCTGTTGATTTGAGTCTTCTCCCTTTTTCTCCTGATGAGTCTGGCTAACAGTTTATCAATTTTGTTTATCTTCTCAAAGAACCAGCTTTTAGTTTTATTGATCTTTGCTATTATTTCCTTCATTTTTTTTTTTCATTTCTTTCTGATCTGATCTTTATGATTTCTTTCCTTCTGCTAACTTTGGGGTTTTTTTGTTCTTCTTTTTCTAATTGCTTTAGGTGTAAGGTTAGGTTGTTTATTCAAGATTTTTCTTGTTTCTTGAGGTAGGATTGTATTGCTATAAACTTCCCTCTTAGAACTGCTTTTGCTGCATCCTGTAGGTTTTGGGTCATATATTCATTGTCATTTTTTTCTAGGTATTTTTTGATTTCCTCTTTGATTTCTTCAGTGATCTCTTGGTTGTTTAGTAATGTATATTTTAGCCTCCATGTGTTTGTTTTCTTTACAATTTTTTCTCCTGTAATCGATATCTAGTCTCATAGCATTGTAGTCAGAAAAGATGCATGATATGTTTTCAATTTTCTTAAATTTACTGAGGCTTGATTTGTGACCCAAGATGTGATCTATCCTGAAGAATGTTCCATGTGCATTTGATAAGAAAGTGTATTCTGTTGTTTTTGGATGGAATATCTTATAAATATCAGTTAGGTCCATCTGGTCTAATGTGTCATTTAAAATTTGTTTTCCTTATTTATTTTCTGTTTGGGGGATCTGTCCATTGGTGTAAGTGGGGTGTTAAAGTCTCCTCCTATTTTTGTGTTATTGTCAATTTCTCCTTTTATGGCTGTTAGTATTTGCCTTATGTATTGAGGTTCTCTTATGTTGGGTGCACAGATATTTACAATTGTTATACCTTCTTCTTGGATTGATCCCTTGATCATTATATAGTGTCCTTCCTTGTCTCTTGTAGTAGTCTTTATTCTAGTCTATTTTATCTGATATGAGTATTGTTCCTCCAGCTTTCTTTTGATTTCCATTTGTATGGAATATCTTTTTCCATCCCCTCACTTTCAGTCTGTATGTGTTCCTAGGTCTGAAGTGGGTCTCTTGTAGACAGCATATATACAGGTCTTGTTTTTTATGCATTCAGCCAGTCTATGTCTTTTGGTTGGGGCATTTAATCTGTCTACATTCAAGGTTATTATCGATATGTATGTTCCTATTACCATTTTCTTAATTGTTTTAGGTTTCTTTTTGTAGGTCTTTTCCTTCTCTTGTGTTTCCTGCCTAGAGAAGTCCCTTTAGCATTTGTTGTAAAGCTGGTTTGGTGGTGCTGAATTCTCTTAACTTTTGCTTGTCTCTAAAGCTTTTGATTTCTCTGTCAAATCTGAATGAGATCCTTGCTGGGTAGAGTAATCTTGGTTGTAGTTTTTTCCCTTTCATCACTTTAAATATATCTTACCACTCCCTTCTTGCCTATAGAGTTTCTGCTTAAAGATCAGCTGTTAACATTATGGGGATTCCCTTGTATGTTATTTGTTTCTTTTCCCTTGCTGCTTTTAATATTTTTTTCTTTCTGTTTAATTTTTGTTAGTTTGACTAATATCTGTCTCAGCATGTTTCTCCTTGGGTTTATCCTGTATGGGGCTCTCTGCTCTTACTGGACTAGATTGACTATTTCCTTTCCCATGTTGGGGAAGTTTTCAACTATAATCTCTTCAAATAGTTTATCAGACCCTTTCTTTTTTTCTTCTTTTTCTGGCACCCCTGTAAGTTGAACGTTGGTGCACTTAATGTTGTCCCGGAGGTCTCTGAGACTGTCCTCCATTCTTTTCATCCTTTTTTCTTTATTCTGCTCTGCTGCAGTTATTTCCACCATTCTATCTTCCAACTTACCTATCCGTTCTTCTGCCTCAGTTATTCTGCTATTGATTCCTTCTAGAATATTTTTCATTTCAGTTATTTTGTCGTTCATTACTGTTTGTTTGCTCTTTAGTTCTTCTCGGTCCTTGTTAAATGTTTCTAGTATTTATTCTATTATTGAGATTTTGGATCATGTTTACTATCATTACTCTGAATTCTTTTTCAGGTAGTTGGCCTATTTACTCTTCATTTATTTGATCTTGTGGGTTTTTATCTTGCTCCTTTGCCTGCAAGATATTTCTCTGTCTTCTCATTTTGACTAATTTACAGCACTTGAGGTCTCCTTTCTTTAGGCTGCAGGGTTGTAGTTCCTCTTGCTTCTGTTCTCTGCCCCTGGTGGTGAGGTTGGTTCAGTGGCTTGTGTAGGCTTTCTGATGGAAGAGACTGGTGCCTGCATTCTGGTGGGTGGAGCTGAGTTTGTGCCCTCTGATAAGCAGGGCTATGTCAGGTGGTATGTTTTGGGGTGTCTGTGAGCTTAGTCTGACTTTAGGTAGTCTGTGTGCTATTGGATGGGTTTGTGTCCCTGTCTTGTTTGTTGTTTCATGTAAGGCATCCAGTGCTGGGAGCTGCTGGCAGTTGGGTGGAGCTCGGTCTTGGATTCAGATAGAGGCCTCTGTGAGAGCTTTTGGTGATTAATCTTCACTGGGGCTAGGAATTCTCTAGTGGCCCAGAGTCCTGGACTTGGTGCTCCCACCCCAGAACCTCAGGCCCAACTTCTGGTCGAGGAACCAAGACCCCAGAAGTCTCTCATCCCAGCAATAAAGGGGATTAAAAGGAAAGAAAAGACTAACAAAACCCCAGACAAATGGTAAAAAGTAAAATCAAGCAAACAAAAACAAGAGCAAGGAAATACACATGCACACAAAAGAAATGAAAACAGAACCAAATAAATAGAAAGGCAAGAGAACAACCAGACAAGCAAAAGAACCCAAGAATGAAATCAAACAATTAAAAAGAAAACTGACAAAAACATAAAAACAAAAAACAAAAAACCAAAGCAGAGCGCCAAGTGGAGAATGAAGCAAAGAAAGCAAACCAACAAAAATGATAAGAAATATAAAGAAAAACAGAAAAGAGTAAGGGGAAGGAAGACAGAACAACAGAAAAGCAACATAGAAATAGAAATTAAAATAATACAATAGAAAATATATTAAAGAAAAAATAAATAAAACCCCAAAGAAATGGTAAAAACAAAATCAAATAAAAACAAAAATAAGGAAACACACACGTAAGAGAAACAAAAACCAAACCAAATAAAACAGAAAGCAAGAGAAGTAGAAGAACTCAAAAACCAAATCAAACAAAACTAACAAATCTAACAAAAACTAATTAAAACTAACAAAAACACATAACCTAAAAACAAACCAAAGCAAAGTGCCAACTGAAGAATAAAGCAAGGAAATAGAACAAGCCAATAAACATGATTAAAGAAAAAAAAATAATAAAACAAATTAAAAAGGGAAAAAACACAGGACAACAGAAAAGCAAAGTAGAAATGGAAACATAAGAAAAATAAAAAATATATTAAAGAAAAAGAAGAAGAAAAAATAAGGGAAAAGAACACAGAACAACAAAAAAGCAAAGTAAATATAGAAATATATCAAAAAAATTAAAAATATGGTACAAAACACGGAGGTCATAAAAGACTAAATAAAAAATACTAAAACAACTAACAAACAAATTTAAAAAAAACAAAGAAAAAAATCTAGAACCAACAACAGAATGAATCAAAACATAATAAAATTAATAGTAATAATTATGTTTCCCTGGAGTCTCCACTGTAAGTGTCCTTGCACACATCGTGAGCCACAGCCGACCTCTGCCTCCCCAAGAGGCCCTCCTCTGCCTCTGGGCTGGTCTCTGGACCTGCTGTGGGCCCTGTGGGCATCACTTAGACTCTGATCTGGCCCAATTCTTGCGTGTGCTTGCCCCCAAAGTCCACAGCTGCCAGAGCTAGACCGTTTTCATTTGTGGGAACTCTCATTGTCTGCTCAGATATTCCATAGACTCAGGGTCTATCTATCTGATCATGAGGATTTAATCTGAAGCTTGTATAGCTGATGGAAAGTTTTTCAATCTTCTTCCATAGTCGCCCCATCCCTGGAGCTCCGCTTTGGTTTTATTCCCACCTCTGCGTGTGGTCCACCCACAGGAGTCTGGTCCTGAGGCTGCCTTAGAGCTCTTGGGTCTGTCTCAGTGAGGACAGGGAGCAGAGGTGGTTTGATGCTTGGATCACGGGAGCCCCTGAAGGACCAAATGTGCAGGGAAGCCGGTGGCCACAGGTGCAAGAGGTATCGCCCAAGTGAGGGCCTTTTCTGGTGCCCAGCATAGAGCACTTGAGGGCCAGCCCTGACCATGCTTTTTTTTTTTTATTGCCTTGCATCCGACGCATGATGGCCAGCTATGTGGGGGCTTTTTTTATTGCTCAGCAGCTGGCGCCAGCGTGTGGGAGAGAGAGGTTACAATAGTCGTTCCTCCCCTTGCTTGTGACTCAGCAGTAGTGCCCTGCTTCCATGGCAGTCCAGTCTTCCTCCATAGACATTCCCTGATGCGGATTTCCTCCCTCCCATCCCCTCAGCCCATCTCCCCACAGCCAACAGTAGTTCTTGCTCCAGGCCTGTTCTCTAATACCCACACTCCAGCTCCCAGCCCCCTTGCATGCCTGTGAACACACATCTCAGTCTGGGGCACATAGGGCCATGGTACGGACCATCTGTATATTTCTCACTCTGTCCCATCTGCCACAGATTGGCTGCTTCACCCTCTTCCAAAAGCCTCATATGCTTCCCTTCTGTCCCAATCGATTTCCCCTTCAGAGAGGGGGCTTCCCAGAATTCGGGAATCTCTTCTCTGCTTCAGTTCCCCTGGCCCTGGGTGCAGGTCCCATCCCGCTTCCTCTCCCCCTCCTTCTCCCTTCTTTTTTCCATCCTACCCAGTTATGCAGGGATCTTTATAGTCCTTTCTGGTGTCCAAGGTCTTCTGCTAGTGTTCAGCCGGTGTTCTGTGAGAACTGTTGCATCTATAGGTGTATTCTTGATGCATCCGTGGAGAGAGATGAACTCCATGTCCTCTTCTCTTTCGCCATCTTGAATCTCTTATAGTTTATTTTATACATGCTAGTTTGTACCTCTTAATCTCCTACCCCTATGTTGCTCCTCCACCTTTTCCTCTCCCTACTGGTAACCACCAGTTTGTTCTCCATACCTGTGAGTCAGCTTCTTTTTTGTCATATTCACTAGTTTGTTGTATTTTTTAGATTCCACATATAAGTGATATCATACAGTATTTGTCTTTCTCTGACTTATTTCATTTAGCATGATACCCTCCAAGTCCATGCATGTTGCTGCAAATGGCAATATTTCATTTTTTATGGCTGAGTAATATTCCATTATATATATATACCACATCTTTTTTATCCATTCATTTGTTGATGGGCACTTAAGTTGCTTTCATATCTTGGCAATTATAAATAATGCTGCTATGAACATTGGGGTGCAAGTATCCTTTCAAATTAGTGTTTTGTTGGGGTTTTTTTCAGATATATACTCAGGAGTGGAATTGCTCGGTCATATGGTAGTTCTATTTTTAGTTATTTGAGAGAAGTTCATACTGTTTTCCACAGTGGCTGCGCCAATTTACATCCCCACCAACAGTGTACAAGGGTTCCCTTTTCTCCACATCCTTGCCAGAATTTGTTACTTGTGTTCTGTTTGTTGATAGCCATTCTGACAGATTTGAGATGATACCTCATTGTGGTTTTGATTTGTATTACTACAATGATTAGCGATGTTGAGCATCTTTTTATGTGCCTATTGTACATTTGTGTTTCCTCTTTGGAAAAATGTCTATTCAGTTATTCTGCCCATTTTTTAATGGGGTTGTTTGTTTTTGATGATGAGTTGTATGAGCTGTTTATATATGTTGGATATTAACCCCTTATCAGTCAAATCATTTGCACATATTTTCTCCTATTCAGTTGGTCGTCTTTTCATTTTGTTTATGGTTTCCTTTGCCATGCAAAAGCTTTTAAGTTTAATTAGGTCCCATTTGTTTATTTTTGCTTTTATTTCCTTTGCTTTAGGAGACAGATCCAAAAAATATTGCTATGATTTTTGTTCAAGAGTGTTCTGCCTATGTTTTCTCATGAGTTTTAGGGTTTCTGGTCTAACATTTAGGTCTTTAATCCATTTTGAGTTTATTTTTGTATATGGTGTTAGAGAATGTTCTAATTTAATTCTTTTAGATGTAGGTGTCCAGTTTTCCCAGCACCACTTATTGAAGAGAGTGTCTTTTCTCCATTGTATATTCTTGCCTCCTTTGTCATAGATTAACTGACCAAAGTGCGTGGGTTTATTTCTGGGCTCTCTATTCTATTCCATTGATCTCTGTGTCTATTTTTGTGCCAGTACCATGCTGTTTTGATTATTGTAGATTTGTAGTATAGTCTAAACTCAGGGAGCATGATTCTTCCAGCTCTGTTCTTTCTCAAGATTGTTTTGGCTATTTGGGTTCTTTTGTGTTTCCATACAAATTTTTAAAATATCTTCTAGTTCTGTGAAAAATGCCATTGGCATTTTGATAGGAATTGCATTGAATCTGTAGAGTACCTTGGGTAGTATGGTCCTTTTAACAATATTAATGCTTCTAACCCAAGAACATGGTATATCTTTCCATCTGTTTGTGTCATCATCAATTTCATTCATCAGTGTTTTATAGTTTTCTGAGTACAGGTATTTTACTTCCTTAGGTAGGTTTATTCCTAGGTATTTTATTCTTTTTGATGCTATGGTAAATCGGATTGTTTCCTTAATTTCTGTTTCTGATAGTTTATTGTTAGTGTGTAGAAATGCAACATATTTTTGTATATTAATTTTCTTTATTTAAAAATTTTTTTCTCTGCCACCTCCCATTTTATCTTATTCTTTTTTGTAATTTATTTTATCTTTTATTTAATGTTGTGTTTCTCTTCTTTGATTTCTTGAAACTTAGATGCCACTTTATCTTTGAAATACAGTTAAAAGGATTGCTTCAGGCCATTTCCTACAACAATTCTTACTCTAATTTGTATTCGTCTGATTTTTAATTTTACATTCCCTTTTTATCATTTCTAAAAATATTTTTGCTTAAATTCTGTACAATATGCCTACTACTTACTACACATTTAAGTCTATATAATTCTATCTTGGCCTGCTATTGGACTTAGTAATTGTTAGCTGGTTCCCCTCAACTTCCTTCCTTGTTTGATTTTCCCTTTATAATTTGAGCTAGAAGACATGAAATCTCAGCTATTTGATTTGGTATGGAAAGAGGGAAACAGTGGTTGGGGACATAAATGTAACTTTGAAAGGTGTACACAGCTGGTTTGCAGGCATTTGTGACCCAGACATTCTACTATGAAATATACTAGACCTTCTGCACTAGATTATGTCTTTTACTGAAGGGAAATTCCACTTAGATTTATTCCTGTTATTCAAGAAGTGGAAGTAATATTGCAGAAAGCCAGATTATTGTTCAAGCCTTTGTGGCAAACAAGTTTTTTTGTTGCTGTGCAATTATTAACTTATTCAACAGAATGATTGAGTATTTCTATATACAAGGGACTGTGCTGTCATCAAGGAGCTTACGTTTTTGTTGAGGACAGAGGTAATTACCAAAATAATTATATAACATAAAATACTGTAGCCTGATAGAAGATGATAAATGTAAAGAAGAAAAATAAAACAGGGAAGCAGGTTTGAAGATGTTATGGTAAGTGCACATTTGTCTCTGCTCAGTCAAATACAATCAGTAACTCCAAAATAATTCCCAGTTTTCCATTACTTCTCTCTCCTCTTCCTCTTGTCTGGTCTTCAAATTTAGAAGTCCAGGTCATGGGGTAAAAGTAGTTGGTGTGACCACATGGTCCTTATTCAGTTGGAATAAGGACCATGTGGTCCTTATTCCATGCAGTCCTTTTACCTTTCTATTATGAAAATGGACTTAAGGACTTATGTTCTTTGCTTTCCCTGTAGCCTTCATGTGTGCCAAGTGAAGTGCCTCTCACCCACCACTTTTAACATACATTAAGGTGTACTACATGGATTTTGTAAATGTTTCTGAGTTCTGCATTCTATTCTGTTGATCCATATATCCATTCCAAGAAACTATTAATAATTCAATAGTTTGGTTTAATATCATGTTTGGGTTATGGTAGTATTATTATAAATTTTAATACATAGCATGGCATATATTAAAATCACAGTTGCTCTTTTAACAAAATTCTCTTGGCTACTCTAACACACATTTATTCTTCTCAATGAACAATAAAACTATCACTTCTAATTCCAAAAAACATTGGATTCTGATTGAAACAGTATAAAAATTATGTATTAATTTGAGCAGGATTGACACTTTAAGGTTTCCAATTCAGGAACATATGCTTTTCCTTAATTCAAATTTTTGTTTTGTGTTCTGTGACAGCATCTTACAGTTTTAATACAGGTCCCATGCTTTTCTTCAACATATTCTTGAGTATTTTATAACTTTCATATATGTTGTGGTAGAATAGCTTCTATTTTTCAAGTGGTAATTATTAGAAGTGGTAAATCTAGTGATTTTTATAAACTTATGCTCTTTCTAGCCATGTAACTAAATTATCTTAATACGTTGATAGGTTATTAGTAATTCTTTGAGTTTTCTAGATATATAGTCATTTTATCTGAAAATAAAGTATTTCATTATTAATATAATATTTGCTGTTGGGTTTTGATAAATAGTCTTTATATGTTTATCTCTTTATTTTACTTTGAGGTTTGTTAAAGTAATGATGACTCCTAATGTGGCTTGCAGGATCTTAGTTCCCTGACCAGGGATAGAACCTGTGCCCCCTGCAGTGGAAGCAGGTATTCCTGACCACTGGACCGCCAGGGAATTCCTGACTGAGGAATTAACAAAAAGCCTTTACATTAGTTTCCTATTGCTGCTGTAACAAATTACACAAATTTAGTGGCTTAAAACAACACAAATTTATTATCTTACAATTCTGGAAGTCAAAAATCTGAAATGGGTCCCAATGGACTAAAATCAAGGTGTCAGCAGGACTGCATCCGTTTGGAGGCTCCAGGGGAAAATCCATATCCTGGCATTTTCCAGCTTTAGAGGCTACCCAAATTCTTTGGTTGATAGTTCCCATCAATGTTCAAAGTGAACAACAGTCAAGTCTTTGTCAATATGCCATTTCTCTTAATCTGAATCTTCTGCTTCCCTCTTTCCACAAGTACCCTTGTGATTCCATTAGGCCCACCACGGTAATCCAGGATACTCTTATGTGTAATGTCAGCTGATTAGCAACTTTAATTCCATCTGCAAGTTTAACTTTCCTTTGATATCCAATGTAACATATTTACAGGTTCCTGAGATTATAACCTGGACATCTTTGAGGAGCTATTGTTCTGCCTTTCATAGCCTTTTTATCATCTACTGATAAAAATCATGTGATTTTTCCCCCTTTGATCTGATATGATGAATTATCGTGGTATATATTCAATGTTTAACCAACCTTTTCTTAGAACAAGCTCTATTGAGACATAGTATAGGGTTCTGTTTTTAATTCTGCAGAATTCAACTTGCTGATGGCTTATTTAGAATTTTTAGCTATATAATCATAATTCAGTTTAATCTTTATTTCTAATATGATGTCTTTAAGGTTAAGGTTGCTTCATAAAATCTACAGGGAAGGTTTTGAGTTTTTCCTCTACTTTAAGATGGTATCAGAAATTTTTTGTTGATAAAGAAGATAAGACTTGGGCTGTGAAACTGGTATCAGAGCCAATTTTGGTAATTTATATTCTACCATAAAACTCTCCATTACCTGAATTATCAAATTTATTTCAGGAGAGTTGCACTTAATATTTTTTTCTTATTCTTCTAATTATTTTAGTATATGTAATTATATCTCCTTTATGATACATCGTATGATACATTTTTCTCCTTTTATTTATGGTTTACTTGACCTTTTCTTTATTATTAATGTCTTAACTGAATGCTTATTTAGCTCATTTGCTTTCCGTCTTTTTCCACAACAAAATTATATACTCCTATGTGTATATTTTTTATATTTGACTGCATTCCATGTTTTTTTTTAATATTTATTTATTTATTGGCTGTGTCATGTCTTAGTTACGGCATGCAGGATTTTTCACTGTGGCGCGCGGGCTCTTTGCTTCTTTGTGGTGCACGAGCTTCTCTCTAGTTGTGGCATGTGGGCTCCAGAGCACTTGGGCTCTGTAGTTGCAGCATGCAGGCTGTCTAGTTGTGGCATGTGGGCTTAGTTGCCCTGTGGCATGTGGCATTAGTTCTCCGACAAGGGATCGAATGCAGCGTCCCCTGCATGGCAAGACAGATTCTCAACCACTGGACCACCAGGGAAGTCCCCATGGGTTTTGATTTGAAGTGTTGTCTTCTTTTTGTTAATGTCTAGACAATTAATAACTTTTACATTAATTTCCTCTTTGATCAAGAACTTAATTAGAAAAGTGTGAAGTGCCAAGTTAATTAGTTAATTTTGATATTTTTAATGATAATATTTAATTTTTAATGATATTTAAGAATATAGTAAGCTTTCATTTTTTAACAACTTATTAAGGATTCCTTGTATATATTTTATTTTTAAATTCTCTATATCTGTGCTTATTAATTATCCTATTTACATACAAAATTTGAAAGAAATATATGGGTATTCCCACTTTGTGTTTTTATCAAGTTTTTCTTTTTTGAGGATTTTTCTGTTTTAATTATTTGACTAGTATATTGTTTGCTATTAAAGGCATATACTTATATCATCTTTGAGGGCAGAGTACCTTTTATCCTTTCTTAATATCCCTACTTTGTCTCATTTTAATATCTTTGGACTTGAATTCTGTTTTATCTGTTATTACATTTTTACTTCTGCTTGCCACATTTTGTATTTTCCTGCTTCACCTTTCTCATCTTTTAATTTTCCGCTTATTTTCCTATGTTTTCATTGTGTTTCTTGTAAAAACTACAAACAGAATTTTGCAACCCAAGCTGACCTTCTTTGATGTCAACAGGGAAATTTAGTCCATTAATATTTGTTGATATAATCAATATATAAAATTTTTATTTCTTCCAACACATGTTCTGTTCAGTGTGTGTGATACTTCCTCATTATTACCTCTTTTCCCTTTTCTTACTTTGCTGGCTTGGTCATATTTCTTTTCATTTCACTTTCCCCATTCAGTCCTCCTTGTTAAATTGGAAGTTTTACTCTGCTTTTCCATTTTGCTAGTGCTTACATTCCCATCCTGATGTCATAATTAAATCTATATTCCTCTTTTATTATATCAGAATTAAACAGTAACTATGACTGATCATTTCACCAATTATTTTATTAACACATACTAAAGAAGTTCAGAAACTGTTTTCCCTCTCCTCTCCAGTTTTTTGCTAAAATAAATTTTTATTATTAGGCTATATTTAAGCTGTCATTTCTAATATGTCTCTTCTCTCTCAAGAACCTTTCTTAACACTTGTCTGATAAATTCCTACTCATAGGAACATCATCCATTCAGATTCAGTCATATATACTGTAAGAATAATTATGCAATACTTTATCCTTTCTTTGCATGTTGTTTGAATGTCATATTCTTTCAGTTTTTCCAGGAAACTTCTAGCTTGAATTTAGGGTCCTCCATTCCCTTGTATAATTCTGTAGGTTTTCTGATTTTCTATGTGTCCCTTAACAATATTCTTGTTTGTTTCGACTTTGAAGGCTACTACATACAGTTTAGCTATAAACATTCTTGCACATGTCTCCTGGTGTTCATGTGCAAGAGCTTCTGTAGTTAAGGTATGCCCTGATTATAATATATGTTCATCTTGGCTTTACTAGATAATGCCAAATTGTTTTCAAAGTAATTTTACCAGTTCACACCCCATATCAACTCTGTATGAAAGTTCCTTTTTGTGTGTCTTTGCCATTCTGGATAGGTTGTATTTCATGGTGGTCTTAATTTGCATTTCTCTGGTTACTAATGAGATCAATTGTATTTTTCTTGCCTATTTCTATTTTTCTACCTCTATAAAATGTCTGTTCATGTCTTTTCTTTCTGATTTATAGGAATTCTTTGTGTATTCTGGGTATATATGTTACAAATATCTAATTATAGGATGAGAAAGAACAGCCTATGTGATAAAGTGGTATTTGGGCATAAACTGAAGTGAAATGAAGAACAAATCTTGCAAATATTTAGGAAAAGATAATTTCAGGCAAGGGAAACAGGGTAAAGACCTGAGGTAGGAACATATTCAACAAGTTCCAAGAACGTGGGCATCAGTATGGATGGAGCTGGGGAGACTGTAAGAGAGACTGTCTGTGCAAGATTATGTTGGGCCTTATAGAGCTTGATAAAGAATTTGGACTTCATTCTAAGTAGGCTGACTGGTCACTGAGAGTCTTGAGCCAGGAGTAAAATAATCTGTAGTTTTTAAAGTCTCACTCAGCTGGGTAGTGGATAGACTGTGGAAGTACAAGGAGGAAAGCTGGGAAATCAACCAGCCCATGTAGCAATAATACAGCTCTGATGATGGTGGCTTAAATTATGGTGGAAGAGTGGAAATGGGGAGAAATGATTGGATTGGGGTTATAATTTCATGGCATCCACCAGGATTTGCTGATGAATTGGATATGAAGTGAGAGAATAAGTGAAGTATCAAGGATGACAGCAGAGTTTTTGTCCAGAGCAAGTGTGTAAATGGAGTTAAAAAATGGAAGCTGCAGTTCTGGGGCAAGTGTATCAACGTTTTATTTTAAACATATTAAGTTTTGGAGGGTGTTATTAGACATACAAGTGGAGATACTGAATAGACAATTAGATAGTTAAGTCTAGAGTTCCCAGAAAAAGTTGAGGCAGGAGTTATAAATTTGTAATCATTCCATATCTATGTGACATTAAAAATATAAGAGTAGATGCTAACACCTATAAAGAGAGTGTAGCTATCTAAGAGAAGTCTGAGGACTGAGCTCTGGAACTCCAAGACCTAGAAGTCAAGAAGATGTAAAAAGCAAGCCTGAGAGACTAAAGGAGTGGCCACAAAAGTGAGTTATGTGGAAGCCAAGAGAATAGATGAAGGAAATGATGAACTGTGTCAAGTACCACTGATGGTTTGATTAAGATAAGTACTGAGTATTGACCATTGTATTTTGACCAGTGGAAATCATTGGTGCCCTTGCCAAGAACAATTTTATTGGAGTAGGGAGTAGTAGAAAAACCTGACTGGAATGGGTTCAAGGGAGAATGGGAGGAGAGGAAGTAGAGAGAGTAATTTCTCTTCATGGGATGGATTGTGCATAAGAGGGACTATCATGCAGACAAGAGGGCAGACGATTTCAGAGAAAAATCATTGAGTAGGTGAGAAGGAATAAGATTTAGTGCTGAAATGGTAAGAGCATACGCAGTTCATGCGTTGTAACAGGAGGGAAGCAGAGTATAGGGGTACCAATATTATACATTGATTACAAAGAAAGTGTTCTCCAGATGGATCTCCTCTTTTCCTAAGCCTCAAAAAATCAGTTCCTCTGCATCTGATTCCATCCTCAAAATGATGTCCATCAGATTGAATGAAAGACACTATTAAGTCCTTCTCCCCCTCTTCTTTCTTATACCCCCATGCCCATCCCTAGCATTTGAACCTGTCTTCCCTCCTTCCCACAAAACAATGAAAGCTTCTGAAGATAGATGCAGTGGGGTGGGAGAATAGTGGGTGGGAGGTGGTTACTGGGCCCACACACCTAGTTTCTACTTAGGTTACCAAACCACCAAGTACTGTTATTTTTCAGAAGTACATGAGTAACATTGCAATACAGAGTCATTCTAAATTTTTACTGAATTCTGAGTACTTTTTTGCCATTATCTAGTTAATCAATCAACAATTATATAAAATTCTATAGATTTGTTATATTATTTAATAGTGATTTTTATACATGAAGACTAGGAATCATTTCTTTGAAAGACTAACCTTATATAAAATCCAGCAAATCAAAAAAAAAAATCACATTGCTGTTCACATTATCTTTTTAGTACTCTTCCTGTGATATTCCTTTTTCAAGATCTAGGTTAAGTCAAAATAATAACTTCAATAGCTGAACAAATATTTATTAGTAGTCCACTGTATGATAGATGGTTTGGAAAGCTTCAGATCTACATTGGTAAATAAAAGAGACCTGGCCCCTATCCTCATGGGTCAATTAGCCTAGCAGAGGAGGAGGCTGTGTGCTCTGAAGGAAACAAATGCAGCAATAGAGAATAACTACAGAAAGACATAATAATGTATTCTTTCATTCATTCAGCAGAGATTTATTGAGGCACTGCCGGACACTGGAGAGAATATACAAAGCTGACAAAGAGGTGGTATCTTCTCTGACGATCACTGTCAAGAACAGGGGAACTTTTTCATTAACCCTCTTCTTCTCTTAACATTATCTTCCCTTGGGGACTCTGATTTGTATCTACAAATGTGTATGTGGTTACAAAAATTATATATCTAAATTTTAATCTAATTTCATCCTCTTTGGGGCTCTGGACCTTAACTTAAAGTTGCCAGTTGTGGTAGAATTAAAGGAAAACAATACTTTTTATATTTTACTCTATGATGAAACAAAGGCAATTTAAAATTAAGATTGGTGCAGATGTACATGTGTCTTTACAGTTCCTATTTTATATAATGTCAAGAGGAGCTAAGGTTAACTATTTTTAATAACAGCTAGTTATTTTATTTAACTTGCTAAGAGAAAAATCAGTGACTGCATTGCTTGACAATGGAACTAATGAGGTCCAAATCATAGGCTTGATCTCAAATGCAAACCTCATAGAGAAAAATATTCTAAAGTAGTGTTTTCCAAACTGTTAATCTCATGAGATACTAGCAGGTTTTTCATCAAGTGAAAAAGACAGATATACTTGGGAAACACTATATATTAATATTATTCTCTTAGAGATCCATAATCCATACAACGTATTGAAGGTTCTGAGATACAGTACTAAGTAAGGTAAGGATATCACTTTAACTTTTCTAATACAGCATTGCTTAAACATATTTGACCATAGAAGCCTTTGTCGTTTGTTTGTTTGCTTGGGTTTTGGAGGGAGGAGAAAAGAGGTGATTAGGGACATTTTTAATATCAGAAAATGCAAACTAAATGAAGTTATAGTTTCCCTTCCTCTCTCAATTCTTTCTGAAGTCACAGCTAACATTAGTGAGTGTCTGCTATATGCCAAGCACCACATACTTTTACACATTATTTTACCTAGGCTAATGGTGATACTGTGAGGTAAATGCCATGTTTAATAGGTGAGTAAACTGATACTTGGATAAATAAAATAATCCACCCCAGATATAATGCTTCTAAATGATAGGATTCATACCCAGATATGACCAACCCAAAGTTCATTTTTCCCACATGCCACATGTTCATAAGCTGTAGATAAATGGAAGAGTTATTACATCTCTTAAGATTTATTTTGGGAAGACCAAACATATTCATTGTAGGGGTGGAGGGTAGAGGTGGCAAGATTGTAACAATTTAACACTTTAGGAAAACATCTCTTAATAATACTTTACATTTATTCAATTCTTTAAGTTAATTCTCCTGGTGTGCAAAGTTCTCCCTTGACATACACTGCTTGATTAGCTCCAGAAGAGTCATTAGCCTGCAGATTTAGAGAAATAAAGCCTATGTGAAGGGGCAGCAGTGTGGTCTAGTGGAAAGACCATAGTCTTTCCCTGACCGTTCTATTTAATGTCCTGTTCCCTCAAGTCACTCTCTGTTACATTACACGTTTCACTCATAGTGCATACTATCGTGTGGTATTATCTTACTCTTTATTTGTTTGCGGGACCTCTCTATCTTCCCACCAGAATATAAGTCCCATGAAAGCAGATACCTTGTCTGATTACTCAGAGCTGTAGTTTCAGGACCTTAAACGGTGCCTGGTACATGAAACCACTCAATCAGTGTTTTATGAGTAAGTAAAAGAAAGAATAAAATAAATTAACCCTTGATTAATATCTCTGCTTTGGCATTTATTATCTCTATAAACTTGGCCAATTACTTAGCTTCTATAAACCTATTCCTCATCTTTAAAATGGAAATGCTAGTGTTTATTTCAAACCCTTGAGCTGCAAGTTAAATTACATAAGATAGATATGTAAATGATCTAGTTCAATTGTAATTCATCCTTCAACTTTGCTTTTATCACATGTTCCCCTTTTTTTCACTGGGACTCATGAAAAGACTGGATCACAAGCAGAAATGTGAACATTTCTATATTAATTCAAACTGCATTATATATAATCAGCATGTTAGGAAATTGGAATTTATTTTTGGTGTAAGACTTTTTACACTGAACAAAATGTAAAACATTTGCTTTAGTTTTCAGTAAGAATCCATGGTTTCATAGTGTAATCAAATCCTGATAAAACCAGAACTGAAAGGGCATAAAAAAGAGAAAAGGGGTTAAAGTAAATGAAAAAGAAAACCATTTTGGAGTTATTATTGGGGAGGGAAGGGGCTGATAGGATGTATGTCTTATTTTCTGCTAACCACAGTATTTTAGGATTGGAAGGAATCAACTTTTGTGCTCTTTCCCACAATCTCTTGCCTAGACCTCTTTTCCAGAATCCCACCAAATGACCATGAAGTCTCTGCCTGAAATGCCAGAGAGATTGTGTGAGAAAAAGTTTGGACTTCGGAGTCCACATAACCCAAGCTCTATCACTCTAACATTGGGCATGCCATCTTCTTGACTCTTCATTTTCCCAATTTACAAATGGAATTAATAATACCTACTTGTTGTGAGGCATAAATGATACACATATAAAATTCCTGGCATATAGTAGATACTCCACAAATATTACTTCCCTTCCCTCTGATAACTCATTCCTTCCCCAGGAAACTTGTTTGAAACATCTCCTTAAACATTTCTGGATGCTTTCTATATATTGACCCCATGGCATTTGTTTCTCTGTCACCTATCCATTCTAACACAACTTTGGAGGGGGGTGGTTTATAGAACAAGTGTAATCCTTTTTCTTTATGACAATACTTGAGCTCAGAAATCACAAAGGCAGATGCTTGCAGAGACCAGGCAGGTAACTTAATTGGGCAGAGTGACCTGATTTAAGAAAATTGACCAATGGCCTACTACCAGTTTGTGGTAGGAACCGGGACGTGTTGGAGTATCTGTGCCCCATTCAAAAGCAGAAGCTGTAGCTTGGCTTTAACAGATTGTCGCCACCCAGCTAATTCAGAGATGCTTTCATAACTCTGGAAAGAATTGTGAGCCAAACAAAACATGTCTATGAGCCAGAACAAGGATTAGATAGATACAGCAAACTGCAGCCTCTGCTCAGATGATTGCAAACCATTATCAAGCCTTCCTTAGCCTTTTTTCCTGGCTTAAACAGCACAGACACTTGATACTGTTACGTAGCCCTTGCCTGTCATACAGCAGGTGGGAGCTGTAGTCCAGCCTGCCCTCTGATCACCCCAAGGCACCTGGGAACCAGCAGTGGCCCAGTTTTACATCTTGGTCTCCTTCAACCAGTCCTCATGGGGCAGATTTCTACTCATCTCCCTGTGTCAGACTGTTTTTCTTCCTAACACACGACAATTCAGCAAAATAGAAATTCTAGAAATTGTCCAGAAATACCAATGTGGCCTGACCAGCACAAGATGTAGACTCTCTCCTCCCTTAATTTAGAAATTAGATTCTTAACTTTGGGTCCTTATATCTCATAATAGTCCATGTATTGATTTCAAGGAATTTCAAATGATCATGAGTCTGCTGAAATTGTGCACAAGATTTTGTGGGGTTTGCATATGTATATGCATATCTTTTAACAGATTCTTAAAAGAATAAAACTCAAAAGGAGATTCAACATCTACTAAACATTATGTTTTAATTATGTAGTCTGTAGCATTAACTTTGGGAAGGCAGTCCTGTCAGAATATTGACCAACACTGAACTTGGTTTCTGCTAAAAGCCATTTGTCTTTTCTACATGTTACTGTGAAGCTCCATAACCTTGCATGGGATACTGGTGTAATTACCCACACCCATCAGCCCAGTGAACGCTGGTGTAATTAATTCTTTAATCCAAGTCTGAGACCTAACATTTTTACTTATTGTATCTCATTTTATCAGATAGATGCCAAAGCCTATAATGCTATAATTTTAAGAAAAATCATTCTCTGCTGGAATATTTAGTTTCTATGTATTTATATTACCTTCCTTTCTTTTTTCTTCTCCGTAGGTCGAAAGTTTAAAAAGTTCAATAAAGTTAGAGTTATGAGAGCACTAGATGCCGTTGCTCTCTCACAGCCGGTGGGCATTCCAAATGAAAGCCAAGCCCTAAGCCAGAGAATCACTTTTTCACCAAATCAAGACTTACAGTTGGTCCCCCCACTGATCAACTTGCTCATGAGCATTGAACCAGATGTGGTCTATGCAGGACACGACAACACCAAACCTGATACCTCCAGTTCTTTGCTGACAAGTCTGAATCAGCTAGGCGAGAGACAACTTCTTTCAGTAGTCAAGTGGTCTAAGTTACTGCCAGGTAATAATTATTTGTATATAATAGCATGTAATAAAAACTTTACTATGGCTTTTTACTAGTGGGTGGTTAAATAAAACAGTCTGTGCAATAAATTAAATATAGTGTAAACAGGGTGTTTTAGTATGTGTTTCAGCAGTTCAAAATATTTATCTAGGACTCTATATTATATGTTACTTGTCTAGGACCCTACTGTGTGCTATGGAAATACAAAAGACATAGATAACATTTTGAGTCTTGTTGATGAATCAAGACTTACATAATGAAATAGTTACGGATTAGCATAAATCAATATGTTAAACCATAGATAATATAGTAGTTCAGAAAAAAGACAAACTGACCATCTTCTTAGAAGTGCCTACTTCATTCCAAATCCTAATTTAACCAACCTCACATGGTTGAAAATAAAACTGAATGTACCTATTCATATAACAAATCAAAATAGTATTGAGTATAGCAGAGTATCTAAAGTCAATTAAGAAATAAAATTCCTAAACATAAACAAATAATTTGGACATAGAAAAACCTCCAGTCACTATTTTCTCGAATTTTACCTAGACAGTGAGAATTTGGCTTATATCATCATGAAAGGATTTCAGTCATTTTATTTATAAGCTACTTTTGCTCTCTCAGCACAGCTCCACAGGAGCCAAGCAGTTGAAAGAGTTTACAGGGGTGCAGTTCTCACCTGGCTAAATCTTAGAGTGCAAAGCCAAGAGAATACATGGGTAGTAATTACTTGTGGAGGCATTAATCCCATAATTAGAAATAGAACATTTTTGATCTTTGTGTCCTTTTCCAAAGTTACTTTCTCTTCACACCAATAATATCCTTATACTCCTTTAGACCAGTTTATTTTTCCAATATCTGATCAAGAATTAAACATAATATGCCATTTTAGTCTCCAAGTAAATTTAATAGTCTTTTTAAAAGAATTCATTTCCCAATTTGCCTTAATATTATTTCTCAGTTATTATTCTACCTGAAAGGTTTGAAATACTATAGATGAATTGTTATTGAAAATTCAAGGTTACATGAGACAGAAAGAAAAATAGATTCCTGTTTGTTGAATCTTTTAAAAAACACATGTTGAGAAAAGTTAATTAGATTCACTATTCTAGTGAAGATAAAGTAAAATCAAAAATCACAGTGCCCAGGTTCCTATTAGCTTCATTCTTGCTGAAAAGCCTTGGACAGGTAATATTTTTTTCCACTAGAAAAGTTCTGAATGTTTTTTTTTTAAGTTACTGTAAAGTGGTTATCAAATTTGATAGACCTTTATTAAATTAAAATGTTACAATAACATTGGCAAACATTTTCTATTTAAAAATATGAGTGTTTGGTTCTTCCCTGGTGGCGCAGTGGTTGAGAGTCCACTGCCGATGCAGGGGACACGGGTTCGTGTCCCAGTCTGGGAAGATCCCACATGCCGCGGAGCGGCTGGGCCCATGAGCCATGGCTGCTGAGCCTGGGTGTCTGGAGCCTGTGCTCCGCAACACGAGAGGCCACAACAGTGAGAGGCCCGTGTACTGCAAAAAAAAAAAAAATATATATATATATATATATATATATATATATAGAGAGAGAGAGAGAGAGAGTGTTTATGTGTTTAAACTTTTCTGTTTTTCTATGATTTGGAAAAGGTTATTTCTTTGATGTTTGTTGATATAGTTCATATTTCTTTTGTTTGCATTTTGTACGTTCTCTATTGTTTAAAAAGATTCTACTGTCATTGGCAAAGTTAGAAAATAACCAGTCATAATTCCAACAATAATTTATTCATTTTGGGGAAGAGCTAAGTGAGCTTCTTAAATTGAAACACTATTATCTCTCTAGATTTTTGATCCCCACACACCCTCAAAAAGAGTGAGAGAAAATTTTTACATTGTATTTGGTGGCAACATTTTTAATGTTACAAAATGTAATTTGTGTGTAAGTAAACAAGAATGATGGCATCACCAGTATTACATGTACTGTTTTCACTAACTGTATAATAAGGGAAACATTAGGATTATTAAAGTATAGTGTGGCCCATGGTCTTTCAAACCATATTTTCATGGTCTGAATTCTGGGAATAACTCGAATGAATGATTAAAATAATCAGTGAACTAGAGTGACTATATTAACCTCTGTGAAAGGACTCTGAAGGACACATATATATATATAAAGTAATCTGGTATACCATTAGCTACTCAAAAGCTGTCAGTTGACTTTAAATCAGAGTACCGTTTTATTTACTTGATTCACTCAGTAAGTGTCTATTGCATACTTCCTGTGTGCAAGACTTAACAATTAAACAGTGGTGTTAGAAAGAGAAGCCAGAAGGCTGAGTGCATGGTGTGAATGCATTTTGGTGCAGCACATCCTAGCATCTGGTCATCAGTTTTGTACATAAGAGGAACTTGTTTTATCCATTCACTCACATGTTACTGGTCTGTGAAAGATGGTCTTGGTTAAATGAAGCTTATTAGAAGTCAGTTTACTTATTTACAGTGAAAAAGAAAGATGCTGCTAGGAAAACATGTAGGTAGATCAGGTAATTCTTTCACAATAGGAAAGTGTAGTTGGGAAGTCAGCTTATGATCAGATTTCAGGCCCTCTGAGGCATAAAAGGAGAAAAATCTGCCTTGAAGATCTGGGTGAAAGGAATCATGGTCCTAAACTAAACAGGGACAACACTTCTTCACAGGATCATATGTTCTCTGGTTAAGCTCATTTGAATAGCAGACCTGTAGGGATTTGAAGTTAAAATACTGTATATAATAAGTGTTTGCTCAAGAAATAAAACTTGTAGATTATATGTGTTTATCCAAATAAACCAATGCCCTTTAACTTTGCCAAGAAAAAAGATAATATTAAAAATTTCTCCGGAGAAAAAAAGATCAGCTGCAGAATGATAATCATTACCAAGGTGACAGCATGCATGAGGGCCTCAAGGCATGTATCTGCAGGTCCCTGAGAGGATTTATGTTGCCTGGTCAGGGATTCTCATTTCACCTTTGTCTATGCTTTTCTTTTATCTTGGACCTGTTACAATAATTGCATTGTATTTAACATTGTTCCCATAGTATTTCAGAGATATCTTTGTTTCTATTTAATGGAGACTTGCAAGATACTTCAGCCTCATGACAGTACATTTACAAGCGGTCTCTTAGGATACATTGCCTCTGACATATTGTACCTATACATGAATGATTTCCCATTGACATTTAGCTATAATTTCAGTGGGTAATGTTTTCTTATTTGAAACTTGAAGCAATACAATATTTACAAAATTTAAAAAATGAACAAGACATATTCCCTCTGTTAAGGAACATTCAATCCAACAGAATATAAGACACCCAAACAACTATACAGTTGACCCTAGTACAATGTGGGAGCTAGGGACACTGATCCTCCGAGCAGTCAAAAGTCCACATGTAACTTCACAGTGAGCCCAGTTCTGCATCCACAGGTTCAGCCAACTGTGGATCATGTAGTACTGTAGTACTGAAAAAAATCCTGGGTGAGTGGACCCAGTTCAAACCCATGTTGTTCAAAGGTCAACTATAGACGTATGTGAAAGTGGCATAAGATACAGATTTTTAAAAATGGGGACAGAAGAACATTTTTGGCTTCAGGGACAAAAGAAGGATTCAGAGACAAGGTTTCAGTTAAAGTACACCATGAAGGAGAAATGAGACTCTGATAAATCATGGTTAAGACAAGAAAGCATTCTGGATAGAAGGAATAGTGTGGCTGGTGGTGTAAAATAAGGAAGTCATGAGGTATGCTTGGCAAACAATGAATTAGACCAGCATAAGAATAGTTCTCAATCTTTTCAGGTGTGAAGGTCCCTTAGTAACATAAAAAAATGTCATCATACCTTCCCCCACGGCATAGTAATTAAAACTTTTAATAGCTGTTGATTGAGAAAAAATACATTTGTGCATATGGTTTCTCAAACACTACTGGCCTCCTGGGGGTTTCATCATCCAAGTATTAAGAAACCACTGACAATAAAGTTATATTGGGGAGAGTGGCAGAAAGTAAATTTAGAGGCATACATTATGGGCTGAGTCAGGGTAGGCTTTGGAAGTTAAATCATTAAGTACTCATTCCCAGTCCAATTTCATCTTTAAATATTCTTCATCCTGTATATTAATACATTGTAGCAGAATTGATGTGACAGAGAGGTTTGCGAGAAATATTTCCTTTTTTATGAATGTTGTCTTGATTCTTCTATTTAGTTGGTGAAAAAAATCTATTCAGGTCAATGCTTTGACATTTTTAAACATACCTTACTTCTTGGTCTCAGCTAGCCAGACTACTTGGAATCATCAATATCAGAGGACTCGAACAGTCCTTTGTCTGGTTTTCTGCCTTTGAAGCATGCCAAAATATCTTTTGAGTCAGTGATAGGCATTGCATGTGTGACAAAAGATGTTTTTCTCTCGCCCCAAATCAAGTGAATAAATTAAATTACTTTCCCCAACAAAGTGATAGAAAAGAAATGAGATTAGCCTTCTAAGAGTAAAGTCAGGCTTTGATAATACTTTTATGAAGACTTTAAACAATGATTTTTCTGATATCCTATTCCACTGACATTTCTATTGCCAATGTCGCCAAAATGTTTTACTTATCAAATCAAATGAATACTTTCAGCCCTTAACATGTTTCACATGCCTCTGGGGCCATTGCCAAAGTAACCATGTCTTGCCGAACCTCTTCCTTTGGCGTTCGTCACTTGCCTTCCAGACAGATACGTTCCTCTCAATTTACGTATCTCCTGTTTCCTTTGTGGATTTGTTCTGCCACTCACACCATGAATTTAGCATTTCCTGGTTCCATCTTATATTCCATTAGTTTCTCAGTCTGCAAGGCTGGATGTGCTCACTCATGGCCTTGTTTTCAACTACCACTATATTCCGATGACTCCTAATTACATGGTACCAACCCAGACCCTCTACGGAACTACTGGACCATATATTTCTACTGCTTATTACACATTTCCACCTGAATGAACTTCCAAGCCAATATGACCTGCTCCGTGAGCCTAAGGCCTTTTTCTGTATCTTGAAATGGCACTGCAGACAGAATCTTGATTATAATCCTTGGCTTACTTTTCTCCTTCACCTCCTGTCTAATTAGTTATCAAATTCTGTCACCTCTGCTTATTATAGATATGATTCATTATCCACGATATTTACACTGCTACTGCCTTGAGCTAGTTTAGGTCCTCGTCATTTTTTCCTAGATTTCGGTCGTAGACCCCTGACTGACACTATTACCACAGTTTCACACTACCCCCAAACCATACTCAATTCTGCCACCAGAATCATCTTTCAAAAACAATTATAATCAATTATGTTATTCCCTTCCCTTTCCAGAACAAAGCCAGAGTTCTTAGCCTTAGTACCCCAGGCCCTTCTGTGATCTGCCTCCTGAGTTTGCACATTTTCTCTCACTCTCCCACTTCAAGCACCTTATGCTTCAGTTCCCACAAAGCTCTTTGCTCGATTTCCTGCCTTTCTTCATCCATATTGTTTTCCCTACCTGGAGGCCCTTCTTTTCTCCTACATCTTCCCCGGCTAGTCCCTAACTAGCCTTCAGGATGCTAATCAACCTTCCCCTAGAAAGATTTTCCTGCACCTTCCCAGACTGAAGCCAAAGGCCCCTTTTCTCTCCGAGCACTTCACCCTTGCCTTTGTCAACCACACCACTGTCACGCTTCAGTGGTAATTATGTTCTACTTATCTGTCTGTCTCACAGACTACAAGTGTTAAAGGCAGAAACAGCATCTTTCTAGTCTTTATGCCGAGTTGCAAACATAATGCTTCATCCCAAACAGGTGCTTAAAGAATATTTATAGAAATTTAAATTTTGGAATTGGTATGAAAGAACTATGCTGCCTTAAATCATTACCCATCATGTCCTTATTCATAATGTCATCATACATATGTTGGTGATTACATTTATTGTGCTGAAGGTATTTTGTGTTCCTTAAAGTTCATGCTTTGTGTCATAAGGTGCTGAGGTAGTTAGTGCTCTGCCCTTGTTGTAGATTAACTATTTCAGTATGAGACAGTTTTTAGAGGAGCACAGCCTGTATATTTTATTGAAACTCTGGAATTAAGCCAGGAGAACCTAGGAGGTCATATAGGCCATGTGTTACTGTACACTTTCTTTTCAGTTTTTTCTTAGGCATTAAGGATTGGACAGCTTGTGACAGAAATTATCAAGTCAAGTCACTTTAAAGGAAAGGGCATTTTTCTTTACTACTTGTTGAACACAATTACGGGTCATCCATCACTTCTCTGTGTGAAGGTTTTCATTTTGATCCTCATCTCAAATGTACTGAGTTTACCTGATCATTATCATCAATGGGAATTTGATCTCAGTGTTCCCGTCTTTGTTTCAGTATAAAGTAATGAATGATATTACAGTTAATGGTAAAAAAAAAATTGCACTTCTGTACCAAGTATGTTCAAGTCAATTTAACATTGTACATTTATCTCAGATAAGCCCTCTAAAAGGGGGAGTAAATAAAGCTATTTTCTGAGTTGTTTTCCATTCTGTTAAATAGAAAGAATATACTTTCTGCTATAAATATTGGTAATTTCATAAGTTTTAAGTTATTTCAGCAAGATTTGCCTTTTATATTATAATATACTAAAAATAGACCAAGTCTATATGTGCCTCCCTTGAGGGGGTCTTGCTTTGCAAAAATTAGGAAAGTTTATTTAGTTCTTATCAAATGATCCTAAACTTGGTGGAAGAACTAATTACTATTACTATAAAATATTCAGTTTACAAGTGGCATTTCTGTATTAGATCTATTGTATTGACTGACTCATAATTTTTTTAAAAAACAGAGAGGTAAAATATATAAACATGAACTTTAAGATGTATATATGGCATATGAAAATAAAAAGAGAATTATGAAAATTGCATGCCAAATTTTTCTTGGCTAGTTATTTAGGGAGTCTTTCTACACCTGAATAAATCAGGATGTAAGCAATAAACACCAACTCTATTAATTTAAAAAAACAAAAACAAAATGCCTCTGGCTATTAAAAACAAAACAAGGATGAATTGGGAGATTGGGATTGACATATATATACTAATATGTATAAAATACTTAACTAATAAAAACCTGCTGTATAGCACACAGGGAGCTCCACTTCGCTGTACAGTAGAAACTAACACAACATTGTAAAACAACTACAACCCCCCCACGAAAAAACAGTTGAGCTTCACCAAAAAAAAAAAAAAAGAAAAGAAAAAAATAATTTTCTGAAAAGACATCAGGGATTCACTGAATAGAAGCTAGAGGACAAGTCTGGAAAGTAGGCAGAAACCAAGGCATCTCTGGAGGGCCAATAAACAAATCATAAATGTCCCCATTGGATCCCACTGTCATTAGGCACTACCACCATCACAAGTAAAGCCTAACCATATGTTAATCTTTGTTTTACTATTTTTTGCTTCAAAGTCCAGGTAGTAGGTGTTCCACAGATCAAACCTAGATCACAAGCCCAGGAGAAGAGGCCTTAGCCAACTTCCTTGATGGGAAAGTGGGGGACTTGCGCTCACTAAACTACAATCAATGGGGAACTCTATTTGCATAGAGGAAAAAAGGGAGGGAGAGAAGGAGGCAGGGGAGAAAGTGAAACACTGAAAAGTCACCCTCCCCCCAAAAAGGGGGCAAATATCTGCTATGGTACCACTATTTATGAATATGTGCTAGGGTTGTTTTTGGTTCGTTTGAGACTAAGAATTTCTAGGAAGGGAATAGCAGTCTTCCTACTATTCGCATGAAGTAGGGACTATCTGGAACGTATGGAGAGAAGATAGATAGGCTTTTCTGCTACCTGCCTTGAGACAGTTAACTGAATCAGGAAATAAATTTCTTTTGCCTTTGAGATCTAAGGAATTAAGTTTTGCTTTGGTTTTACTTTTGAAATAGGCCATTTGTAAGTGGACTTCAGTGAGACTTTTTGAAGGAATAGACACTATTTAAAAAGCTGTACAGAAAGTGGTTGAGGTTCCTACCAATACACTTGTTTTTCTTTATACCTTTAATGAAATATTTCATTCACTTTTATTGTTTCAGGTACACATAAATTAAATTTTATATCTTTTGCTCCGATAACTCCTCATACCTCTAATTCACATGTATGTGGATATCCCATCAGTCCCTCAAACAGGTCCAAAACTTACTATTTTTTCTCTAACCTGTTTCTCCTCCTTTATTTTGTCTCAGTAATGCTGTTATCATCACCCACCATTCAAGTAAAAAAACTGAAAGATCTATTTGACTCCCTCTTTCTCCTACCTATGTACTATCACTTGCCAGATTTCTTTGATTTTACTCTTTAAACATTTCTCTGATGCACTCTATCTTCTCTACTCCTACCTGTTGACTTATTTCAGGCTTTTATCATCTCTCACCTGGACTTTGGCCATAGCTCCCAATTTCTCTCCCTAACCTCAGACCCTTTCCCTTGAATCCATCCTCCACATGGCTACCAATGAGCTGTGCATAATATAAATCAGGCTATATCACTCCCATTGCTCCTTAATAGGAATACAAGACCATCAACGATCTGACCCCAGCCCATGCCTCCAAGCACCCCTTTACCCCTCCCTCCTTTAAGCCCATCAGTGCTGAGCTGGTCATCTTCCCCCAAGCGGGCAAAAAGAGAATTAGAAAGAGATGGAGAGAAAACTTTGACTGTGTAAGTGAAGATACACTTGCCTTTTCCCTGCCATCCTTCCTCTGCCACCAACACCAGAGAAAGGTCTAAAAGAGGGAGGTTGTGAAGGTGTGAAAAACCAGAGCATTCACACCACACACACACACACACACACACACACACACACACACACACACACACACACACACACACACACACCCCCATACCCACAGACTCTAAACCTCTTAAGCCATATGGGAGTTTAAAATGAGACTGGATTAAGTTTCAGAAAGCAAAAGTGACCAGAAAACTATGGAATCTACCCAAAATTTAATTAAGGATTGTTAAAGAAAAACTAGATGTAGCATAATTGAGAGCAGTGGTTTTACAAAATAAAACCAATTTATGTTTAAATCCCAAAGAATTAAGATTCCTCCACCAACTGACTCTAATCTGTTCAGGCATTATTTCTGTTTGGGGGCAATTTTCCTGATCTTCCTATTGCCTGGTGTATTCCCTCTTACCTTCTCTATCGCAATACTTATGTGCTTATCTCTCCTGTTGAGTTGCAAGCTTCTTTTAAGGGCAACGGTTGTGTCTTACTCATCTTCATAACCGCAACATTTTACCACAGTGCCTGGCACACAGTTGGCTCTCAATAAATGAGTGTTGCGTGAATGAATGATAGATGTTTGATTTAATTAGTGAATTCCCAGAAATGCTAAATCACAGTGACTAATTTTAATAAATTCCAGAGCCTCTTGTTTTTAGTGTTTCAGACTCTATTATTATTTCCTGCTTTTTTGTGTAAATATATTGAGATTGAAAACATTATATTACATTACCCTACTTACATCTATTTTCAAATTTTTATTTATTTTTAAGATTTTTGACAAAGTGATTTTTGTGATCATTTTATATGTAAATTTATTTTGTAGGTTTTCGAAACTTACATATTGATGACCAGATAACTCTCATCCAGTATTCTTGGATGAGCTTAATGGTATTTGGACTAGGATGGAGATCTTATAAGCATGTCAGTGGACAGATGCTGTATTTTGCACCTGATCTAATACTAAATGAGTAAGTAATAACTAGACATTTGTTGTTATTGTTATCAAAAGTATATACGTAGGATAATCTTGAAAATTACATTTCAACAGATGATCACACCATCTAGTGTCCTAAATAATAGAATGTTCCTGAAAGGTTTCTTAGAACTACCTCAGGATATAGCTTTAAATGACAACATTAATAAAATTGTATTATTTTATCAGTGATTTGACATTTGGAGCTTTTTTCTTTTACTTCAATAGTTGTCACAAATCAAAATTTTTTAAACTTCAAAAATGTATCAAGAAATATACTTAAAGACAAAAGTAAATATTTAGTTTATCCAATTAAAATTTTTACATTGGTAATAATGAAGATAATGAATTAAATGAGGAATATTTTTGCATGAAAGTATTGACTTACCTTCAAAAAATAAAAATATTATCTCTCTTCCTAGAGGAAAACTTAGACTGGTAATTTATTTAAAACATTGAAAAATAAATATTGAATTCAATTTGCTTCATTATATTGGAATTAGTGTAATTAACTTTCTACATGTAACCTTAAACTGAGTAAGAATCTTTTCATGAAAATATTTATACTGTCCTAATGGTACATACTGACTCAGAATTATATAACATGATAATCTATATTTGGATAAGTCTTTACAGATTACAGGTAACTTTCATATATTTTATTCCATTTTTTCCTACAATCCCTTGAAGTTGGTAAGGAATCAGCACCCTTTATTTCACAGTCCAGGAAACTGAGGCAGAGGAGATTGCATAATTTGCCAAAGAATCTTAGCTCTTCTGAGTCAAAATCTAGTTTTTTTGTCCGCTATTCCTGTTCACTTTTTGACTAGCACAAATATTACAAAACAGTACAGAGTTGAGAAAATGCCTTAAATAAATTTCCTCAACATTCAGAATTTGTGTTTGTCTTGTCAATTATTTAATGCTTGTTAATGTTGTCTTTTCTATATCACCATACATTTCCTCTAGAATAGTTCACAGTGTAACTATTTTATACTGGATACTCTAAACTGAGTGCACTGAACTATTCTATGCTATTCAATTTCTGTGAATTGAATTCACTCTCCCATTGGATTGCACACAAAATTTTATTTGTGTTTTTCACAGGAAAAAAATCAGTAAATAAAGTATTTCCTGAGTGTTCCTCAGCACCACAAATTTTTCTTTTCAACTCCCACAACTTTGCTCTCCTTTCTTGGTTTAGGTTTTCAAAATGTGATAATAAAAGTGAGAAACAGCATTAATCTCAGTTAATGTGTATTTAATATAATTTTCTAACTTCAAAAATCCAGTATTGTGACTAAATTTAGAAGACATTTAAAATTCCAAATATTGAGTTTGTTTATAAAAAGTCATTTTCAATAAGTCAGGTAATTACTAAATCTCATAATCTCTGATACATTACATAAACTGGCTAAGCTACTCTGTGTTTTTTTTCTTTTCCTGTTGCTTTTTCTTTTGTGTGTTGTGTGTGGTGCAAGACAGCGGATGAAGGAATCATCATTCTATTCATTATGCCTTACCATGTGGCAGATCCCACAGGAGTTTGTGAAGCTTCAAGTTAGCCAAGAAGAGTTCCTCTGTATGAAAGTATTGCTACTTCTTAATACAAGTGAGTGAGCATAAGTAACTTAATACAAGATATTTACTTTCTTAATTTTTAATTCATTAGGAAAGTTTCAAACAACAATGTGATCATATGATTACACATGAGCTATGAATCTTAGATAATAACTGCAAAAGAGAAACATCCATAGACTATAATAACATTACTTCATATTTCTCAGGTTTTACCTATCACCTAATATTAAAATAGCCCATCAATTAAGCCAGTTTCTATCCTTTTTAGGTAAAACATAATTAATTGCCTTTTTCATATCCATCCAATTAGATATTATAAACTAATTAATATTGCATAAACACAAACTATGCTTCCCTACATCCCCACCTCACAGAGGATTTACTCTATAAAACCCACAATTTTATTTGTAACTATTCTCTTTATGTCAGGATAGGCTAACGGTCATAACACATAACTGCAAAGATCAGTAGCATAGTACAATAGCAGTTTATTTATTACTCACGGTCAGTCCAGTGGGTTGGCAAGAAAACCCAGGCTCCTTACATCCAGGGGCTCTACCCTTTTCATTACCTTGGAGTCCTCCATTGGATCTGACTAGAAGATGAGCACTGCATAAGAAAAGGTTTAAAGATGAGACCTTGAACTGTCTGCCACCCACATTCTATGGCTCACCTTAACTGCAGGAGAGGCTGGAAAATGCACCCTAGTTGCATACCCTGAAGAAAAAGGAAATGTTGTACTATAGAACAGCATTGGTAACCAGAAGGATGGGTAGATATCCATTGATTCTTTAATACACAAAGAACACATGCACCTCTGCTTCAATGGATCTCCAAGGGTCTGGGAGGGAAATTTTTTTTAAATTGCTTCTAACTTTTACCCTTTTCTGTGCCATTTCCATGCACAGGTAGACTCAGCCTTTGAGTGCCTGAACTGGCCCTTCCTTCACTCATAGTGATTTGAAAGGAAACCACAGAAAGCTAAGGCCTTAGGTAGAAAGTGAGCCAATAGTTTCTCATCAATGATTTTGCAGAGACTTCCTTCTAATGGCATGAATCTCGAATGGTGGGGCTGGGGAGTATATCAAGAGGAAAAGCAGAAAAGCTGAACCCTTAAGAAGAAAGTTTACCTCATGAAATCTATGCCCAGATACAGATTAATACAGGATCTAAGGATCCATAGCCTTATCCCCCACCCTTGGAAACCCTATCTGGAGCATAGACCTGCAAGCCTAATTTGATGAAAAAGCATAAAAGGGGTTAAGGGAATTGATATGGGACTGGCCAAGAGAGTCAACTGGAATAAATGTAATAATACAGCAGTTAATGCCTGTCATTCTTTTCTTGACAGTAATGAATCCCATAGCAGATATATCATAGATAGTCCTAGATCTCCCAAATTAGTTGATATCATTAACATAATTCTGTAATTATGGCTAGGCTACATTATGCTGGGGACCAAACAACCCCAAATCTCAGTAGCTTATCAAAAAAAAATTTAAGTATTTATTCTTCTTACTATATTTCCAATGCAGATCAACAGGGAGGCTCATTGTCATCACTCAGGTGTTCCAGGCAAATGGAGGCTACATCTTGACACATGCTTCCATAATCACTAGAGCAGTGGTAAGGAAAGAGAGTGGTAAGGGAAGGAAGGGAGATACGTATGACTTCCACTCACATACCATAGAAGGCAAGGTTTTTGGCCACTTGCAACTTCAAGAAAAGGGAAAATCATATATTTAGTGAATAGTACTATACATTATATATATATATATATATGTTATTATATATAATTGTGTGATAAAATTTGCACAAATTTTAATGAGAGTTTTTAGGAGAGACTTGGCAAAGTTATTGAAAATTCATCCTTAAGTCTTAAAAAATAGATAAGTATTACAAAAATCTGGGGGCAGAGAGAGAATTAGAAAGCTAAAATAATAAAGTGTGGAAGAGAAATACATACACTGAATTAGTCAAGTCAGACTAGTATATACTAGAACTTAATATGCTGCAGTGGAAACATCACAGATCTTTGAGCATGGAACAAATAAATATTGTTGAGAAAAGTAACTTTATATTTGGGGGAAACTTAGTTTGGATATTTAGCTCAAATTGTACCCTAAAATAAATGGCACATATAAGCACCTTAATTGTTAAAAATTAGCTAAAAGGAATATAAATGATTTAGAAATCTCAAATAAGGAATACCTTTTAAAAAATGAATGCAATAGGAAAGTTGGCAAAGAAAAAGTTCAATTATTTGATAAGAATTTAAACCTCCCATTTGCCATTAAAAATTAAAATAGATATCCAGGAAAATATGGCAGTTTGAACACACACTTTTACCATCGTTCCTAATAAAACTACATAAAAATATTAGTCAAGGGATTTTTTAAAGAAATAAAATAAAAGGGAAAGAAAATGAAAGAAAAATCAATAGCAATAAAATTCTGCAAGCCAGCAAGTAGAACTAATTTAGCATACCTGAGAAGGTGGATTCTAAGCCTGAAGTAAGAAAAGTCAAAGAGCACCTTGATTTGCATCACTGAACCTCTAACATGTTTTGCAATTAGTGACAACAATGATGTTGTTTTTTGAAATGAGAATGCAAGTAGAATTTAAAACACCAAATTCTGTTGAAAATTTGTTTCCAAATATCATCCAACCATGCAATTGCTCTTCTGCAATTAAGGCAGAGATTGTAGGTTTATTCCCTGAAGTGGATATAACAGAAGGCAGCTGGATTGGTGAACTGCAGGCACTGATGAGGGTGAGGGGTTTGATAGTGTAAACAAATTAAGTACATACAAAATGTTGAGACACCATCCTCCAAACCCATCTATCTTCTGGAACACCGTCATCCAAGTTTATATTCTCCAGATAGGAAAATGAAAGATTCTTCTCTAAAGAATTTGTTTAGCTGGAAAGAAAAAGAACTAAATATGCTAATAGCAAGAGTTTCTCTTTGAAATAGCCAGATTGCCCTTCACTAAAGCTCACAGTCAATAAGCACTACCCATTCAAACAGAACTATCAATCAGCTTTTAAATTTTCCACTCTTGAATATAAATAAACAACCAAGGCATCTGGGGAAGGCGTTTGATATCAAAAACAAAGACAAAATTAAAAAAATAAAAACTTGGAGGAAACAGAAACCATGTAGGGAGATGAAAACTTCAAAATAATTTAAAAGCCATCCTTCTTTAGAAAGATAAAAGAGCATATTCCAACTATAAAACAATGACTGGATACATGAAAAAGGAATAACACAAAGAAAGAAAAGAGCTCTTGGAAATTAAAATATATATATATATATATATATATATATTTTTTTTTTTTTTTTTGCGTTATGCGGGCCTCTCACCGTTGTGGCCTCTCCCGCTGCGGAGCACAGGCTCCGGATGCACAGGCTCAGCGGCCATGGCTCACAGGCCTAGCCGCTCCGCAGCATGTGGGATCCTCCTGGACCGGGGCACGAACGCGTGTCCCCTGCATTGGCAGGCGGACTCCCAACCACTGCACCACCAGGAAGCCCATATATACAGATAGATAGATAGATAGATAGATAGATATTTAATTTAAAAGTGAGTACTGCCATTGGCTGACAGAGTTGAAAAACCTCTCAAAAGTTGAGCAAAAAAAAAAAAAAAGAAAAAAAGAAAAATCACAGTTCAGAAGGAAGCCCAACACCCAAATCTAGAAAGAGAATAGCAAAACATTAGAAAAAGAAATAAAGATGTAAACATTAAGGGAATAGTCAGTCTTTTCAGCAAATGGTATATGGAAAATTTCATTCAAAAAAAATTAAGTTGTACCCTTACCTTAACACTATATACAAAAATTAACTTGTCATTTTGGGGAGAGGTGGCCAAGATAATGGAGTAGGAATACCGTGAAATCACCTCCTCCCACAGACACACCAAAATTACAGCTATTTTCAGAGCACCTATCTATGAGAACAACCTGAAGACTATCAGAAAAGATTTTCCATAACAAAAGAGATAAATAAGGAAGCATAAATAAGGAAGCACAATGACTCAGGTTGGAGAAGTGGAAACATAGTACAGTCAGGACCCACATCCCTGGGTCAGCAACCCACAAATAGAAGAAATATCACAATTGTAGAGGTCCATTCCAAGAAGCAAGGGGTCTGAGTCCTATATCAGGCTCCCCAGCCCTGGCTCCTGCACCAAGAAGATGAGCCCCCAGAATATCTAGCTTTGAAAACCAGAGGGGCTTATATTTGAGAGAGCTGGAAAGCTATAAGAAACAGAGGTGCTGCTTTTAAAGAGCATATGCAAAATCTCACATACTCCCAAGTCCTAGCGTAATGCCAGTAGTCTGAAAGGAGCCTGGGTTGGACCCACTTGCTGATCTTGGAGAGCCCCCCAGGAAGGCAGAAGGCAACTGGGACTACCCCTAGGAGCAAAGATGCTGGTGGTAGCCATTTTGGGGAGCTCATTCTACCATGATAACACAGGTGCTGGCAAACATCATTTTGGAATCTTCTCTCTGGATTAGCACAGGGGGCTTACCTTCCCTCCGGAAAGCAGGTACCAACCCCAAGCCACCCTGGGCTGCCAGCTACACCCGGACCCAGTCCTGCCTGCCAGTGGGCCTGTAGCCACCACATGAGGCAGGGACTCACAGAGAACCAGCCCTCCCTACCAGTGCACCCACAGTTGTCAGTCAGAAGGGCACACACCGTCCACATACTAGAGAATATAGCTCTGGTGGCCAGAGGGGAACATACTGCTGGGTCCCTAGAACGTCTCATTCATAAGGCCAGTTCTCCAAGATTGGGAAATGTAACCAACCTACATAACACATAGAAACAAACACAGAGAGTTGGGCAAAATGAGAATAAAGAGGAATATGTTCCAAACAGAAAAACAAAACAAAATCTCTGTAAAAGAACCAAATGTATTGGAGATAAGCAATCTACCCGCCCTCCCCCCCCCAAAAAAAAGAGTTCAAGGTAATGATTGTAAAGATGTTCATGAACACAGTGAGAATTCCAACAAAGAGTTAAAAAATACAAAGAACCAATCAGAGCTGAAGAATACTATAACTGAAATAAAAAATACACTAGAAAGAAAGAATACATTAGATGATACAGAGGAATGGATCAGTGATCTGGAAGATGAAGTAGTGTATATCCCCCAAGCTGAACAGAAAAAAGAAAAATGAACTTTAAAAAATGAGGATAGTTTAAGAGACCTCTGGGGCAATATCAAGCATACTAACATTTGTATTACACAGTCCCAGAAAGAGAGAAGAGAGAGAAAGGGGTCAAGACCTTAAGAAATAATAGCTGGAAAAATTCATTAACCTGAGGAAGGAAACAGACATCCAGATCCAAGAAGCACAAAAAACTATAAATAAGAAGGACCCAAAGAGGTCCACACCAAGACACATGATACTTAAAATGACAAAAATTAAAGATAAAGACAGAATCTTAAAAGCAGCAAGAAAAATAACCAGCTAGTTATGTACAAGGGAACTTCCTTAAGACCATCTGCTAACTTTTCAGCAGAAACTTTGCAAGCAAGAAGAGAGTGGCATGATACATTCAAAGTGATGAAAGGAAAAATCCTACAACCAAGAATACTCTACCTAGCAAGGATATCATTCAGATTTAAAGGAAAGAAAAAGAATTTCACAGACAAGCAAAAACTAGAAGGGTTCAGTACCACTAAACCAGCTTGACAAAAAATGTTAAAGAGACTCTGCTAAGCAGAAAGGAAAGGCCACAACTAGAAATATGAAACTATGAAAGGAAAATTCTTACCAGTAAAGACAGACATACAGTAAAGGTAGTAGATCACCACTTGTAAAGCTAGTAAACGGTTAAAAGACAAAAGTAATAAAATCATCTGTATACAATAAGTGGTTAAGGGATACACACATTAAAAAGGTATAAAATACCACCTAAATACATGAAGCAAATAATAACAAACAAAAAGGGAGAAATTGATGGTAATACAATAATACTAGGGGATTTTAACACCCCACTTACATCAATGTACAGAAAATCCAGACAGAAAGTCAATAGGAAACATGGGCCTTAAATGAAACATTAGACTAGATGGACTTAATAGATATCTACAGAACATTCCATTAAAAAAACAGGAGAGGAGAGTACACATACTTTTCAAGTCCACATGAAACATTGTCCAGGATAGATCGCATGCTAGGCCACAAAACAAGTCTCAATAAATTTAAGAAAAATGAAATCATATTAAGTGTCTATTCTGAACACAATGGTATGAGATTAGAAATCAACTACAAGGAAAAAAACTGGAAAAAATTACAGGGAGTCTAAACAATATGCTTCTAAACAACCAATGGTCACTGAAGAAATTGCGAAAAAATAAAAATATACCCTGAGACAAATGAAAATGGAAAAATAATGTTCCGGAATCTATGGGACACAGCCAAAGCAGTTCCAAGAGGGAAATTTATAGCAATACAGGCCTACCTCAAGAAACAACAACAAAAACAAATGAACAATCTAATCTACACCTAAAGGAACTAGAAAAAGAAGAGCAAACAAAACCCGAACTTAGTAGAAGAAAAGAAAGAAAGATCAGAATAGAAATAAATGAAACAGAGATGAAAAAACAGTAGAAAAGATCAATTAAGCTAAAAGCTGGTTCTTTAAAAAGATAAACAAAATTAATAAAGCTTTAGCCAGAATCACCAAGAAAAAAAGGAAGAGGGCCCATAAAAATAAAATCAGAATTGAAAAAGAAGTTACAGCTGTCACCACAGAAATACAAAGATTGTAAGAGGTTAGTGCAATATGTACCAATTAGTACAAATATGCCAATAAAATGGACAACCTAGAAGAAATGGATACATTGCTAGAAATGTGCAATCTCTGGGATTGACATATGTACACTAATGATACTATGTGTAAAATAGATAACTAATGAGAACCTACTGTATAGCACAGGCAACTCTACTCAGTGCTCTGTGGTGACCTAAATGAGAAGGAAATCCAAAAAAGTGGGGATATATGTATACCTGCAGCTGATTCAGTTTGCTGTACAGTATAAACACACAATATTATAAAGCAACTATTCTCCAATAAAAAAATAAAGATAAATTAAAAAAAAACTAAAAACAAAAAAGAAATGTACAGTCTCTAAGAGTGAATTAGGAAGAAATAGAAAATATGGACAGAATGATTACCGTTAATGAAATTGAATCAATAATCCAAAAACTCCCAACAAACAAAAGTCGAGGACCAGATGGCTTCACAGGCAAATTTTACCCATATCATTCTCAAGTATTAAAAAAAATAAATAGGCCAGCATTCTATGAGGCCAGCATCACCCTGATACCAAAACCAGACAAAGATACCACAAAAAAAGAAAATTGCAGGCCAATGATGAACATAGATGCAAAAACTCTCAGCAAAATATTAGCAAACTGAATTCAATAATACATTAAAAGGATAATGCACCATGATGAGGTGGGATTTATCCCAGGGATGCGAGGAGGCTTCAGTATCTGAAAATCAATCAATATAATGAAGCAAATTAACAAATTGAAAAATAAAATCCATATGATCATCTCAATAGATGCAGACAAAGCTTCTGACAAAATTCAACATCCATTTATGATAAAAACTCTTAACAAAATGGGTGTGGCGGGAACAGATCTCAACATAATAAAGGCCATATATGACAAACCCTCAGCCAATGTCATACTCAGTGGTGAAACCTGAAAGCATTTTCTCTGAGATCAGGAAAAAGACAAAGATGCTGACTTTCATCACTTTTATTCAACATAGTATTGGAAGTTCTAGCCACAGTGTCAGAAAAGAAAAAGCAATAAATACCATCCATATTGAAAAAGAAGAAGTAAAACTGCTGCTGTTTGCAGATGACATGATACTATATGTAGAAAATCCTAAAGATGCTACCAAAAACTATTTAAACTAATAAATGATTTCAGTAAAGTTGTAGGAGAGAAAATTAATATACAGAAATATGTTGCACTTCCATACACTTATAATAAATTATCAGAAGGATAAATTAATAAACAATTCCATTTATAATTGCATCAAAAAGAATAAAATACCTAGGAATAAATCTAACCAAAGAGATAAAAGACGAGTAATCGAAAAACTGCAAGACATTGGTGAAAGAAATTGAAAATGACACAAACAAATGGAAAGATAGACCATGCTCATGGATTGGAAGAATTAATGTTGTTAAGATGATCATACTGCCCAAGGCTATCTATAGATTCAATGCAAACCCTATCAAAATACTACAGACATTTTCCACAGAACTAGACAAAATAATTGTAAAATTTGTATGGAAACACATAAGACCCTGAATAGCCAAAGCAATCTTGAAAAAGAAGAATGAAGCTAGAGCTATCAAGAGCCCTGATTTCAAACTATACTACAAAGCTACAGTAATCAAAACACTATGCTACTGGCACAAAAACAGACACATAGATCAATGAAACACAATTGAGATCCTAGAAATAAACCCATACTTGTAAGATCAACTAATCTAAGACAAAGGAGGCAAGAATATACAATGAAGATACAGCCTCTTCAATAAATGGTGTTGAGAAAAGTGGACAGCTACATGCAAAAGAATTAAACTGGACTACTTTCTCATACCATGTACAAAAGTAAATTCCAAATGGCTTAAAGACTTAAATGTAAGAACTGACACCATAAAATTCCTACAGTATGTTTTATTGCCTATGTTTGGCAGTATGCTCTTTGACATTGGTCTTAGCAATATTCTTTGGATCTATCTCCTCAGGCAAGGCCAACAAAAGCAAAAATAAACAAATGGGACTACATCAAACTAAAGAGTTTTGCAATGTGAAGGAAACTTTCAGCAAAATGAAAAAGTATCTTACTGAATGGGAGAAGATATTTGCAAATTCTATATTTGATAAGGAGTTAGTATCCAAAATGTACAAAGAACTCATACAACTCAATATCATAAAACAAACAACCTGATTTAAAAATGGGCAGAGGACCTGAAGAGACATTTTTCCAAAGAAGATACTCAGATGGCCAACAGATACATGAAAAGATGCTCAATGTCGCTAATCATCAAGGAAATACAAGTCAAAACCACAGTGAGATACTACTTCACACCTGTCAGAATGGCTTATCATTAAAAAAGCAACAAATAACAAATGTTGGCGAGAATGTGGAGAACAGGGAACCCTTGTGCACCATTGGTAGGATTTTAAGTTGGTACAGCCACTATGATAAATAGTATGTAAGTTCTTCAAAAAATTAAAAATAGAACTGTCATATGGTCCAGCAATTTCACTTCTGGGTATATACCTGAAGAAAACAAAAACACTAATTTGAAAAGATATATGCATACCACTGTTCATTGCAGCACTATTTTTAATAGCTAAGATATGGAAGCAATCTAAGTGTCCATATATATATGTCCATAATTTTATATATATATATATATATATATATATAGGGCAATATATAATGGAATATTACTCAGCCATAAAGAAGAAATCTTGCCATTTGCAGCAACATGGATGGATCTAGAGGGTATTGTGCTAAGTGAAATAATTCAGAGAAAGACAAATATTATGTGATCTCACTTACATGTGGAATCTAAAAAAACAAAACAAACAAAACAAAATGAAAACAGACTCATAGATACTGAGAACAAATAGGTGGTTGCCAGAGGGGAGGGGATAGGGAGCAAAATAGGTGAAGGGGATTAAGAGGTACAAACATCCAATTACAAAATAAATAAGCCAGGGCATGTAATATACAGCATAAGCAATATTGCCAGTAATATAATAACTTTGTAAGTAATAACTTTGTATGGGGACAAATGTTTTCTATACTGATTGTGGTGATCATTTCATAATGTATGCAAATGTCAAATCATTATGTAGTACACCTGAAATTAACATATTGTACATCAACTATATTTCCACAAAAATTTTAATTAACTTGAAATAAAAGAACTAAATCTAAGAGCTAAAACTATGAAACCCTTAGAAGAAAACATAGAGGGAAAGTTTTGTGACATTGGATTTTGCAGTAATTTCTTGGATATAACACCCAAAACACAGGCAACAAAAGAAAAAGATAAATAGACTTTATCAAAATTTAAAACCTCTGTTTATCAAAGGACACAACACAAAGAAAAGGCAATCCATTGAATTGGTGAAAATATTGAAAATCATATATCTGCTAAGGTAAAAGTATTAATATCCAGATGAATAAAGAACCTCTACAATTCAACAATAAAAAAATAAACCAATTTAAAAATAAATAAAGGTCTTGATAGACATTTCTCAAAAGAAGGTTTACAAACAGCCATTAAAATGCTCAGCATCACTAGTCATTAGAGAAACACAAATAAAAAACACAATTAGATACCACTTCACACCTGTCAATATGGTTACTTACTCTCAGGAAAACAAAATATTATACTAGAAAAGAAAAGAAATCATAGTAAATGCTATATGACTTGACTGTAGTAGTATTTTGCATAGCTAAAGTAGTAAACACTGAATATTGATCTAACCAATATTAGGAAAATGATATTAGGAAGAGGAGGAATAGGAAGTTCTACATGTGTGAGTGTGTTTGTGGTGTGGGGGTAATAGTAGATCTGGAATATGGAAATAGAGCTACAGCCCCATTTTCCATACTGGAAAGTCAAAAGTTAAAAATAAAAACTCAAGGATCAGCTCTATAAGGATGTTATTTAAAGCTATGGAAGGAAAGATCAAAAGAAATAGTTGAAGTAATTGAAAGTGTTTGCCTGGAGCATGGCAAAATTTGGATTGCCTGGGCAGTACTCTTTGCCCTAATAAAGTTACAAAACTGATTAAATATTTTGAAACTGGGCTTTAAACCACAGACTGAGAAGAATATTTAAAATACAGCTTAGATCACTATAAACAAATACAAAACAGAAAAAAAGTCACTAAAAAGCTTAAGAAAATTGTTCAACCTCACTAATAATTAGAGAAGTGAAAATGAGATGGTATTTTATTTTTCTCTATAAAAAGCAAAGATTACCTAAAATGAAAATACTCAGTACAAAGCACACAACAGTTAACTAGTAAGAAGTAGTTTAGAAATGTATATTATCTGTGTTAAGACAGGTAATACCTTTTACTCTAATAATTCTACTTCTAAGAATATATCCATAAAAAATAAGACATTCATCATAAGTATTGTTTAGATTAGTAAAATATTCCAAATGTCAAATGATAAAACAATTAAATAAATTGTATGTCCTACACATTTTTGTGATATGAAATTTTATGTGTGAATTAAAACGTTCATTTTTGAAGAATTTTGAATGATATAAGTAAATGTTCTCAATATAATATTAGGAAATGTCCTGAAATATTGGATTGTAGGATCTCAGGTGACTTGTAATTTTCCATGTATTTTCTGTATTTTCTAAAATTTTTCCAATGAATACACATTATTTTTAAATTAGCTAAACCAAAAAAAAGTATTCTTTTTTTAAAGTATTCTTATCTAAAATAGCATCTGGCTAACTGCCCTTCACTCACTCTCTCCCACTTGCCACTAATATATTTACAAGAAATCCTAAAAACCCACATGTGGAATCAATAAGAATCTGAGAGAAAATTCTCCAATCATGTAATGCTGGGTGTAATAATTAAGAAAATAATGAATTAATGTAAAGAGCTCAAAGGAAATAGAAATTTTTTGGAGAGCTGGTTCATCATAGATCTGAAATCTAGGGAAGAGAGTAGGAGAGGAGGATAATTTTCAGAGATATCCCAGGAGCATAGGATGAGAGCCTAGTGATTAGATTATCATATCCTAGGAGCATGTTGTTAAGTGTTGATACTAAAAGAATGAGGCAGTGTGGAATTAGGCCCGCTTCTCTTGTAAAGAGGATAATTGGTTCAAGTCTGGTCCTAAACATTTAGATGGATAGACTGAGGGCTTTGGGTTACTAGTTTTCCAACTCTTTAAAGCCCAATGAAAAGACAGTACTTCAGTAATCAGAAGAAAAAATTATTTTACAGTCATGTTTAAGAGTGATAGAGATTTGAGGATTGGTTGGGAAGTGTAAAAAGAGTTATGGATGTTTAAAATAACTGCTATAGGGATTTCCCTGGTGGTCCAGTGGTTAAGACTCTGAGCTTCCAATGCAGGGGGCATGGAACTAAGATCCCACATGCCATATGGTGCAGCCAAAAAAAAAAATTTTTTTTTTAAGTAATAAAAGGTTAAAATGGTAGATTAAAAAAAAATAGGTGCCATATGAAGTAAAGGGACAAGATCATAGATACACATAGCATATACATACAAATGTGTGTACAACAGTTAAGTTTTCAATTGGAGCAAAAATCTCATATTGCCAAGATTACCTTTCTAAATCCCTTTTATACTCAGGATGTGAGCTCTTGAAAACTCAAAACCAAAGAATTAACTTTTGGTTTCTATCGGTTTGTTATCTGCAGCCATCTTTTTTCCAAGGGAAGTGGAAGCCAAGGTCTGATTCGGGTAGAGGGAATAAAGTAGGAGTTTTTGAAAAAGGATTATTTATTTCCCTTTGCTGGACACATATGGTTGGCTTTGCTCAAATGAAGTACACTTCTCTATAGAAATACTGCTAAGGGTCAAGATCATAAATCCAGAGATTATGTGATTTTTCTTTCAGCAATCTGGATGTAGTTGCAGAAAAAGTCAGAAACTTCACTTCAGTTTGAAGATTTGTTTGTAGGACAAGTGAGACCAAAGTAAAAGAAAACAAGGAAATTGGGAGTTCTGGTAATAGAGTTGCTAAAGAAATCAACCAGGACATCTCAGACAAGTGGCAACAGAAGGACCGAAAAGATTTAGGAGAAAAGCAATAGGTAAATTTACTATGTAGTGAAAACAAGAGAACTAGTCATAAGAGTAGGAAGTTGTGCCCAACATTTTGATGTATGAATTAAAGATTTCAGAGGTAGATATATAAATTACCAGTTAACATCATAATAGGAATGAGAGGCATTCTCAGTAAAATCAGCAACAAAACAGGGGTATTTACCATTACTATTATTTTTTAATATTGTTCTGGAAGTCTTAAACAATGCATTGAACCATGAAGCAGAAATGAGAGCTACAACTGTTGGAAAAGAGAAAATGAAGCTATTATTTGAATATAGTATTGTCTTATACCGAAAAAAAAATCAAACAAAAGCTGTTAGATTTAAAAATATAAATAAATGAATAAATAAAATAGAGTAAAACCAAGTGGCTGAATATAAGAGAAAATTCAAATATCAATGGCTTTCTCTCATATCAGCAGGAAGGAGACAAAGACAAAAAAGATCCAGCATACATGTAGTTGTAAACTAAATCAAACTAAGTATTTTAGACAGGAATGTAGAATAATGTCAGGTGCTCTTTTGAGCAAATGCTAATAGCTCTAAAATAGGTAAGCTGAAATGTTCTTTAACTTACCTAGTTGTTCTTATCATATTCTTCAAAAGAACAAGAAGTTTACATGTTCTAAAACTTTTCCTATTTAAGATGTTTGTATCTAGAGTTGCAAATCAAAATAAATCATTATACAGCTCAGAAATTTATATTATAAACTGCTAGTGTCATCTTTTTTAAACATAACTGCCACTTGTAATTATCTTCTTGAAGTTCCTTTGGAAGGACTAAGAAGTCAAAGCCAGTTTGAAGAGATGAGATCAAGCTACATTAGAGAGCTCATCAAGGCAATTGGTTTGAGGCAAAAAGGAGTTGTCCCTAGCTCACAGCGTTTCTACCAACTTACAAAACTTCTTGATAACTTGCATGATGTAAGTATTTTGTTTTCTAGAATATTAATGATTATTTTCTGAATTATATCTATAACTTCTTAAATGTGAAATATAAATTTTACTTCATGTGTTTTCTTCAAATTTATATTTGTACTTACATTTTAAAAACCTGCATCATACTGCGCAGAATTTATATTATGCTTTTTTCATTTTCAATGTAGATCACCCACATATCCTTTTACTAGTATTTGTATAATTTGAGAGTAATTTAATGGTTGATAGGAATTGTGATATATTTTTCTGAATATGCTCTCAAATGTTTTTGTCTTAAGCTAGAAAAGATTTTATGTATACAGGAAAAGCAAAGATATGGTTGTGGAGAATAAGACTCTCATACTATTTTGGATGGAGTTATAAGTCAGTAACAATGCTAATGGACAATCTGGCAGCATGTAGCAGTAGTTAAAGTTTGTGTGCTTTTCAAATTCCCACTTTTTAGGACTTATCTTAAATAAATAATTAGACAAGTATTTAAGATATGTATGCATCATTCCCTATACAAGAGGAAAAAAACCCTAGAAATACCTGACACCAAAACTGGGTAAATAAAATAAGATATATGGGGTTAGTCGAGACATATTGCATACAAGCTTTTTTCACTACTGTGTTCAGAAACCACACTAAAATAACAACAAAGCATAAAAAAACCCTCTACTCACCAGGTCAAATTTGAGGCCTCACTGCTGAATATGAACTGACAGCCAAGATTATTAGCTATTTAGATAAAGCCTCTAAAATGTAAGGCAGAGAGCAAAATAAACAGGAAAAAATGTAACTTAAAGGAAAAAGCAAGAGTGCAGAAAATAGAAGAAAGCTTCAAAAAATTAAGATATTCAGAGAAATAAGAATGATTTTTGCAGCAATGAAACAAGAATAGAAAACATTTAAAAAGGAACATTTAGCAAGAAAACACTTTTGGATAATTAAAGAAGAGCAGAAATTAAAAATTCAATATAAATATAAAACTCAGGAAATATAAATCTCAGGAAAACCCAGAAAAATATAACAAAAAAGATAAAGATATGAAAAAGTAGAGAGATAGCAAATTTAGGGGATTAGTCCATGGGGTTCCATTCTCCAGTTAGTAGTAATTTCCAGAAGAAACAAGAGAGAAAATCAAGGCAAGGAAATTATGTAAGAAATCATAAAAGAAAAGTTGCTAGAACTGAAGGATATGAGTTTTCTGAGTGTAAGGGCCCAGTATACAGGCACAGCACAACTGAACCAAGGCACATTGTAAAATTTCAGCATACCTGGAATAAAGAGGGTATCATAAAATATACCAATGAAAAAACAAATAAGTCACATCAAATCATCAGGATTCAGAATGATGTTAGACTTCTCAATAGCAGTACTGGAACCCAGAAAACAATGGAGCAGTACCTTCAGAATTTTCAAGGAAAGAAAAATCTTCAACAAGTTTTTTTACCAGCCAAACCATCAAACAAATATGATGGCATCATAAAAGTATTTTCAGACTTGCAAGATCTCATAGAGATTATCTCAAATACAAACTTTCTCAAGGGCACCTGCAGGATTTCTTACAACAAAACACTGGAGTAAGCCAAAGTAGAAGATTCAACCCAAGAGAGATGCAAAGGGGTGTCCCAGCACATTAACTAATGAAGAGGATTTCAGGACACTAATACCAAGAAAAAAATGGAACTGAGCTATTACCAATTGCATGAACATATTGAAGTGAGTCTTTACAATTCTGTCAGAAAATTTGCCTATGGCTTTGTAATATAGAAAAAACAAAGGAATAGAAACATAAGGTGATTAGCCCTAGCAAAATTAAAGTAAGTCATATAACAAAGAAAATGTAATCCAGTAAAAAACAAAAATCTTTGTAATATAAATGTTAGATATCGATTTAGCCAAAAATTGAGATATAACTACATAGAGAATGGAGAGAAGAGAAAGTGTGTGTAGTTGGGGAGGGGGGTATATAGTACAAGAGAGCTAAATACTCATTTAATAGAAACTTAATCAATAATGTAAACTTTGGAAAATAAAATTTATTAGAAATACACAGATAAATGTCAAATGACACAGGCTAAAGAAGTTTAAAGTGGTTACGTCTGTGTTGTTGCTGCTGTTGCTTTTGTTGGTATAGGTCTTCCAGTACTAGCTGACTTTCAAAATTATGTACATGAATTACTTTGACAAAATTAAAATTAGATTAAAATGGATTATGCTGGGTTGTTTGTACTGAAATAGAAGAGTCTATATATTGTCTATATGTTGTTATATGAAAAAGCTGGATTAAGAAATAGACTATAAAATAATTTCATTTATGGAAATATATATGCATGTGTGTATATTATGTGTATACCTGAGTATATATTAAAAAAAACCCTTGAATATACCAAAATGTTCACACTGGTTATCCTGTGGGATTACAGAATACTTTCATTTCTTTAAATCTTTCTATATATTAGGATATTTTGTCATGAGTATGTAATATTTTACATATTATGCTAGAAAGTGGAGGGAGATGTTTTCAGTTCGGTAAGAAAAAAACATCTTAAGTATTTCTATTATTAAAAAAATAAGCTGCCATGTTTGTATAGTATATGAATATATTATTTTTCTTACATGTTTCTTATCCATTTGTTAAACCAACAGCTTGTCAAACAACTTCATCTGTACTGCTTGAATACATTTATCCAGTCCCGGGCACTGAGTGTTGAATTTCCAGAAATGATGTCTGAGGTTATTGCTGCACAATTACCCAAGATCTTGGCAGGGATGGTGAAACCTCTTCTCTTTCATAAAAAGTGAATGCCGTTTTTATCTTTAAAAAATTAAATTTTTTCTGTTTTTATTTTGGTCAGGATTATGAGGTCTCGAGTTTTTACAATGTTCTTCTCAAAGCCTTACATTTATAACATATCGTACTGTGTAAATTTCAGATAAAAGTTGTGAGGTTTAATTGATTTCCTCTATAAAGCATAATTTGAATTTTTAGTGTTTTCGTGTACCCATATTTTCTTTTAGAGTTTACAAGATTGAAAAAGTATTAGGTTGATTGTTAAAGTTAATCTTATTCATATCATTTCATACCATTTAGGTGAGATTTTTAACTTTCACATATAACAAATCTTCTACCGTAGAGAAAAAAAAAATCTTATACATAAAAATAAAAAGTTATTATATGTTCTTTCTATATAGCTCCCTTTGGTTCCCTAATTATATTTACAAAAATGAAACCTTAAAATGGTATGCAAAATTCTGTCTATATGTGTGTATATACATTTTCATGAGGAGGAAATTTATAACCTTAATCAGATTCTCCAAAGTGTTTTTAATGCAAAAAATATACAGAAAAAGAGTTTAAAATTCTTGAAATAGATTGATGCTACTCAAACTAGGATAACCAGCTTATATGTTAAGACTGTTTCCCAGATTTGAAACACAGATCTCTAAGAAAGTTATTAAGGAGAACCATAGCATATGACAAGAGCATTATGGGTTTTGTAGTATTTCACTAATCTTTTTTGGGGAATTGTCCTGTAATAAGGTATTCTGTATCGAAATAGGAAGTTGGAAGTCAGAGAGTCTGTGGCCTAACTCCACTCCTTACATCTAGGGCGTGTGGAAAGTCACTTAACCTTACTGAGTCTCACCGTTAATATTGGTGTAATAATAACTTTCCAGTAGAATGTTCCTTTCGGTGAGAGCTTCTTATTCACTTCTCAAATCAAAGAAGAAAGGAAGGCAGGCAAGCAGGGAGGGAGGAAAGGTGGGAAGAAAAAAAAAGGAGGGAAGTAAAAAGAAGAGAGAAATATTACTCTCTTTCTCCACTCAGTAGGACATATTGGACAAATCACAGTTAAAAAATTTTGAGTGTCTCTGATCCAATCTAAGAGATATTTCAGGAAACACTAGAAACTGGCTGAAAATAATACAGCCAATTACAATAACTAGAAAACCCACAATTCACTTTGTTATATGAGCTGAAAATAACCCTTTAGGAGACAAACAAGAGTTCTTTTCTGAGGTGTCACTGGAGATCCATTAAAAAAAAATAAAATGCACACACACATACATAAAACAGGAAGAACCACTGGCAAAAATCAAAACCTATGACTTTTTTTTTCCTAGATAAAATAATTTATACCAATTTTAAGCATATATATATATAATTTTTAACAGCTTGGAGAAACTAGTAGACAATTCTTTTTTGAAATTTCTTTAAAATTGGACGTTACCTTACAAATAAAATATTCTACCTTATGCAGATTAATAGTTGTTAATGAGAAAATCAAACTCTGAAAACAATATAGAAAACATTTACTGAAGAGTCTGATTTCTTAATGCATTTTTAAATTACCCATTCCCTTCAACTGATAAATACTTGCAGTTTACCAAGGGAAAGTAATATAGAATAATCTTAATGAATAGTAATATGACCCCCAAAACAAGATAAAGTGATTTCATCTGATCAAAAAAATTGGCATGATAATCTTACCATAACTGTTTCTTGCCAATAACTTCTTCAATTTTCAAAATGAATTAACTATAGAGCATGTGTAAACAGTGAATCCTCATAAGGGATGTGAAATAGGGATTAAAACAAGTTCCAACCAGGGCCCTTGGCTTGGGTTCTTTAGGTCCATGTGGCAAATAGATAATATACAAATTTTATAATGCTTGGTTATAACTTTCAATAAGAGTTTAACCCAAGAATTCCCAATAGTCTTAACATTAGTATAAAAATGGTCTGTTCCTTAGTATGTCTATCTACATGTCTTTTTCTGTGACTACATATGTATTATAATAGACTGTGGACTGCTCTTTAGTACTTCAAAGTCTTAAACACACAGACTCATTCTGTCTCCATTCTCCAGGCCAAAGTTATTTTCCTAAAAAGATCTAATTTTGCCATTACCTCATGTGAAAATGTTCACTGACTTCCAGTCACCTACTGCAGTGCTTCTCAACTATAGCTGCACATTACGGTCTCCAGGGGAGATTTTTAACAATACCCTTTCCTGGGCTCCATCCTCAGAGATTATATTTTAATTGGTCCACTCTTCTTATTAATGCAGGCACATGATAGTCACTCTGAAATGGTGTTGAAGCATCAATTTCTGTAACTTTACTCTCTTTATTTTCCTCTGTAATACATTCATCTTATGTTCCAGCCACACAAATCTTTTTACCACCAATCTTCTGCCTTAATTTCCCCCCTTTGATACCAGTCCTATCTCAACCTTCAAGACTCAGCCAAACATTACTTCTGTCGTGTGTTCCCTGCATCTTCCAGATAGTGACTTGTTTCCTCCTAAGAATCTGCATGTATTTTTTGCACATCTGGATCACTATAGTGGGTTATTCTGTATTGTTACTCTACTACTAGTCTGAGAGCCACTTTGAGATAGGACAATAGCGTTCCTCGGCTGGGAGTTGAATGACATGTTCTCTGGGTTTGGTATCGCCATGGATCTCTCTTTCTTTTGTTACATCGGGGCATATTTCTGTACACATGGCTTTATCATGTTCTCTTCCCATGCTCCCTAACTTCATCTCTTAAAGTTTTCCAACTTTCCTTCCTACTTTGTGAGCTCTCTCCTTGTACTGACTATAACATAGGAGAATATAAGTACATTATTTACTTATTAAGAACACACTTTATGCTCCCTGTTCTAAATTTTAAAACAGAATGGCGTATTAGTTCCCTCCCTAAGAAAAATTCCACAAACACAATTGTTTCTTATATTTAAGTAGCCCTAAATTGTTTTGTATTATAAACCTCAGTATACAAAATTTTCTCATCTCTGATTTCATTCAATAAATATTTATTGAGTGCCTGCTGTTAGCACAAGAAAACCTAGATGTCTAAATACTAGGATTTAATATTTCAGGTTAAGGTTTAAAAAATGAAAGAAACCTTTTGGAAAAGAACATGACATCACCAAATGGAAGATATCTAGCCTCTAAATCTTTTTCTCTACAAATTCCTGCCAACTAATGTCTCCATTGCTATGTAGTAGCCATAACCTTTATCTTAATTTTATAGGTCATGTTCTTCCTGGTGGCTCTAAAGTGAAATTAAATCATAAGAAGACAGGTTATATATCAGAAAATACTTGAAGGGTACTGAAATAGATTATTGAGTTAATAAAAATATTTCTCTTAAAAAGGTTTGAGAAGCCATTTGAGTCTGAAGCAATTATACCTCCAGTGTCAGTTGTTACGTAGCAATTGTGTTTTTATTTAAAAACATGGCAATTTTATATTGGGCAGTACTATTATTTTTCACATTTAACATTAAAATAATTTGTTGCGAACACAGATAATATGCAAATACAGTGGTCAATATGTTTTCTACAAAAACAATGCCTTTCAAATAGCCATACCAGGTCAACCTGTAACTTCTAAATTATCTACAGCTACAGTGATATATTTGAAAATGAGTACCGTGTAGAGAGCTGAAACAGGCCTGCACTCCATTTCTCTGCCATTTAGTACCTGGATGAGCTTGAGCAAGTCATTAACCTCTCTGATTAAACCTGCCTTGCTAATTGTTTTGTGGTTAATGGAAATGAAAATGAAAAAGTGTACAGGTGTTCAGAAATAGTAACTGCTATTATTATGTTTTCATTAAGCCATACTTCTGGTTATGATTTTATCAAATCTGGTATATTCTATAGTGAAACCAAGGAATCTAGAAAATGAAGTTGCTTTATTGCTATCTGTATGTACATATGAATATTTAATATATTTGATTTGAAATTAGAGCTCAAAAGTCTTCAATTAATTTCTTCCTCTGAAAAAAATATAGTCTTTTGAGTGAGGCCTGCTTAATCAAAAATCTAAAGAGCCTATCGCCCTTTGATTATAATAATAAGAGTAATAGTACTGATTTTGACCTTTTTAAAAAAGTATTTCTTTAAAATATAGAGAGCTTAACTAAAACACAGCCCTTCCAAAAATCTATGCTATTATACTACATGGTTAGATTATTTTTACTATGGTACTAATTCTTCAAAAAGGAACAATGGGCCTAGAAATCATGATAAAGTCATCAACTCCCAAAATAACTTTCTATCCTTAAGACTATGGTATAAAATTCCCAGGAGAGATCTTTATGTCTGCCTTGATCTTGCATTCCTTTGGTGAGATAGCTATTAAATTTCTGGAGTTTTTTCTGTGAATACCTGAGCAATTTCTCTCATGTACATTTACCCTTTACACACCAGATTTCAGGATAGAATATGAATCCTTTTAAGTATCTTTACAATCTCCAGAGCATTATGTATAAGCACTCAAATTTTTTTTAAAAAAATTTGTTTTTAAATTTAAAGATACCTCATTTTTATACTCAAGAATTCAACAACCATGTCTCTACTGATAAAGTTAAATGGACAAGCAGACAACCCAAGAAAGGGCATAACTATCTTTTCCTCAAAGTATGCCTTTTAAATACCCATTGGATAGGGGGAATTTGCACATCTCAAATTTTACAGGAAATACATAGCCAGAAAATCTCACAAGTTTTCCAAGTCCTAAATTGCTTATCCACACTAGACTAAATCATGTAATGATTTTAATGAAGAGAAAATTGCTTGATTTCTGTGGTTTCGCTGTATTTTCCTTACTCAATGTTTAGTGAAAAGACAGTCTCTGTCTCCATCTAGCATCCATTATCTATTTAATGTACCATTATTCCATACTCCCTGGTCCTTATCAAATCCAAAAATTGAATAAAAAGCAGTAAAATAAATGACTGCTTACTTCATATTATGGAATCCAATCCATCCTGGCTTGGTCTACATCCATAGTATGAATCAAGAATGTGAACTGGGCCAAGATAATTGCATTCAGGTTGGATCACATCCCCATATAAGTTCAGGAAAAGTCCCTACAGACCATCAAGTTACTTGGGGCCAATAAAACCTGTACCTCCAGAGTTAGGCATGAAACAGGGTGGCTTAAAAATTTGAAAAAAAAGAAAAAGCCAAGAGTAGTGTCCTTTAATTATTTTAATAATTAATTTATTTAATTAATTACTTTAATAATTATTAATTTTCTTTAATAATTCCTCCCTGTCATTAGAGAAGATTTGAGAATTTGGAGGACATTGATGATAAGTTAAATAGCAGCAGTTCATAGTAGCAGTGATTTAACATGTACATTACCTAAGTATCCTATAGCCAAAGCAAAGACAAATACAAAGGGATCTGCTCCTCTTCTTGGAGTTGATCACATTCCAAGGCATTGCTCCGGGCATTTGCCTGGAGGCTGCGCCTAGGCTTGTCCACAGCCCTGTGCAGCTGTGGAGTTTGGAAGAGTATTACAGGACTTGCTGGATTAGTCCCAAAATGTCAACCTCATTTTCAGTTTACTGGCTCTTGTTGCTTTATGTCATGCTGACCTTACTGTTAAACACGTGTTTGTTTGCTTTCTTTCCACTCACGGAGAGAAGGGGAAAGGATTACTTTTAGCTGGTTGAAAGCTTTAACTGACAAAAGACTTTCAGAGAAATGTGAATTAAGCAGCTAAGAAAGCTTACCCTGTCCATTGCTTTAAAGAAAATTAAATTGTTAACTGCAGTGTGACATCAGTATAACGGTCAACATTTAGATATATTTGAGCAAAATATTTAAATGGTATTGTAAATAGTTGTTAAGGCAGGCATACACTGTAGCTTATTTTTATAATCTTTTGAAATTGCTCTTAATATATCAAATCCTAATATATCCAATTTAGCAAACATAACTTATTCTAAATGAAGCCTACTTAAATGTTTTCCTCTTGTCAATTATATATAAAGCTTAACATCTCTTTTTCTATGAAATTTACTTACCTGTGAGAGGTTTTTGTTGTTGTTATAAAATATTTATCGAAAGGAGTGGTTTAAAACTTTTTGCCATTAGCCTTTTACTAACCCCCTCCCTCAGAAAAGCTTATATTTTAAAGTATCTCCCCACTAAACTGTACTCCTATTAAGAAATAGTTGCTTTGTTTTCTTCGTGGTTTACTATTCAAAGACATATCAGTGTTGCTGAGTAGCGTATCAATTATGTGCACACTGATTTGATGGTTTTTGTGCAGCTTTAACTTGGTAAATTAAAAACTGATTTTTAAAATATATAGTAGCAAAATAATCAATGGACATCTATCGTACTAAGGGCTTTAAAATTCATGAGAAACACCAAAAGTTTTATGTAGAGTTAATATAATCATACCATATTCTCGTCAAGACAGAGATAAGCAGCTCTGCTTGTTCTCTATAGGGTAAAAATAGTATCCAAAATTTACTTAAAATGGTTAAGTCCTATATTTAATATAATTGGGGGTAGAAAGAGATTTTCACATAGCAGTCTTTAGAACTCATCACTTTAACCAATAAAGTATCGTCTTATGGCCTGAGTATTATGTGCATTTTAACTTTTTCTGAAACATGCATAACCACAAGAAAAGTCAGGGCAAAGTGTTTTAAAAAAAGCTTTTCATTGGAATTTGGAAAAAAAAAAAAGAAAAAAATATAAAAGTTCCTCATATTTTCCAAGGAGTAAATATAACTTACAAAAGTGAAATGGAGAACTTCTCTAAACAGTAGCTTAAAATGTTTCCCTTGATTAGTGAGCGAAACAATAATGCTAATGATACAAAACACGGTGATTATCTACATTGATGACAATGCTAAATGTTAGAGAAATAATCACGCACTATCCAAGCATATAAAACATAAATTATGCTCACAGGCTTGTTTTTTGCTTTTAAGAAAGATGTCCATTTTCTAATTTGAGGCTACATAGTTTAGAAAAAAAATCACTGAGCTCTAAGTTTCTGTTTAGCTGTCAATCAATTAGGTGTCTTAACACTTAAAAAGCAGGGAGAGAAAGAGGAGAGGGGAGAATGAGAGGGAGAGAGAGACAAAAAGAGAAGGAAAGAGAAAAAGAGGGAAGGGAGGGAAGAACTAAAGAGGGAAGGAAGGAAGAAAGGAAAGAAGGAAGGAAGGAAGGGGGAAGGGAGGGAGGAAAAAGGTTAGGATCAAATTATCCATTTCAACTCTGAAACTACAGACTTTTTATTAATAGTTTACATCAACATAAAGTAGCTGACTCTCAGTTATCTATGTCAACAGAAGGAAAAAAAGCCCTGAAAACAACAAAAAATTGTGGGTTTTTTTGCAAAGTTGAAAACTCTGACTTTAGGAGTCATTTTTAAAATTTATTTATCTTTTTTATGAGTCATTTTATTCTTCAGCAACTAGTTACAAAGCATTATTGTGTGGTATGCCAGTCATTTAACCAGATTGTGAAGATAAGCAGTGAATACATTAGACAGCAATCCTACATTCTCTGAGTTTACAGTTGGATGGGAATTAGATACAGGTAGATAGAGAGTTACAATATTGTATGTCAAATGTCATGGTAGAGGAAGTACAGGGAGCCATTGGAGCACCTAAGAGGGGCACCTAGCTTGAATTTAAGAGTGGACAAAGGCATCTTGGAAAGAGGTCTAAGCTATGATCTAAAAGTGGTTTAATAATTAGCTAAGCATGCGGAATCAGAAAATGCCAAAGGCAGGAAGAGAAGAGTATTCCAAACAGGAGGTAACAGCATATGCACAGACCTGATGGTGAGAGAGAGTATGGCGTGGGGGCTGACGATGAGGCTGAAGCAAACAAGGTCCACGTCATTAATGGTCTTGTACACCATGTTAAATTGTGTAGTCTTGATTCTTGTTTAAGCAGGAGAGCAGCATAATTCAGATTGGTGTATAAGAAAACTCACCCTCACTGCAATATGGAGAAAAGAGCTGGAGATGGATAATCCTGGAGGCAGAGAGAACATTTTTTAGGAAATTGCAGTATTCTGGCAGAAAATGATGGTCATAAACATGAAGAGTTGGAGGGCATCATCACCTCCTCCCTAGTTTTCCAGAGGTTTTAAAAAAACATAACTTAGAAGTATTGACAGAATTTATGGAAATAGGTGAAATGTGCCATATTAATTGTCAAACACAAGGTCAGATGCCTATTTATTCTGCTGCTGTGTTGAAATTTCAAAATTTTCATCAATAAAGACAATAAAAACTAAGAAACTTAGTTTACCAAGTTATAGAATCCTATCTGCTCAAACAATTTCTACCCCTCCACCAATATTCCCACCTTTGCATGTCTATTAAATCTCAATATCCTGGTTTTTGCACAAAGGTGAGACTAGAACAGCTTAAGAATCAGCAAACGGGAAAGAAAGGGAAACTGTGCTGTACTAAACTAAGAAAAAATAAATACATCCTTTGTATAGATCGTTCTTCAGATGCTGTTATCCAGTATAGCTACAAAATAATACACACAAAAAATGCTTAGTTCTCTGTAAGGAGTCTTGACTTCCTGATGATATCTTCTGCACAAAGACTTTTTCATGACTTCGCAGAGTGTGGGGAGTTGAGGAAGGAAGGCTGGTGAGTGATAGAATGGGGAGCAAACTTGGCACATGAAAATAATATATCTACAGCTTTCAGTTTCAAAGAGCCTTATTTTGAATTACCTCATTCAGTTTCCATCAAGGGCTGTTCTTCCTTTTCACTTCCACTAATCAATGACAGATAGGAAGAGAAAGATGCTAATGTGCAGGCAGTGGCAGTGGGAAGGGGTCTTCTTTCTCCCGGTCTTCACTGGCCTTGCCAGTCCCTTGCCATCCTGGTCATAAGAACCCACTGCTATCACCTCATGTTTAAGTCACTGGCTCATAAACGCATCTGTTCTCTCTTCTCCAGTATTACAGGGTGCTGGGACTTGTCTGACTTTGTATCTTCCATTCCTTGCTGGCTCAGCCTATCCTTCTTAGGCCCAGCTGCTTTCCCAGTCTGGCTTCTGTGTGTGGTCACCTTGCCCCTTCAGGAGAGCCAGGGCTCACCACCTGCCTTCTAAGCCACCGTCCAGCTGGCACCATGCTGAATCCAAACTTCTCTGAGATGCTTGTAGACGTTACAGCATCATAAAAGCCACAGTTTTCTCGGACGTCTCCTTACTTGTTTGGATGTTCTGCTGCCCATCCCACTTCCTTCAAAACTGGGACACTGTCATCTGATTTTCCTACTCTTCCTCTTCCTTCTTCTGAATCACAGAAGCCTCTCACTTCCTCTTCCTGTCTGTTGGAGTCTTCCCCTGGGTCTTTGAGTTTCCTTCATCTATTCCTAGGAACTCTTTCTGTTTGAGTCCACCTCTAAAGGAGACCTTTGAGATTTAGAAGACCTTTTTTTTTTCCTGTTGAGAAAGTCCCATTCTCCAGACTTGTGTTGCTCTAGATTTCAAAGACCAATTGTGAAAACACAAGCTAAACGTCAACTTCCTTTAAGCATTTCTGCTGTAACAATTTGAATTCTTCTTGGAGCAACATGGCTGCTTCTAACTGACTAGGAAAAGGGTCAAGTGTCAAAAAGAAAAACACAAAGACGAATATTTTTCAATAACTATATTCTTTGGATGAGCTTTGGGAATTCACACGAAGTTTTCTGTCAAGAGGATGAGACTCTCCCTTCCCCTGTGTATGCCTAACAGCTCTGGTACTGGCTGGTGACAAAGACATAGCTATAAAATTTATGGGATAATGGACTTGTAACAACATCACCACATACTTATTTTCAATCTAATGCTTTGTACTTTACCTGAAATATTTAGTACACTTATTTGCACATAGTAGATTTTTACATTTTGTTATATTGAAATTGATGAAATATTCAGTTATCCTCTTTACTCCTTGATAGTAAAACTAGTGTAATATTTGGCAAGAGATGCAGAGAGTCATCATTTTCCTCTCTCAAGACCCACCCCCCTTTTGGTTCCCATTGCTTCTATCCTATTTTCAGTGCATAGTAGGGGCCTAAGTGAATACACTAGACTTACACCTTTAAAGATATTTAGCCCTTGTATACATCTTGAGTCCAGTTTCACACACCTAGCTCCTCATTTTTAAGTGGAGAAGACAATGTTTGAAATTTATCTGAGGTTTTTGCAGAGAGAGTGAGACTCTTCTTCTTTGTATGCCTGGCACTGGTTCCCTGGTGGTGGTTAGGTGACAAATGCAAAACCATAAAAATTAGGTGAAGTGGGCACCTAACAATATCGTTACATACTTATTTTCAATCTAATGTTCAAAATTCCATCTTTGTTTTTAAACTGAAAGTGGACTTCAGAAAAAATATTTCATGATTCACATGAAAAAACCGAGCCAGTCTGCTCCATTTGACAGGTGTCTGACATTAAATTGGCTGGCAGTTTGAAGTGAATCATCTTCAAATAATATGTTCTCTTAAGAAGAATTTACCACTAATTCTTATTATTCTTATTACTACTCTGTGTGATAAAAAAAATAAACACTTCTATATATGTCTTTATTAATGAATTAGAGCACCCAAAACCTCAATATAATTATATATATGCAATTATATATTATAAAATATATAAGGTGCATAAGAATCATCAGTACATTCTTCTTTACCAGTCACTTTAAATTTATAATCAACATTTCAGCTTGTACAGTAATGTACGTGGCATATGGTGAGATCATATAGATAGTGTCCGTGACTGTGTGTACATTTTAATGAAGCAAGGACTGATTCTCAGACAATTAAATTCAATCCAACTAATTGTTCGTGAAGACAAAATACACTCAACTGTTTTCTAATAAGATTCAATAATGCAGTGTTTTGGTTACTCACAATGGTAAAGTAAAAGGTTTGATATTTATTATACAAATATATCTATCTTCATACGAAATTTAATGCACTTAACATTAAAGTGAAAAAGAATGTAATCTGATTGTTAAAAAAGTATTTCAGACAATTACTGTGCATTTGGCTTCATTACTATGAATATCATTTAATATAGCACTGGAAATATGCAAATATTCTCCTTTGGTAAATAAGTGCCTAGAGTATATAAGGAACTGTACTAAGCCTTTTGCAACACAAAGAGTAGAACAGATTTCTTGCTTTTAAGTTCCAGAAGTTAAGATGCCAGATGTTGTTTGAAAAATCGACATACTTCTTTCTTACTCAGTCACCTATATTTGGAGTAGACTTGGAGAAACAAAATAGTTTTATTGAATTATTTGTCCATGAACATGTTCTTATAACATAAAAAAAGATTTCATTTATTCTCTTTTAACACTGTATTTTCAGTTTTAAAATTAAACATATCCCCATATTCAGATTTACAAACTTAAATGATGTTGAGAAACTTCATATTTGTCTATAAAACCATATGCTATATTTTTATAAATATCTGATTTTTGTAGTTGAAGTTTTTCTAACTTACATTTAAGTTAACTAATGAATAAAGAGAAAACATGGTAAATGGCCATGAGTGTAAATGCATGTGGCACTCTATTCTCTGGTGTCAGAGTCACTATAACAAGCTAAAGAGTATGTATATCACTCAACCTACTTTTTAAAAGAAACATTTTATTTAAATGGTAGAATATTATATTACCTGATCAGATGAGGTCAAATTTCATCTTATAAATGATCTATTTCAAACATAGAATACTTTAACTTTATAAAATGCAGAGATCTGTCATCAGTTATTTGTGAGCAGTTTAGAATTCGTAAGTTTAAACAACTATGAAAAAACAAACTTTTTATTCTGAATTAAATCAACTGCCCATAATTATGCTGTGATATGAGAAGTAGTTTACCATAGTATTGAAGAGCACATGTTCCGGAGCCAGACACTCTCAGTCTGATTCCAGGTTGCACCATTTGCCAACTACTTCATGTCTCTGCTTCAGTTTCCTTATTGTAAAACGGGCACAGTATTGTATCTCTCTCATAGGATGTTATGAGGATTAAATGAATTAGTATAAATAAAGTACTTGGAGTAGTGCCTGGCATGGTATGCACTGTCTAGGTGTTTTGTCCAACTTAAATGGCTTTTTCTTTAATAGACAGATGATTAAGAGTACAGAGGACATTTAGATTTTTATCTTACGTAAACTCCTCAACAACAGTAATTTTTAAGGTCATATGAAATTCAGTAGTGTGGTACTCATCAAAGTAAATTTTTTCAGCAAATGAGATTAAGGATGGACTCTTACAAGTGAAATGTGATCAGATATAGATCAATAAAATTATCAGTCTAAGTAGCCACAATTCTTCAATTCTCGTACCTGAGACAGTTTCCCATATGAGGCAGATTGGACTAATCAAATCTATATTATTTTTGTAGAACCAGACTAACAGCTTCTTTTTCTCTCCCCAATAAATAATTTTCCCCAATATGTAGGAAAAGAAAAGAACTTCTGAATCTCTTACATATGCTTACTAAAACAATAATATTGGAAAATCTATTCATAAAATAGCTAAGTTTAGCTTTAACTTAAAATCTAAAATTTTATTCTTTTGGCATTAAAGGACTTCAGTATTGCTTACATCTCAAAAATTACTATGGAACAAAAAAGTAAGGTCCTTATTTTGTGTAGTCCTTGTTCTGTCACATGAAGAACATCCTCAAAATTTTAAATATTCCATTTTTTTCCAAATAACACTTGAGTCAGATTTGTGAATGAAATATGTTTAAAAGGGGAATAAAATAAAATCCAACATTAACCATTTTTTACCATTGTATGTAGTAAGGTAGGTAGTGTATTTTGTGACCTGCCTAGTGTATTTTATTTTTCTTCCTGTGGGAGAAGCCAGCTATAATTTATTTTCATTGATTTTTCACATTTTAAGATCATAAAACCAGGATGCATCTTATAATTCATGCTATCTTACAATGCCATTGGTCAAGTTGAAGTCATACACAGTTGTGTGAAAATCTTCCCTTGACACCTCCTCATAAAGTCAGAAAACATCCCTAGCATCAATGAAATACGGTATGAGTATATATTCAATTCTTCATTCATAGAATCCCACTGATTCTACTTCTTTTAATCTGTGTTGATATCAGTTCCTATTTATTTAGACCAGTAATCAATATGCATTCAATAAAAGCAGTTTTTTTAGCTGCTACTTATTTGAGTAACTACTATGCACCAGGTCTTGCACTAGGGAGGAGCTTTACATATATTATCTCTAGCTCTTACTGTAATCTTTGCAAGCTAAATATTATGAGTTCCATTTTACAGAAGAGAAAACAGAGGTTCAGAGTAGTTCAGTAAATTTGAAAAACATTTCTTGCACTATTGCTCTTCCAAAAAGAAAAGGAGATTCTGTCACATTTTTCCAAATTAAATTAATTTTCCTGGCATACATATTAAATCTTTTGATTTAATTTGAGAAATTTGAGTTTTTATTTTAGAATTGAAGAAACTTTAAAAATCCTTATTAATAGATGTGCTGCTGTCTGTTTAAGCCTCATGAATGTGAATTGGCTTTGGCATTCTTAACAGAACTATAAAAAGCTTCTGGGGGAAAAACATCAATTTTTCTGGGGAAACCAAAATAAAAATAGCACTAATTTCCCAACATTATAGCCCCTGCTAAGGAATTCATTAAATATCATAAGAAACTCCACTCCTCCCCTACTAAATTTATGACTAAAGATTTGAATCTGATTTAATTACTGAAAAATAATGTATGTATGTATGTGTGTGTGTGTGTGTGTGTGTGTGTGTGTGTGTGTGTGTGTATATAGAGAGAGAGAGAGAGAGAGATTTGTTCAAGCAATTCACTGACATGGTCTGTGCAGTTCTAAAAACGGGTCTTTTTATTGACAGAAAATTACTTTGGATTAAACAGTTAACTGATAGCTTCTAGGTCTATAAAAATTACCAGAATACAGTGCCTTTATATATATATCTTAAAGAAAATACACCTTAAAATCTTACTCAAAGTGAAATTAGGGAGTATTATATAAAGTATACATTCTTGAAAGTCAAAGTGTCTCTGATTTGTAGTCTCAGGGTGGCTCCAAGTGCCTTGGCAAGGAGTGTTTTTTAATGGTTGGAATTTTGAGGATAAATTCACATTCTCAATATTTCCATTATTATATTTACTAAATTGTTCTGATAAAATCAATGCCTTAGTGCCTATACTATTTCAAATATCTTTATGTTTTAATCCTTATGTACCAGAAAGTTTAGGTAAATAATCATCTACTCCTTATTTAAAAGTAAGATAGATATAAACACAAAATATTTCTGTTGAAAAATATTTAAAGTTGGACCATGTGCTAGGCAAAGAGGAAAAAAATGTGGTAAATACAAAATTATTCATAGAATTCACATTTAAATTATGAAATTAATTCTTCCTTAATTTATTAAGACAGTTTTAGCAGAACTACACAATGGAATTGTTTCCTTTAAATAAGATTTAAATCAGACCAACCTGGACGATATAGAATAGATGAAAATGTTTTTACTTTTCAGATTTATTTTGATCTTCACAAATCTTACACATTTCCTAATAACAGCAATGATTTAAAGATGTACTGTTGGGCTTCCCTGGTGGCGCAGTGGTTGAGAGTCCGCCTGCCGATGCAGGGGACGCGGGTTTGTTCCCCGGTCCGGGAGGATCCCACATGCTGCGGAGCGGCTGGGCCCCTGAGTCATGGCTGCTGAGCCTGCGCGTCTGGAGCCTGTGCTCCGCGACGGGAGAGGCCACAACAGTGACAGGCCCGCGTACCGCAAAAATAAATAAATAAAATAAAGATGTACTGTTCTTGCTGAAACATTACAGAGTTATGAATAATTTATCAAAGGAAAGAATAATTTTAAGAATTTTGAGCGTCAAAAAACTGTTAGATTTTTGTGAAATTTTTTATAATTTACCAACAAACCATTATTACAGTTATTCAAGTTCCTAAATGGCATTTAAATTACTGAAATTATGCATAGTAAGAAAAACATATTATCTAAATTCCCACATGTGAGAAAATATAGAAAAGGGGGAAAATCTATAAATTATGCAACAAAATTTAAGCTGAGGGGAGAATGTGATATTCACATTAATTGAGCCAGAGTATTTGCATCTAGCTTGGTCAAATTTCTGAATTCTGGTGGAAGTATATTTGTTTATTTGTTAAAGGATAATTACCACTAAGAATTTCTAAAAAATAAAAAAAACAATAATGACCTGATTGATAAAAGGTAAGCATGGAGGTAGAGTGAACCAGAACATGCATACCTGTGCATCTCATAGACAGAGATTGCCTAAGCACCAATTTCAAATAGTTGTTAATATCACCCAAATACATGTAGAAAAACAAACAGCAATACTGTACTTAGTTTTAAGACAGGTTTGTCACTTCTCTGAAATGTAATGCTTTGTGATCTTAGTAATCTTCTTCAATTCTCTGAACCTCAATGTCTTCAAGTATCTAGCAGAGAATATTTCAACAAAGAGCTTTGCTCTTAAAGGAGATAATGCCTATAAAATTCCTTTGCACACTATAAAACGCTATACAGACATATTTTTCCTAAGAAATAGGTAAGTACATGCTAAAAATCCTTAATAGTTACAACATATATTCTACAATGTAGGTAGTTAACATTAATAAATTAATCTTGGTGACCAAATATGATTTTTAATAACCAAAAGATAGTAAACTCACTGATATAGCTCCTTATTTGTTGAAAAGCCACAAAAAAATGAAAACCCTCTACCTGCAAATTAGAATGCTGTTCTGGCAAAGAAGTACATGAGAGAAGGCAGTTTGTGTGGAAGCCCATCTGGAGGCTGGGCTCCCCGAGTCCTCTCTGGACCTTCAGCCTGCTCCCTGTCTGCAGCAGGAGAGCTTGCTGTCCATGTAGACCACTCCCTGTGACGGGCAATCGTTGAGGGGCTGCTTCTTGAAGAAAACATGTCAAAAGTGGTCTTTTGCGCATCCCCGTGAATTTTTCCTCCTTCCAAATAGAGAATCATGTTCATGACTACTATTTAAAAGACCTTCATTTTGAAGCATATTTTATGAAAATAAAATTATTCCATGTTTAAAGTTCATGTATACGTAAAAAAATCTTCTCTACAAGTAGCTTAGTTAATAGAGTGTTTTCTGAATAAAAAATACATTTTTGCAGTGAGGAAACTGGCCCAAGTAGAGGTGATCTGGGGACAGGAAGAGGTTATTGTTTGTTTCTAAATTATCTGATTTGGCTATCTGGATTCGTGTCTGGTGGTTTATTTTACTTTTGCTATGGAGCTACAAAATATATTTCTTCTGAAAACTAAGAAAATGCTGAACTTACATTCAGAGGCTATTCATACTTTACATCATTTTCATATTTTTAAAAACTTTCTTGCATAGAATTAAGTTACATATATCATATGGAGCTATAGTTCTTTAACTTACTGCAATCTCAAGTTATCTCTACTTAGGTAGGGCTTACATTGAAATTATTCTGGGATATGAAATGTCTCTTCTTAACTCTGCATGCATGCATGCATGAGTGCAAGCTCATGTACACAGCAATCTAGAGAAAGATGTAGCTAAGTCCCTTTTACAAGAGAACAAATGTTATCAGTGCAGGCTAAAATATAGGGGAAAGAGTTTGGAAGTTTGAATGAAAACACGTGGGTTCCAAACTGTACTCTAACATTTCTTTATTGAGCCAGTGTGAGTTACCTAACCTATGTGAATCTCATTTTCCTTTCTGAAAAATGAGGGAACATGATATATAGGTATCTCAAAAAGTTTGGAACTTATAGTACTATTCACTTTATTTTAGACTCTTTAACTTTGCCTTGTCTTTATATTGAAATCTGGACAACAGTAGTTCAATCTAACTTTTAACAGATTTTTATTTAATTTAGACTATAAAGTCTTAGTGATTGTCTTTGTTTAACCTCATGCAATTTGAACTTGAGTGTTTCCATTTAATTTCTGAAAAATGAAAGGACAATTTACTCTCTTTTTATTTCCTACATATCTATCAATAATCTGAAAATTATGATACTTACAAATATTCTCCAGAGTTATTTTACCCTCTCAGTTATGAAATTGGATAACTATAGTATATAACACTAATGAATCTTAAAATGTTGATTTGTGATAGTTTCAAACCTAATGTTATTTTACTGCATTAAAACTTATTTTTCTGTACTCTATTTTCAGTAAATTTTAATTATCTTTGAAACAGCAATTTTTGTTTTATATGCAAAAACAATTTTCCTTTTGTCTTTCTTTCCATCTCCTCTCTACACATTCCCTTTAATAACACCTTCATTCTGAAAAAAAATTATTTTTTCCATTATACTTTCTTGAAATTGAATTTAACATTATAATTTAAAGTGTTAATTTGCATTTTAATTCTTCCCAGTTATATTCATATAATCCTGTTGTTATAACGGCCCAAAATAATAAGCATAGCTTCAAACCATACCCCAAGGATAAATGGTTTAAACAGAAATACGGAAGTTGTTTTATTAAGTCAAAATTAATTGTGAAATAATTTCAACTGAAGATTAACAGTGTGCATGATAAATGTAAAAATTAGTTATTTAAAAATCATCTTCAAAATATGTATTTCAAATTAATAGTGTCTTCTGTATTAATTTGAAAGTCATTATGTTTTCATTGTTCTCTGAATCAGTATATTTTTCTATATGGAATTTTTGAATGACATGAAAAGAACATGTACCTCTAGAAGATGTATAAGTTAATTCATCTTATAATAAACAGCAATTTATCATTTAAAACATTACTGTTAAAATTCATTGTTAGTGCTGATATATTTTATTCACTTCTGCATATTGAATTCATTATTTTCACCACATTCCAACATCACAATCTAGTATCTAAATTGATCCTCTTACCCAGATACAGGTTGCACTTGAATTATCTTTTTGCTTATAAATATATGTTTTCTCCTTTGTTTTTTTTTTTTTTTCTCTCTCATTATACTATTTAAGCTGATTTAAAGTAAAAATATGGGGCTTCCTTGGTGGCGCCGTGGTTGAGAGTCCGCCTGGCAATGCAGGGGACACGGGTTCGCGCCCTGGTCCGGGAAGATCCCACATGCCGTGGAGCGGCTAGGCCCATGAGCCATGGCCGCTGAGCTTGCGCGTCCGGAGCCTGTGCTCTGCGACGGGAGAGGCCACAGCAGTGAGAGTACCGCAAAAAAAAAAAAAAAAAAAAAAAAAAAAAATATATATATATATATATATATTCAGAGAGTCATAGGATGTTAGAGTTACACCAGCCTTTAAAACTCCTCTGGTCCATTGGTTCTGTAACTGTGGTTCAAGGACTGGCTTTAAGGCCGCTTAAATCCCAATACAGTCTGTGTATAATATTAGTGTCTGTGTGTACATATGCTTTCCATTGCTTTCATTAACTTTTTAGAGGGTTCAACAACAACAACAAAAAAACTTGTTAGGAAACAAATCAATTCCACCACCTCACTTTACAAATAAAGAATCTGAGACTCCAGAGAGTGTGCAACTCATCCAAGGTCACAGAGATTGTGAACGTAAGAGTTGGAACCATGTGCTGATTTGTAGGTTGACCACAGACCATTTCAGTTAACACCACAATATAATTACACTAAAACTACAAGGTAATTATAATTTGTTATCCATATTTTATGCCTTAAAATATGGATTTATGGAAAAATTGAAATTAATTTCTCATATTTATGCAGATAAATGAAGTTGTTCTGGGATACAATAAACTTCTATCATTCTTTCTTCCCAATCAAAAGCAATGATAGAAGTAGGCATTTCTGCTCCACTGATTATGATCTTTTCTTTATTCATCAGTAAATGTGTGAAATCTTTTACTTTCTTATTTTTTCAGGCTAAAAGAGAGACAAAATAAAAACAAAGGTCAGGAAAAAGTTTAATAAAGAGTTTATTCTAGAAATTTTTATCTTATCTACATCTCTCATCACTAATTTGTACAAAACTCGGTGGAGTGATTCCAAATATAAAATGAATAGACAAATGATCTCTATAGTATAGCTTTTGTTTTGAGATATTTCAAATCATGGTTTAGTAGGCCTGGAAGCAGAGTGAAACTGCATTATCTTACAAAAGTCACCATGATCAAAAAAAAAAAGATGTAGGTTATCATCTAAATGTTTGCTCCAGTGATCTTTAAAATAGAATCCAATTTTAATGAATGAAGACCTAAATGGGCTTAAAATGGTTAGGGAGAATGAAATAGAAAACATTTCTTCAGACCAACTAAGGACCTGAAAAATGACAAGAAGGAATGTCCCTCACTGTTCCCAAGGCATTAACCAACATACATCAAGGTTGTATCATGTGCCATTCAAGAACTTAGAGGGTTATCAAAGAAGAAGGCAATGTCCACCCACAATTAAATCATGGTCTTATTAGAGCTGAAGAATATTGCACACATGATAAAAATGCAAGGAAATTTAAGCCATATTATAAGTAAATCTTAAATCACAGGTTTCAATTCTAGTGTTATAGTTCAGAGAAGAGAGAGAGGCTAGTGTAGCCCAAAGGAAGCTAATCTGGAGCTGGGTCTATTGGGGCTGGATAGGTTGACAAAAAAGGAAATAGCAAGTCAAAGTTACAGCACGAAACTCTTCATAGTTGCAAACTTTCTTCAGACAAAGTCTTTGGAAACCAAGGGAGATGAAAAAGCCAATAAAAACACAAAAAGTCCTTGAGTGTCTATTTGAGAACTTTATATTATAAAAACAACAATTTAGTGAATTTAGCAAGAAAGAGTGGGCTTAAGACATGTATCTTAAGTAGGAAAACTACCATGGTTTGACAGTGTCATTAAAAAGATGTTAAATACATAAGCAAAATAGAAAAGATTATTGAAAGAGAAAACTTAGAACTTGAAAAAACTTAAACGGTAATATCACATGAAAAATGCCACAATAAAAAATAAATAAATCTTGTCCCCACAGTCATCTGCAAGGGACTTTCATTTAGGAATTATTTAATAACTAATTCTTTCTCAAAACTCTGTTGCTGCTATTATGACTTATTTTTATGTTTCTTTTCCAAATAAAAATTTCAACGTCTGAGGAACTCAAACTAAAGTATATCAACAGAGCAGCAACTCACTTTATGAGTGCAGCCTGCCCAAAGAGAGACAAAAAAAGAGAGTGAACACATGCTGGCGGGCCGGGGGAGGGGAGGGTGGGTTAGTCCCATAGCAGAATGTGGTCCCTTATATGGTCATATTTGATTCACTGCCAGGAACAGCAATTCAAAGAAAATGTAACAAATCAGCTTCTCAATTACATTAACAAAGGTTTCAGCTTCCTATGTACAGTACTTTTAAGGCTCCTCTGTGTTCTAGCTCTGAAGGTCAATGAGCATTCCCATGAATCTTTGTGTGTTTATATCAAAAGTACAATGTGAACTTTGGCAAAAGAGGTGGCTCTGGGTTAGCTGGGCTTTTTAGGTAGTTACTGTAAATACAATTGAAAGTTAGCTAATTTTACACTATTGCTAAAGAATTAAAGAACGCATTTGTAAATGGCATCCAAAGACTCAGAAGTGATCCCGGAGAGAGTTGTGAAAGTAGAGATTTCTCTTTTGCACCCATAACTGCTCTTAGTTTTCTCCCATCTTCCTTGGGGCATCTTCCACATGTCTGCAGGGTCCTTGTGAACTCAGTCAGCCCCAGGCTACACTAGCCTCCCCCAGGCCAACTATTTGCTGCAGACCTGTAGCTGTCCACACTCACTCCCTGCAAACCCACTTTCAGAGAACTGCCTCATTAGGAAGCAGCTGATCAATCAATAATCTAAGAAGCAAATAAATAAAAGAATACACCTTCCTGTGACATCTATTTCATAAAGGAAAACATGTCTTATCCATAGGAAGTGGTGTGATTTCTGTTATCAGGCACAGGCCTCTCAGGGAGAGGTTTTTTGGGTGGTGAGGTCTTGGAATTTAGGTTAATAAAAAGGTATTTTTGAAAGTATTAAATTTTTTGTAGATGAGGGTGACTATGGCTAGAAATAGTTCGAGAGTAATTAAGGTCTAATGTCTCTCCAATTACAACTATGAGAGAAGATACAAATATTTTCCAATGAGACGTAAACTGTTGCACAAGTGGGCCCTGATAACACTTCTACATAAATGTGTATTTATTTCTTAGGGGTCTGTTTGAGATCTGGAGAGATAAGTAAGGCAGTAAATGTGTTAGAGTCCACAATTCATGTTTATTGTTGGAAGTGTCCAAACATTTTACAAATAACAGGCTTTAGGGCAGAAAAGGACTGGCACCATTCCTCTTTGCCCTTTGAGTAAAGAACTTAAAACTTTAAGAAGTTAAAGTTTAACGTCAAACCTTGTTTTTTCACCCTTGACAGATTTGTGGGTATTGTGAGTTGGGTTTTGAAGGGACCAAGTATAGTTCAGAGTGAATCAGTACTCAGCTCAGAGTTCCATTGGCCTGGTCAGCACCTACCATCTGCTCTGTCTATCCCTGGAGGTTTTGATGCGCTCTGATTTTTTTTCATTCTTCTTAGAAGGTGAAGAAGAGGTGCCTCAATTAGAAATATGCTTTTTAAGTTAATTCAAGGAACACTTGCATTCTGCTACATAAAAGAAAGTTTTAGCATCTATCAATTGCCCATGTGACTAGGCAAATTGTACAACTAAGACACACTAAATTAGGTATAATTCTTAAGTTTAAAACAGGTAAAGAGAAATAAGAACAATGAAATCAATGGTAACAATCTCCTGTGTGTCAGAATACTTATGTTATCTACTCTTTGCCGTTGACATTTACTGTGTCCTCCTCTGCTTTGCTATTTGTCTTTTAAATCTTTTTTATCTTTTAAAGATTGAATGGAAATCTCCTTTCCTATGATGATTTCCCTAATCCTTTTAGGAAGAAACAATCTCACCTTCCTAGGAAGACCTTTTTTAATATGGCAGCCAAAGAAAGTTGACACAGAAGACTAAAGAACACTAGAGAGGCTTTGCTGAGAGCCAGAGGGCAAACGCTCCTTAGTTTTGATTCTAACCATCACTGACTCTGCTAAGATATCACATGAAATATCTATTAAGCTCTATGCAAAGGCCTTAGTAAACAAGATTCTTAGCTTGGGTAAGAATTTTATAAATTTAAAGAAATTTAAAATCCAAATATTTGAAGATGTTCCTTCCTACCTCATACTATTTCTTCTAGCTATCTATAAGCATTATATTTCCCATAGGATTACTCTTTCATCCTTAAGAAGGCTCAGATACCTTGGAGGTTTAAAGCGTCTGAAATAAAAGTGAAATAGGCATTAAATCTTATAATGCAATATGAAAAAGAATATATATGTATAACTGAATCACTTTGCCATGCAACAGAATTAACACTACATTGTAAATCAACTATAAAATCAAAAAAAAGAAAACATCTTATAATGAAATATAAGTAGTAATTCAACTTATGCCCCTAAATAATACCTATGGATTCTTATACCATTAGAATAAAACTTTAATTTAGCATGCCTTCTTCACTTGTTTCAAACTGCAACTAAAATATTAATAATTCTTCATATTTGAATTGAACTCTACATTTGAAAAGTTTCACAATCACTGTCTCATGTGCATTATCTCATCTGGAAAAACATCCCTGATAGAAAGCAGGCATTTATTACTACTACATTTTTGAAGCACAGAAAATAAAGCTCAGAGAGATATTATGCTTTATCCAATGGTAACTAGCTGAGCTTGAGAAGGAAATGTGGTCTCAGCCACTCTCTTGGTCCATTTCCCTTCCCTTTTTTAGCTCCATGTTTGCTTAAGGTTAGGCTAGCCTCCTCTTTGTTACAGCGGGTCAGTTTGGAGACAATCAGAATTCTCTATTCTTAACATTTGTAGAAATGCTGGCTGCCAGTCAGGCTGTCTACTACAGAGATTTAATTTTTAAATTTAAATTGTTTTCTAGAATTTTTAAAAAACAATGTTAAAAGCTTTGAACAAGTATACCTAGTAGTGGTGTTTTCTTCCCCCATTAAATAAAAGTTATGAAAGTCTGGTATTTAAAACTATATTCATTCATCCTTGCTATCCCATGGAAGGATTTTTCATTTTTGTTTTTTTTTGGCCACAGGATCTTGATTCCCCAACCAGGGATCTAACCGTGCTCCTGCAGTGGAAGCACAAAGTCTTAACCTCTGGACCACCAGGGAAGTCCCAGAAGGTTTTTATTTAGTAATTTTGATCCTGCACCTGAGAATGCATACCTATTAAATTTGTATCTTGTAATGCATTTTTAAGCCAAATCACTGGATACAACCAAGAAACCCAGTACACATTAGCCCAGTTCTGGCATCATGATGAAGAGGAAAATTATCATCAGTCTTGGAAACTATTCCTTACCTAGGGCTAAAAGAAGCAACAAGAATCTATAACTTCCCATGAGAGACACCGGTTATGAAGAAAAATAAAGGCTTTTAAGCTTATTGTACTTTCTTGTTATTGCAGTTTCTTAAATTTGTTCCACATCTGTCAAACTTAGATAATACTTTTCTTTCTAGGATTGATATAAGAAAAAAAATAATAGCTACTATTTATTAAGGACCACTTCATGTAATATTAATAATCTATGAGGTATCTTATTAGTGTTCCCATGTTACAAGTTAGAATATTAAGGTTTAGAAAATCAGGATTCATCCAGAAAGTGCAACTTCAGAGTTTAACCACAAGTCTCTCTACCTCCTGTAAGGTAATTATACTGATGTAGAGTAAAACCATCAATACAGGTGACACTAACAAGAGGAAAAAAAATTCAAGCAGAATTCTATGAAAATGTACAGATATAGAAGTCCTTATCCAGAGAACAGAAATTCCTATTTTTTTCTTTTTTATTATTGATCCCTTCGCCTATCCTTGTATGAAGAAAGAAACAAGCAGCTTACAGAGTTTCTTCTCATGTGTCGGAAGGGTCCCAGAATCTACACACCTGAAATGGAATTACTAAAAAATATAGACTAGCATAGGGCCTAGGACAGAGTCAGCACCTAATAGGTCTGGTCCTTTTTTCTTTGCAGTGGCTACTCTCCACCCCATAACTGCTCCAGTCCTACTCAGAAAAAAGCAATTCCACACCATGAGGAATTTTTAGTTCTGAAGAGTTGATTCTAATGGATTTAATCTATGTTTTAAGAAGCATTTGCCAAATCCCACCTTAGCATAAGTATGTGGCCTCCCTCACCAGAACAAAGAAGCAGCCGAGAAAATTCTTCCCTCTCCCCCACTGCCCCCGAGATGATGCTCCTAATAATAAAACAAAAAATAGAGGTAAGGATTAAGATGTTCAGGCAATAAGATTTCAATGAAGTATGTTTCATATTCACAAAGACCTGATGGTATTGATTATGATTGGTCCTAAACCTAAGGATCTCATACTAAAAGATGCTGGACATAGGGTAAAAAATTCAAGTTTTTTTCCTGAGGCCCCAATAAGCCTATTTTAGATGACCTTTTAAAATGTTCATGTTCTTGGCCACTTCCTGGTCACCTCCAATCATCCTTACTTCACACACTAAGCCAATATTTCCTTGGCCCACTCATTGTTCCAATGAGATAATGAAACTTTTCCTCAACACCTTTAGATTCTGCTGAGTTCTCCTGTTTTTTTGCAGCTGTCTGCATTCAACTCTGCCAAGAAGACTTTTTTTTTTTTTAATGGATTCTGTCTGTTTACTTGTAAGGCAAATGAGGAAGCTGTGTTGCCTACAAGAGACTCAGACATTGGTTAAGAGTTTCTTCATCCAAGAGGACCTATTCTTCAGCCAGAAGAAAAGAACAGAAAAATTAAAGCCTTCCCCTAAATTTACTGAACCCAAAGATGACAAACTTGTATCCCACTAGCTACATCCAAGATTGTGTTGTTTGGTCCAATAAATCTTTTAACCTTGTGAAATACTTGCCAACATTTTGAAAGCAAGGGATTACACACAAACACCCAGATTTCGGCATCTCTCAAAATATCAGAAAAGCTAAGACTACATTTGTGCACAGCAACAATCAGTTGGAGCTTAATAGGTCTGTGCCTTTTAGCGACAGCACTCTAAATCATCACAGCCTTACTTGGCTTACTTTGCACTTTTATATTATTTGCCTGAATTGTAAGTTCGACTGTAAGACCCCTGCTAACCCAGGTTGTCTTGACCATATCGCTGTCAATGATTCTGTCTTTCATCTCTTAAATTTTGCTGGGGAGTGCTGTGGGAGGAAAAGTATACTGTTTTATAAAAGTCTCATAACAAACTATATGATAGATAGCTATTACCTCTATGTTTTCTGATGGGGAAACTGATGCTTACAGATAAGAATTGCACAAAATTATACAACTAAGTCCATGGCTTAACGAGGATTCCAACCAGGTTTTCTGACCCCAAGCCCAGCCTCATCTCCAGTAAAGCTATAAGACCAGCAAAGCTATAAGAACCTATTGACCAGCAAAGCTATAAGAACCAAATGTCCACAAGAATCAACATGTATCCTAACATACAATTTATATTTAGAAATTAGCAGGGCTTCCCTGGTGGCGCAGTGGTTGAGAGTCTGCCTGCCGATGCAGGGGACACGGGTTCGTGCCTCGGTCCGGGAAGATCGCACATGCCGCAGAGCGGCTGGACCCGTGAGCCATGGCCGCTGGGCCTGCGCATAAAAGAAATTAGTGAGCTGAAATGTTCTGTAAAGCAAAGGAGGAATTAGGTCTTCCTTGACAAGGAGTGAACTGAGGCTTTGCACAACTGCATAGAGAAACGCTGGACTGGGAGCTGGGGGAGACAGGGGTGCAGACCCCTCTACCACACTCACTCACAGGGTTACGTGAAAAGGTCGCCTGTTCATTCTGTGTCTCATGTGTGCTCAACATTTTATCACAGAGTCTGGACATAAGTGGCAGCATCCCCTGTTCAGAGCCTGTCATCGCTGTCACTCTGCCCCCCCTAACTGTTGTCTTCATTCTCCCTCATCCCCATTGTCCCGCAAGTCTACATTTTCTGACTCCCACATTTCCCTGTTTTTTCTGTCATAACTCCATTTTGTCCATCTGAAGTACAGCAGCCCGCTGGAAAGTGAGTGTTTAGAGATGGATAGAGAGAAAGCATTTATTATAGAGAATGCACTGTATTTAGATGAAGGGTGTTGCTATGGGCCATTTGCTGCAATGCATAACTTTTAAAGCAGATTCATCATATTCTTATGGAATCATGAACAAAACTCATTATTAACAAAACATTCATTTTCAAGGTTAAATAGTTTACAAGTCTGTATTATATAATCAGATTGGTGATTTCAGCCATTGAACGTACAAATGGGGAGAAGATGACTCAGTGAAGGTCTGAAATGGGTACAGTTATAAATCATACATATATATGGTAAGTCATATCTCACAAACACAGAGCCTTCTATATCAGGGTTTCTGGTTCCTTCCAAGACACGGGTGAAATTAACAGTACTCAGCCACCATGTATGTTAAGCACAGCATTTCTCCATGATTGATATTCTTCAGTGCTGCAAATGATTTGGGTTAGCAAAATGATAAGGAGGAAGGTATTTCATTTGGCTGACTGTAACTGAAACTCTACTACAGTGTCTAACCAAATACAGGTTTTTCCTCACAAAACAGCACAATTTGGAATTAGGTTCCACGATGATATAAATGTCCCAGGCTCTTTCTTGCTTTCACTTTTTTAAAAAAATTATTTATTTATTTATTTATTTATTTATGGCTGCATTGGGTCTCCGTTGCTGCGTGTGGGCTTTCTCTAGTTGCCTCGAGCGGGGGCTCCTCTTGGTTGCGGTGCGCCGGCTTCTCATTGCGTTGGCTTCTCTTGTTGCGGAGCACGGGCTCTAGGCCCGTGGGCTTTAGTAGTTGTGGCTCACAGGTTTAGTTGCTCCGAGGCATGTGGGATCTTCCCAGACCAGGGCTCAAACCGTGTTCCTTACGTTGGCAGGTGGATCCTTAACCACTGCACCACCAGGGAAGCCCCTTGCTTTCACTTTTATGGACGCAAAACAGTCGCTTCACCTCCAGGCTCTCATCCATTTCCCAGGCAGGAAGAATAAGAAGTGAAATCATGAGGAAGAATGGGGTAGCACTTATTCCAAAAAACCCCAAAACGTTCACAGAAATTTCCCATTTATAACTTTACTTACATCTCAGTGGCAGAAACTGTATCAGATAGTCTTCATATTGCACAGGAGTTCACGAAATACAGTTCTTCAACTGGGCATATTGTCACTTTAAATGAAGTCTAGGTTTCATTAAGGAAGGAGGAAGACCAGATTTGGGGTAGGCAACTTATACAGAACTCCTTCCCTGGGCCCATAGAATATGGTTTCCTGGAGCTCAGTCTAGTGGAACACAAACAGGTAATGGGCAGTTGCAACCCAGGTATTATAGGCTGTGATGAAATCATAATTCAGGTCACAAGGCACACTCCTGAATGGAGAAGATCCAGAGTCCACTTCGTGAACTTAGCCCACATGGAAGGCATATGTACTCAGTTGGCAGACACAGCTCTTCTTTATCTGCGAGGACTACACTTGCTAGGGACAAACTCCCCAAGCTGAGTAGCCAATCACACCTACTTCCAATTACTCCCTTCCTTGGCAGCACTTTGACCTCATGGAAGCTACTAGGGAAGCCCCTGGGCTGATGGCCCTGTGTCTCTCCTCCTGGCATCACTGCTTCCAAGATCTGTAGGCCAGCAGAAACCGAATGTATTAGTTAGCATACAAATGCAGACACATGCAACAGAGGACAGAGGATTTAAACAAAGTACAACTTTCTCTTTCATGTAACAAGCAGATGGTCTAGGAGGATGACAGTTCTGTTCTATGCAGTCATGCGGGACCCAGACTTTTATCTTGTTGCTCCATCCACTCTTTCTGTGTGGTACAAAATCACTCATTTTCCAAGCAGTAGGATGAAGGAACAAGGTGAAGGAGAGTTTGCCTCCTAGCTTTAAGAACCAAAAGGAAGCAGTAATTATTTATTCTCTTATCCCATTTGTTGGAATTTGGTCACATGGCCACACATAACACCAAAGGAAAATGTAATCTTTCTTTTGAGCTGCTATGTCCCTAGCTAAAAAACTGGGGTTCCTATTACTGTGAGAGAAAGGAGAACATTGAGAGCACTGGGAAACAACTGACAGTGTTCACCATACTGAGCTACAAAGCAGAGGAACTCCGGGATTCTCATTGCTATGGTCCCATCATTACTGTTTCAATTATCTATTGTTACACAGACTGTGCCAAAATTTGGTGGCTTAAAAGGATTCATTATTTTTCATGATTTTATGTGTCAGGACTTGGGCAAGTGAGTTTTTGTGTTCACAGTTGATTTTTGGGGTCCACAGAGCTGGCTGGAGCATGTGATGATGCTACTCCACATGACTTCTCCCTTTCCCTCTTCAAATAATCGATTACATTAGTCCTAGCTTCTTCACAGCGCAGTGAGTGGCTGGCTTCCCCAAGCTGGCCCAGAGCTGGCAAAGCACTTCTACCATGTTCTATTCATTAAGGTAAGTCATAAGCTAGCCCAGATTTAGGAGGAAGATGACTTGCTCCAGTTCTTGATGGGTGGAGAGGCATGTACTTACAGGGAGGGAAGGAATGTGTGGTGAAGACTGTCTGCCACTTCTGGAAAACTACTTACCACACTCGCCAAACATAATTTGGAATTTTGATTCTTTCTGCCCCTCCTTTCCTTCACCCCCTACAACTGTAAAAGGCAGAAGGTAGAGGCGAGCTGGTCCTTAAGCAATTCCCCACTGTTTTCATTAAGTTTCATTATCACTAAGAAAAGCAACTCTTTTAAAGCTTTAAGGGGCATTTGGTTTATTTAAAGCAATGTTTCTCACCTAAACAGACCTTATAGCTATGTATTTATTTTTAACATATATTAAGAAAAAATGGCTAACACATCAAAACCATACTTCATAAATATTGCCACGACAGAACTAAAAGTAAAATCTAGTAGTAAATCTAGTAGCAAAGACCAGCTCTGCCACCTTTGGCCGTTTCACTCACTCTACAACCCCTGAGCTTTGTGCTTCACACCACTAAACACTCCCTGAGTAGAGGGAAGACTGACCTGCCCCTGGAGTCCTGGAGAGGCCCATCATGGAAGAGAGAATGACAGGGCCCTTCAGTTCTGCAATGGCCAGAAATTTTTTTCTGGCACAAGGATCCTGTGAGTTCACAAAGCCGAAGAAAGGCCACCTCCTCAGTTTCTAGGTCATAACTTGGCCCCAGGCAACAGACTGACACTGGGGTCTAAATGCTCTGCAACTCCCACTGGCCCCTCATTATGACTTTCCCCTAGGTACGTCCACGGTCTCTTTGACCATTTCCTCATCAAGTAGGCACAGCAGTAGGCTGGCCTGAGCTTTTAAGCTTAGTCAGCTGAGCCTCATTCCTTAGGTCAAGTTGTTCCCAAGTCAAATTCCACTCCCACCTTCAGAGTCGACCCTTGGTTCTGACAGACACTATTGCCACAACTTTTAGCTACTATGTACACAGCAGCATTTGCAGCACTTAGTATTCTTGGTATTGGGAGGAGATGGGTCAACAGTGGGGCTGAAATTTGAGAGTTTGATCGTATCTATGGACCCTCTTCCTGAGGGGAAAATCATGCATATACACAGACAAACTAGGGAGTTTACAGCCTCCCCATCCCCTGAATTCCATCCTTGAAACCCAGGTTAAAGCCCCTGATTTTATGGGCAGCATGAAGCAATCAGTCTCTAAGCATTGCTGCTAGTCAGTGCCTGCAGGGCTCCGCAAAAGAGGAATGGCTCAGGCCAGGTGTGTCTACATCACCATGCCTACCAACCAGTTCCAACCACTAAATGTGCCTGGGGCTTTTGGTTACTTCTTTCAGCCTTGGTAACTTTGCCCATTGGTAGTATTGCTGATCCTTCCCTAGCAACCTACAGACATCTGTGCCACATCTGAATCCCCTAAATTACTCATTGAAAACAGTGGCCATGTCATGTCACTTCGACCTCTGGAATGAATCATTCCCTTGGTCTGGCCCTGTTTGTCTTTTCTAGGGTTGATGTAACATTGCCTCCTCAGCTTGCAGGGGCCAACACACACGCAACACAATGCTCAACCTCCGTTCTGGTCTTCCTAAGGTAAATCTGATCACATCATTCTCCCGAAGCCCTCTGTACCGCCTCAGATTGGCCCTCATGCAATCAACACTGCTCATTTGTACCTCATCCTATCCTCCCACGATCTCATGCCAATATATCAGTGCAAGCACTTGACTTCCCAGCTACATAGAACTAGCTTTAATCCACAAGAAACCCCAATCAACTTTAAGTCTCTGGGTCTTTGTTCCCTTCATTCCCTGTTGATGTTCCATCCTTTAAGGTCTACTTAGGACGTTTCCCTTCATATGTAAAACCTTTCACAATTTGTGCCCCTATCACACTTACCTCATTTGTACTGTTTTTAATTCATGTCTCTCTCCCTTATTGAGCTATGAACTCCTTGAGAACAAAGATCATACCTAGTTTTTTAAAATGGTGAGCAACTAGAACAGTGCTTGGCACTATGTTAGTTGAAAGGATGAAGACATGAAAAAAGAATAAGTGCAGCTCATCCCGCCCTCTCCCATCCTCCACTCTATTCCTTCCCTCAGCCCGTCCTCTCTATGAGCCCCTTCCTCTGTACAAGGTGCAATCCCACCTGACTGCAGAGACCTGCTCCCTTCAGCTTCTCAGTTCATCCATACTTAGCTGGATGACGGCATTGTGCATCCAGGTACAATCATCCACACTTCTTTCTCTGCATCCAATCTATATACTTTTTCATCGCCTCTGCCATCTCCTGGATTCAGAATAATGCCCTATCTCTCTACCCCTATAACACTCAATACTTACTCTTTTTAGCATTTCATTATATTACATTCCATTGACTTTTATCTGTTATCCCACTAAACCATGGTCCTCCTGCAAGGAAGAATAATGTCTAATTTACTTAGGTGCTCCAATGGCTTGCATAGGTCCTGGTGCTCAGTGACTCTAAACTCCCATTTAATTGTTCTATTTCCTCTGTGAAATCCTGACAAGTGGTGAGTCATCCCGATGCACTTAAACACTATGAAAGAAAGCTGTTTTTTGAGTTCTATGTTTTGAAGAGCTAGTGGTAAAACTTTTTTTTTTAACCTTTCCATCATTTTTTCTGACTTCTTCTAAGGGGTCCTATCTTTGACTTTTGGAATAATAAGACATAAGTCCTGTCTCTTCTTGCCCTTAGATCTCCCCAAAGCCCTCACTGAAAGTTCCAGTATACCAGTGCTTTTCATACTGCGGTGTTGATACAAATGATCTTTCGATCTCATTAAAATGCAGATTCTGCTTCAGAAGGTCTGAGATTCTGCACTTCTAAATAGCTCTTGGATGGTCTGAAGGTTACAAGTGGTGCAGCAACACTCTGGTCTTAAACTATTTTCACAGAATAGGGCGTGAATTCCCTCACCTCACCGTCTTCATCTTTCTTCTGGGTAAGGTTGAGTTTGCCAAAGACCTCTTTCAAGTATGGTGGCATCTGAAGTTTTACCACACTCCACTTAGTGTAGTAAAAAAGTGGTTCATTGTAAAGAGTACCGGATTTTAAGTAAGGACACATGGGCTTGAGCCCAAGCTCTGCCACTACCAACTATTTGACCTTTGGTAAGTTGGAGAAAATAACTTTTCAGTCTCAGTTTTCTTTTCTTAAAAAAAAATTGGCATCCACTACATCCAGTAGTTGGAAGGATCAGAGGATCATGTAACAGTGTAAGGGAGACCATCAGATTTGTGGCTGTGTACCATGTTTTTGGAGCCATTATTTAACTTCTATTATTGCAGTTTAAGGTTTCAGTGGTTCTTTTGCCATTTACATCGAGAGCTGCAAAATCAACTACCAAACACCTAAAGTCTTTAATAATAATTATTATCCAGTAATATCTACTAGGTACAAGGCACTGGGCTAGATCTCTTATACCGACTTTTTAGAAATTTTCACACACCAAAAAGAAAAATAATTTTTTTTCTTCCTTTTTTTAATAGCCAAGGCTGGCTGAATATTACTTTTTGGCTTCTGTTCCATGTGTACCCATCAGGGAAGACATTCTTCATCAGAGAATATCCTTTTCAGATAAAGTTAGACTTTTTAAAGGTCAAAGCATGTGACAAGTTGCCCTCCCCACACACCTAAAAATTGGTGGTCAGGTCACAGCAGAGAGAGAATTCCAGGATTCTACTGAAAACATGCTGATATGGCCCTGAGTTTTCTAATTAGCGATATGAGAGATTTAGACTAAGTCATTTCCAAATCTTGCTCTCAAAAGCCGTAAGGATTCTAAGAGATGCCAAAAGCTGTGGGCCTGGATGGGGGAAGGGAAAACATTCCCTAACACATGTAGATGCACACACTAGCAGCTTGGCTCGTATCTGTTTAACATATTGGGTTCCAAGCATGATTTATTTGAAGAAATAATTCTGCTTTAGTTGCTCCAAAAATGTTTGAGAGCCGTTTGAACTGTAGTTGCTATGGCAACTTATGACTCATTCATTCTGTGAAAAATCTGCTTGTCCATAGATATGTAACTTAGTGAATATCAAAATACATGACGAGTATTGGGAGATATATGTTATTATTTTCCTTTCTCTAGCCCAGGCTGACCCAGGGGCTCTTTTTTAGTAGATTGGCTGCTGGTAATTTGGAAAGGTAGAATGTTTCAGATAACTTATTTCTATTAAAAGGCAGAGTCCTGCTGAATGCCATGCTTGGCTCATTGACCCTAAATACCCAGCAGCAGCACTTGTAAGTATTCAATCAGTATTTTGGGGATTTGTGTTCCCAAGGGTATCCCATATGAAGAGGTTTCAAATGCTCTCATCTACATCAATTTTTTTTTTTTTTAATAGGAAGAATTGCTGTGTAAGAAACTTAGAAAAGATTTTTGCTTCTCGATTTTTGGCTGTGCAAAATTTCAATTTTAAGAACTCAACTTCTCTGGCCCAAGAAATTCAACTGTAAGTTTAGTGTAGCTTAATTTTCAAAATTTGGGGTTATTTTGTATTTAATGGTTTAAAAAATTGAGTTCTTCAACATCACTCCCAAATCATCCAGCTTAATCAAGTATTTACAGTTCTAACAGTGAGAAGATCAAATCTTGCGTAATCTCTATCCTTAAGAACGTACAGTGTTCATGGGGGAAGGGTATGTTTTCTCCATTAGAACTCCAAAGTAGAACCATGTATTCAGAGGGTGTTAAAGAATAAATTCCACTACTCCTGGGCAAGGAGACACAGACACAAAAACAACACAAGCCTACAATTGCATTCTCTAAATTCTAGAAATATTTATATGATTGTTTCTTTGTTAACGAATTCATTCATTTAAAGAAAGGGGATAACCCTACTGTAGAACAAGCTGTGATCTGCTGCCTGGACTCAGAGATGAACAGGCAACATGTCCCACATACAGAACACAATTTAGGGGGAAACAAGTAAAAGTATTTAAATCTTGAATAAAAGTAACTTAAATTCCAAAAAGGAAATAAGATGTTCCCAGTACACGTCACTATCTTGTGGCTACTTTTTGTTACTGTTTTAATTTTTTACATTATTAACTAAACTTTAGATTTCATTTGGACATCACCAGTTTTTCCATTTATGTCTTCTTGCCTTTCTTGGATGTAATCCAGGGGTCCAGTTTCCCAAGTCGTCTCTGATCTGTGAGTTTCTCAGTATTTTCTTGTTTTTCATGATCTTGACAATCTTGAGAAGTACTGGCCTAGTATCTATCCTGTAGAATGTCCCCTATCTGGATGTGTCTGATTTTTTTTTTTTTTTTCCTCTAATGACTAGACTGGAGTTATGGATTTTGGGAAAAAAACCCATAGAGGTATGCTCTTCTCATCACATCATATTACGGGGTACAAGACAACCACATGATATCACTGATAGTGTTAACTTTTATCAGTCGGTTAAGATCCTGTCTGCCAGGCTTTTCCTCTGTAAAGGTACAATAGTTTTTCTGAACTTTTCTTTTTAGAAGCTAGTCATTAAGTCTAGAGCATCCTCAAGTGGGGAAGGGTTAAACTCTAATCCCTAGAGGGAAGGGTAATAAAATTCTAATGGTTATTTGAAATTCTTCTCTAAAGGATACTTGCCTCTTCTCTCCTATTTTACATTTATTTATATAAATGAAATTTATTGCCATTTCCTTGTATCAGTGTGGATTCATGGATATTTTATACTTTGGATTATAATCCGATTATCCAATACTACATGACTTATTTTGTTGCTCAAATCATTCCAGCTTTGCCTGTTAGGAGATGGTTTGTTTTCATTATTTCTAAAATATCATTTATAAGAGATTCCATCTAGGTCAGTTCCTTCTAACCCAATACTCTCAAACAGTAGCTGATCCACAATGATCTCTATTACCTATCCTAACAGTTCTTTCCTGCTTAATCATACTGGAATTTATTCACATTAATACCTTTTTAGCTCAACAGGTCTTTGTCGTGAATTTATTGCTTCTCCTCTTGATATTGAAGAAAGTTACAATCCATTTGAACAAGTCAGGTTGTATGCCCAATGGTCCTGTTACTAAGCTGTCAGGCTTAGTTTTTGCAAGGATTTGTTACACTCTAATAATCCATTTAGCAGCGCAAAATAAATACACGATTCCCTTTTTTTTGATGAAGAAAAGCAAAATTTTAGCTAGAAGTCAAACAGTGACCAAAAGGGTCATAAAACTAATAAAAATCTAAGGAGATTATTTGTATGTTGATGCTTCTTCCATGGCACATTTGTAAACTTCCACAGACTTATTTTCAGGTAAGCCTGCATACCTGTTTTTTGATAATTTGTTTATGATCTGTTTGATTCTCCTTCCTGTAGACATCTGCATTATTAACATTTTCTTGATCTTTCATAATGCCAATTTCTCGGGAAAAGGTCCAATTATCAGGATCTAAAAGTTATCAATTCTGCTATGATTTTTTTCCATTCAGCCACACCCAAAATGACCATTCACAATACCTGAAACTTTGGGTTTTTTTCTATATGAATCCAAGACAGCTGCCCTCCAACACACTGGGTTTTCAAGTACAAGGACTAAATTAAAATGTGCTTACATAGTTTATTTTTTAAGTAATTTAAAATACAGTGTAAACATACATTAAAGATACTGTGGCAATTTAGATATGGAATAACATGAAGTTATTTACATGTTTGTATATGTATGCGTGCATATATATACATGAAGTGCAGATAAATACAAGACACTACAAAATAAACAAAAAATTCAATATGATAATTTACTGACAATCATTTTCATCATATTTATTATTTAATTTGTTATGTTAATGGCTGCAGACAAATTCCTAATACTGAAATATGTCATCTAAATATTTAGCTTTTATATAAACTATAGTACCTCAAATTTAACAGTATATAAATAGGATTCAAATTAAAAAACAAAACAAAACAAAACAAAAAAGAACAGTCGTCTTCCCTGCCACACTCCTTATTTATTTGTAAAGGCTTCAGCTAAGAGTTCAAAAAGACTCTTGAAATTGCAGCCCTCAATATGTGATATCTCAGCTTTTAAGCATACATCATGACTGAAGATACAAAGGCAGATATAAAATCTCTAACCGCCATATAAAAAACAATGCACAGTTTTAATCTAAGAGGCAATGGATTCAAGTCCAGGTTGGGCTCTGGAAGGGTAAAGACCATGGGAAACACTGCCAAGAGATGATAAAAGGGGAGAAAGTGATCATCTAATTAAGGTGGGGTAGGCACTCTCCCCAACACTGAAGGTCCTCACGTGGCCCTGAACATGACCATCGTGGATGATGGAGGATATTTATGTTTGTGATAATCGTAAATGGCCCTGCCTTTTGAGACTCCTCAGCAAGCACACAGACTCCATTTTCTCCCTATGGCACCAAGAAAGGAATGTTCAACCTCTGAACCTGGCATCTCTCCCATGAGTGCCAAGGAAAGAGTATAACCTGTTGGGTTCCCTAAGTCATGAAATAGCTTCTAAACTTTGGTGTAGAATATGCGCATCAGTTTTCTGTCTGTGGCTTGCTGTGAGTGCTATCAACTTATTTGACATCTGTTATTTAAAACAGTGAATGCACCTGCCTGAAAAAAAGTGAAAAATCCTATTTGTTGATCTGATCCTCTAAAAGACCATGTCATTCCTAAGTGTGAATTTGTCTGAGGTCACTACCACATAGATTTGAGGCACAGAGTTACTGGTGACAAAAAACGGATACAGTGAATATGGTTAGGAGATGTGAGACTCGTTGAGAAATACCTGAATTAAGTCTGTGGATCAACGGGAGACAGGTAGGATACAGACTATTCAGAAGTTTATTCAATAGACTATTCACCTGGAAAAAGTGTTTTGAGTTTGTAAGGTAACCAAACAAGGTAGGAGGGAAAAGTAAATAGCAATTTCTACCCTAAGTGGGAAAATTTTACTAAAGAGGAAAACAACTTCTAGACAATAATCATGTCTCTGCCTTTTTTCTTTACCAGGAGATACGACTTTGGGGTCCAATTCCCTGATCTTAGGACATAGTAACAGCTGTAAATTACAAATGTATTGTAAAACCAAAGAATAAAATCTCTTCCTAAATTGGTCCACCTCCTCTAACTTCAGTCAATAGAGTACAAATCAAGATGGGGTTCTAAATAATTAAGGCATCCCAAATACATAATTGGGGGGCATACTAAAAATTGAAGTTGTTTGAAGAAAGGCTCTGAGGGACTCTTCTAAATCAGCATCCATGTGAATGATATCCTCTGCACATCAGACACGGACAGACCTGAAGATGAGGCTGAGAGTGAAGAGGTCGGCAGGTGCTGTCTCCACAGGACTGCAGGGCCAGATTTACTTTCCTTACATCATGGTGGATTTTTAGGAGGCACGCCACAATACGTAAAATCAATTATCACAGAATAGGAACAAACTCCAAATCATTATGTCTCTTTTCCTACTTTTGCTATTTGAGAACCTGGATAGTTTGGGATTGTAAGGTGCATTTAAAAAAAATCTCCACCCTTCTTGAAAGAGCCACTGTTGGGAAGCCTGATTATGCCCATTCACAGTGCAAGGCACAGAGAGCCAACACAACTGGTAAAACCACTCTCATGTAACAAGGAGAAACGGCACTTTCTCATACTTCACAGACTTTACAGGAATACAAAGATTATTTCACTGCTCAGACATTTACACACAACAGAAAAAGCCTTCAGTTAACTGACTAGTTCCTATAAGTTGGTGGCATTACAGCACAACAAAATCACCTGTAATATACGTAAAAGTTTTGTACTCGAGGATTTTTTCACATAACAGATGAGATGATTGACTTGGACTCATCAATCTCACTCTCATACTGATTATACTGTCAGCAGTGATTAGGGCATCCACGTTGTGTGTTTCAAAGGTGTGCATATGGCAGTTCTAACATATCTTTACTATGTCTCTGAAAAGCTAAGGTTTCATTATTGAAACGCTGTTATAATTTCAAATGTGATCCTCTTCTAGTGACTGGCATTACCTTCTTGTGTAATTAATATTCCATGTGATTTAGAACACATATCCTGATTTTCCCAATGCTCATAAATACGTTTTCTGTTGGAAACATTTCTAGGGAAAAGCAGCTTCAGTCTATCCCTAGCATATGGCCATGACTTGCTTCCACACACAATCAATATGAAGAAAAAAGACTATCCTCACAAATCTGTAAGATTAAAACTTCAAACAAAAGCACAATTTGAACAAGCATTTTTGTAGTCTGTTTCAAAACAGGGACCGTATCAAGTACTGCCACAATATATGCCTCAAAGAGAAAGGAGAGGGGCCTCATGCCCATGTCTTTAACAGCAAATGCTTTAATTCCTCACTGAGCATCTGTGGAATTAGCTCACAGACAACTCAGAGGCAGGAACACTCTGGCCTGTGTTAAAATAAAATGAAGGTTGAGATTTCTCTATGCAGCAGCAAGTGAAGTAGGACTCTGAATCACTTTTTGGAGTCAAGTTGGTCTTTGAAAGAAAATCAATTTGCCTTAAGAGGCTCTAATTTAGTAGGATGCCAGATGCTTGCAAGGGTGCTTTAACTGAGGGTGTTTTAGACTAAGGAACTGGTCTACTAGAGAGATTACCTCTGTTCCAGCAGAGGGTAGTCAGGGTGTCAGCAATACAATTACTATTACTAAGGACCACCAAGGATCCAGAGACCAAGAAGTTCTAGCAATACAAAATTATAGTGTAAAAAATCAACACTAGCAGGTAAAAAAAAAGGAGACAAATGTATCAGATTTTTTCATTATATTACTAATTTTTACAACATTAAATATTTCTTATTCCTTTATTTCAATGCACTGATATTTCTTCCTGGTTGTGATTCTGCCTACTGTTATTCTCTTTACCTTTAAATCCTAATCCATTATTCCATTTTTAATTTTAAAAGCATACATGCTCCAAGGCATAGTTGTATATGTGTGTGTGTATAATTTAACCTATTGACTCTAGAAACATTAATTTAAAGAAGAGATTGAGATTACAGATCATAATATCACGTAAAAAGAACTGTCTACAGTCAATACCTGAGTGTCTGTACAGTGAAGAACTCTGAAGTAAGAAGTAAAATACTGTGGCCAAGGGGGCCAGTGCTGTGGCAGTAGATGGCAGGGAACCAGCTTTTTGGAATCTTGAGAAGAAAGGCTCTTTGCCATATGCAGATATGTATAGAAATAATATGAGGATTATTAAAATAGAAATAATTTAAATAATGATTGATGAATGGTCAGATGTTGATGGTAAATATAAATGGATAGTAAACACCTATTTCTATGCCCTATAAATTCAGTGAAATTCCTAATAAAGGCTGTAAATTGAAAGGCATAACAGAAAATTATGTATGACTTTATTACTGCTAGAGATGATGAAACAATTTCAATCTCTGGTTCAAAATAATTTAAGAATCTTGTACCTTTATGTTTAGATTATGTTTCAACTAAGCGTAGACTTTAGAAGGCATAGTGTCCCTAAAACAGCATCTTTATCATTTGTAGGACAATTTCTCAAAAGCCAAAATTAGATATCAATAAAATACTTTGACACTTTACAGAGTTACAAGTAGAATTTAAGTTGTATGCCTGTGTACTGCACTTTTACATTGTTTTCCTATTACTGTAATTATACATTTGTGATACCCCTATAATGCTACCAGCAGAGGATATGTGCATATGATTTATCAGTATTTATATGTTAATGGAATAAAATTTCATAAAATCTCAAAGTTATAAAGATAGTTTTACACATCCTCTAAACCAGGGGTCAGCAAACCATGACCCATGAGTCAAATCTGGCCTGTCACCTGTTCGTGTATGGCCCATCAGCTAAAAACATTTATATTTTTAAATGGAATTTTAAAAGTCAAAGAAGCTTAATATTTCATGACACGTGATATTCATGATTTTCAAATTTCAGTGTCCTGAAAGAAAGCAGTATTGGTACACAGCCACAGCCATTTACATGTTGTCTATGGCTGCTTTCTGCTACAATGGCAGAGTGGAGTAGTGTGATGGAGACCACATGACCTGTTAAGCCCAAAATATTTATTATCAGGCCCTTACAGAAATAGTTTGCTGAATCCTGCTCTAAGCCCAGAGAAGGCATCTGGAATGCTGGATAGAATGTTTACAGTGGAATCAGTGTACGACCTAATTTGGTTTCATTTACAGACATCATATACATTACTCATTACTGCTTTTGAATATTATCATCTACTTGGTAAACAAATAAAAATAAACCTATGTTAAGAAAAACTCCTTATTTCCTTGAAATGTTTAGGACCAGCAAAACAATCATATATAAAAGCAGTATATTTTTAAGAAAAAATAATAAATGAACAATTTAAATTACATTTTTTAGTAATGATTTCAAGGTTTCTCAGAGAACACCAGACAGTAAAGGGCAGATTTCAAAAGTCTTATAGCAGATTTCTGGTTTCCAAATTTCTGGGATATAGTACTTAACACAGTATTTGAGATTCTATAATTATTACGAAAGAGACATCGTGGAGAGTTACTTTTCCAAAAAAAAGGGGGAGTGGGGAGGAGAGGATAAGCTATTTTAAAATATGAAACTAGCCAAAATTAAAAAGAATGGCAAACAATTTAAACATTTTTTTCCCTTTCCATTAATAGGGAGCCACATAGTCTGCTGGTGTAAAACTTGGTAGAAATTGACTGTTTTCATTTTAGCAGGCTGATCCCCATATCTGTGTCAGATAAAATCATAGCACTTATTATTTGTTACCATGGATACCATGAAGATACTGCCATCCACTAAAAAGTATTAGAGGAAGACAACATAATTTTCTGGGACGAGTCCTGTTTTGCCTTCATATGTTGCCTTCAACCATCCTGGTTCCACTGATGGGTACACTGGCAAAAATTAAAATACATAAAGAAATATCACTCAGTCAACATTAGCTTCAAATAATTCTATACACAAATGGGTAAAAATCCACATCAGATTGTATGCATATATACTCAAGCTGTCAAAACAGTGTCACAGCACCTGTAAAGCTGGAAATGCCTTTTGCATTTATATAATCAATCACTCTCTCTCTGACACAGGGGAGGAAACTGGGGTCTAGAGGGATTTGATGCATTCACTTGTACAGGTATGAGAGGTTGGACATGATTCTGAGTTTCCTGGCTTCTACTTTAGACTCTTATCGCTACACCACTCCTTCTTCCTGCTCCCCATGATGATAAACTTAAGCAAAGGGAATGGGTGTACTTACCATTAGAAAATATTGCTCCCTGTGGGAAGGAAAGCTCATGGCTGTGCTCTGCTTTACAGGAGTACATGGCTTTGGCTTGGCTGAAAGAGCAAAAGACAATTTGTGAAAACCACAATGCTCAAGTATATTTATACTTAAAACTATTCTTAAAAAAAGATACTGGGGCTTCCCTGGTGGCGCAGTGGTTGAAAGTCCGCCTGCCGATGCAGGGGACACGGGTTCGTGCCCCGGTCCGGGAGGATCCCACATGCCGCGGAGCGGCTGGGCCTGTGAGCCATGGCCGCTGGGCCTGTGCGTCCGGAGCCTGTGCTCCGCAACGGGAGAGGCCACAACAGTGAGAGGCCCACATACCAAAAAAAAAAAAAAAAAAGATACTGGTTTTAGTTATAAGTGAAGCATGATATACATAATGTGCACATGTAAGTGTGCATAAGTGCATTTCACAAAGTGAACACATTTGTGCAACCAGAGAACACTGACAGCACAACCCAAAGCCTTTCTTGTGCTTCCAGGCAATGCCCCCAAGGGTAATCACCTGACTTACAACAAATAAAATAAACTGGTTTTAAAGAACACTATTATTTGTTAGTATTCTGTCAAATAGGCTATTTTTCAGCTCTATAGAGGTTCTCAGGTACCTTAAAGCCCTATTTATTTATTTGCCACTTTAATTTCAGACTATAAGAGGTGAGATCCACAAATTAAAAGGTCTATAGGGTATGGTAAATAAACTAAGTGGGCATGAAATAAGAAAAACAATAGGATAAGTTGATGATAAATGGCAACCAACAACAGCCTCACTGTCAGGGAGACGTGGGGACATGTCTTTGTAAATCAGAGTATACCCATCTCTTAAAAAGGGAAAACAGCACTCAGCTCTGACATCTGTTCTCATATGGGAGTTCAGGTTCCAAGTAGCCAGATACTCTGTTTTTTTAAGGGAAGCCAGAATTTCAGAGTTTTATATGAGAGCTGTTTCAAACCATCTGAGCCAACACTAAAGCCATCATCTGAGGAGGCTAATCAAGTCACCAATGAAGTCGCCTTTACTCTGCAACATCCAATGACCTGACTCCACCTACTTCTCACCATCTCTACCACAACCAGAGTCCAAGCCAAGATCATTTCTGGCCTAGCTCACTGAACGGCTTCCTAACTTCCTAAATCCTCTGGGCTTCCTCTTCTGTCCCCTTGCAATCCGTTCTATACAGAGCAGCCAGAGGGTAGTTTGAAAGGTTTTGATGATTACATTATGATCACATGATTTCCCTGAAAACTCTGAACTGGTTTCCACCTCTGGCCTCCATACCATATACAATGTGGCACCTGCCAGAATTTCCTACATCTTTTGTACCTGCCTGTACTCACCTACTATACGTCGGTCACACCGGCCCTCTTTCTCCTCCCAAAACACGCCAAACCCATCCCCACCTCAGGGCTGGCTGGGCCTCGCTCTGAGATATTTTCTTGATCTTCACTCGGCTATGGCCCTCTAGTTTAGCTTACATTTCTTGAGTTTCACTGAAGGCCAGGTCTTCCCTGACCACACACTGTAAAACAGCTGTCCAGGCAACTCTCATATTCTCCAGTTTAAAGTCTGCATGGTATTCTGGTGCCACTGTTGATATTTCTTGTCTTCTTCCCCAGTTAGAATGTAACCTCTGTGAACAATGCCTGATGCTTAATAGTAACTCAGTAAATATTTGCTGAATTAATGAGTTAAAAAAAAAGGGAAGGTTCTCTGGACTCTTTTTCTACATGATAAGTCCTCTTAAAGATTCAAGGCATCTTGTCTTTCCTCCCTGAGGTCCCAATCAATACTTCATCAGCAAAGAAGCATCAGCAGTATTTGCCATCTGAGGCCCTCAAAGTAACAGTGTTACATTATGATTACCTTTCCCTGTTGGAGCTAGACCCTGGGTCTTATCTCTAAACTTCCCGAATGAGACTAGGTCACTTAAACTAGGCTTCCCAAGTGGCTACCTGAAGATGGGAAAGCTTACAGAGGAAAACCATGGCCTTGCCCCCAGAGTCTATTTCATATGAGGTGAGTCTCAGGCTGTACTTTCAGAAACTTTGCTAGGAGAGTCTGTGGTAGGCACACAACACCACTTCCCAATGAAACATGGTCTAAGGAAAAACTGATGAAGTGGAGGCACCCAGAGAAGGACAAGATTTTACACTAAAGAACAGCCATGTGCTCACATGTGCATGTGAACGTGTGCACATGGGTGTGTTGGTTGACATGGGTTAGGGGTGCGGGGAGAGGATGCTACCAAGTTATGAAGACTTCTGAGAATCAGACTATGGTGATCTTATATAGAAATGATACTAGTTTTTCCTATAAATCTTCTAGTCAAGTATAGACATTTGATCTGATATAATTTGGTGTAACTTGATCTAATTTGATCTGATATAATGTGATCTGATATCTGATATAATTGAGGGTTGCAGAGCCTCTTCTCTAAAAACATGTAAAGATTTTTTAAAAAGTCAAATTTTCTAGCAGCAGTGATTTCCACCAATAATCACTGTCTTATTACTTTGAATCATTAAGATAAATTAAGGCATGCATAAGGAAACAAATTCCAGAGTTATAGAAATGATTAAGATGTAATAATCCTTGCAATGACATAATTTTTCATATACTTTAAAATGCAACCAAATTATTTATATTAATATTTCAGACATGAATGTTCTCCTTATAGTTTTTTATGGGATTGGATGGTGAGGGAACACATACAGAATAATTACATCACTAAATAAATGGATACTGTTAAATGTGTCAAAATATACAGCACAAAATAATATCTGTCATGACTTTTCAATTACCTGGGCATGTGACTAGACAGGTATAATTTTCTTCTGCTGAGCTCTGTATCTACAGGTGTTAACTCAGCAGAGAGCTTTGATGATTTAATGTAGAATTCTGTGTCAGTGGAGTTTTCTTTCCAGGTGCTAATGCTTCTTCTTTTACTGCCTTGGTGTATTGAAGAAGATGTGAAAATAACACTGTCACCTATTGAGTCTCTGTTCACAAGATTCTAATATCCTTTGAAAAGGATTTTGAGAATCCTGCTTCCTTTCGCATTGGAAAGTAAGGTAATGATGCCTGCTGTCCTGAAAGCCATTTCTTCTCTTATCATTTGGAAGATGATCTGTTCACAAGCCCTATTCCTAATTCTAAACACTGTCTAATGCTCACGAGTAGACTTAAAGGTTTGACAGGGTCAGTGTGCAAAATTCTCAATACTCAATGATAAGCAAAATAAAAAATTCACCAAATCAAAATTGATATAATGTTTTCTGAAGGGCGACTTAACAATGTTAAACACACATACACACTCACTGTCTCTCACACACATTTTTTGTATGCTGAGAATTTCACTTCTGAAGTGGGTAGGAATGCCCTTCTGAGGGGAGTAGGAAGATATAGTCTAAAAGGTGCCAAAGCAGTAACATACAGAAAAACTAAAAACAAACAAATCACTACAATCTAATTATTCATCAGTAGAGGATTTAATAAACAAAATACACCAAATCCAATGAATTATTAGGTAGCTACTATGAATAATGCTATAGAAGAAAACATGACATGAAACGGTGTCAGCATGCAAGGCAAAAATTTTACAGAAAAATTAGTCATTGGCAAGACCTCCAAACTGCCTATGACAATTCGCAATAAACACTTATAGGTAATGCAATAAACGCACATTTGCTTTTTAGTCACTGGTTGGAGATTTCTTAAAATTACTCTTTTCTTAGGTTTTTGCCAACAAATATGGGCTGTTTCTGGCTTGGATGTCTGAGTATTGGATTTCTCAATGCTAAAAATCTCTTACAGGAGCTTGTAGAGTCAAAGTTGCTTGTGTCAAAGACAAGAATATTGCAACTCCATTAAAAATAGAGTGAAAAACTGAATAAAAAAGTCTTTTTAGGCTAAAATGTGTATTTTATCGATTTTCCCAACAATTCTGTTGAGCATGTACTTTCTTGGGCACCATGGTGGGAACAATACCATGAACACCACCTTCATGGGTCCTTTTCTGTGTTTATCACAGAGGAGCGGTTCTCAAAGTGTGGTCAAGGGAAATCTGGAAGGAGGGGTAGGTGGGACCCTGAGAGGCACTACTCTGACAGCTAATGGAATGTGTATGAGAATACATTTATTTCCTATTATGACAGATATTAAGGAGATCTGCAGAAATGTAAAATCATGCCAGTTCCTGAGGTCCTGGCAGTGACCATCATTAAGGGATAGAAGCTGACTGCAGCATGGCAGGTGTACGGCAACAGCAGAGGAGGGGGCTTCTGTGTGGCCCAGCTTAGGGGAAGATAAGAAACAACTCCTGTTGTCTTAAACACATTAGAAATATGGCCTTTGGAAAAGGGAAGAGATGGGAAGGCGAGACCCTATTATGACTTGGGGGTAGGTACATAAACTGTCTGACTTGGTTGTACAGAAAAGGGTGACCCCAGCATATGCTGGGGGACTTGTGATCATATAATGAGTTTGGATTTTGAAAGGAAACCTACATATTTCCTTGGTCCATCTTCTTTATGTAGAAATGAAGGCCAAGAGAAATGAACATTATGGCAGAGTCAGGCTAAAATCTACATCTCCTGATTGATGATCTAGTGCATACCTGGTGAATCCACTGAAATATCATTTGTAAAGTCTCAAGATAATGTCACTGAAAAATCACTTCTACTATTAATAATTGTTGACTGTTAATAAGAGTGAATAATCACACCTGCATCTTGCTATTGTCACCCATTAGTTATGAGCTTATTTTTGTTAAATAAATTCAGAAACATTTAAAAATTTTCTGTTTAAATTTCTAATACAATAAATATTAATAGATATAACCCACATAAACAAAAGCTCCTTGGAGGTCCTCAACAATGTTTTTAGTTGTGTAAGTTGTTTGAGAACCACTGTCAACAGGTAAGATTAGATGGCTGTGCAACAATATGTGGTTATCTTTAGGTGGCAAAATGACAGGTGGCTTTTATTCACTTTTTTTAGTTTATCAGTATTCTTTATATTCCCTAAAAAAAGAAAAATGTTATTTTTAATTACTATGGCTTCCTTTGTCTTTCTTGTGTGTGTCACAGTGCTTTATCTTATGTATGTCTTACATGTGTCAGTGTGCTCTGAAGCAATACTTACAGCCTTTTTTTTTTTTTTATTTTTTTTTTAACATCTTTATTGGGGTATAATTACTTTACAATGGTGTGTTAGTTTCTGCTTTATAACAAAGTGAATCAGTTATACATATACATATGTTCCCATATCTCTTCCCTCTTGCGTCTCCCTCCCTCCCACCCTCCCTATCCCACCCCTCCAGGCTGTCACAAAGCACCGAGCCAATATCCCTGTGCCATGCGGCTGCTTCCCACTAGCTATCTACCTTACTACGTTTGTTAGTGTGTATATGTCCATGACTCTCTCTCGCCCCGTCACAGCTCACCCTTCCCCCTCCCCATAACCTCAAGTCCGTTCTCTAGGAGGTCTGCGTCTTACTTACAGCCTTTTAAAAACTCAAATTCACTAAACGAGCAGACTTTGCTGAGCTTTGTTTTGGTGCTTTGTAATTATAAACAAAATATTGGTTTTAGATTATAATAATAGAAAATTTGATTGTTTATAATGGGCCAGGCACTCAATTCTTAATTAATTCTAATTCTCAATTCAACTTTCAGAAAATATTGGTACAGCTTGCCTAAATTATATTACTTTAAAGTGGATTTCCCCACTGCCCAGGTATAACTCATTGAGACAGAGCTGAAAGCTTTAAGGGTACTGTTTTCCACAGGCCTTTGTAATCGTGAGACAGAGCCTAGTGACATTTGGCTCTTGAAAGCATTTTACAGGTTAAGAGAAACAAGTATAAAATAACCAATGCCTGCTTAGGGTCATGCTAAGTACTATGACATTCTTCTCTATTCCAGTGGTTCTCAAACTTTTTTTTGTACCTAAGAATCACTTGGGGAAGTTGTCAAAAATACATATTATCCGGGCCTCAGTCTCAGATACTATGGTTTACCGAGTCTGTGGCAAATTCAGGAATATTCATTTTAACAAGTCTGGCAGGTTAAGTTCCCTTGCAGAGGGGCCCCTCCCACTCCACTGAACCTGATTTCTTAAAGATTTCCAGTGATGTCTTAGAGGTTAAAACCAGTGCCCTCCTCTCATGAGCTCCTTGACTTTTTGGTAGCTTCTACCACACTGACCTTGCTTTCTCCTCGTGATGATTCCTCCACCTTCTTCTTTGCCTGACCCTTAAATGAAACCATTCCTCAAAGACCAATGCCCGGCCACTTTACCTTTTCCCTCAGTAAGCCCCATCACTGGGTAAGCACGCCTTCATCTATACAGTATAATTGCTGTGCAGAAGTTTCTGGCATCAAACTTCATGCTCTCTCCTGGTTCCAGCTGCACGTTTCTAACTGCCTCTCAATGGTCCTCAGGCTCCTCAAACACAGGGGCCAAAATGTTCCTTGCCCCTCTCCATACGCTCATAAACTAAGCTCAGGAGCTAAGTTATCGATCACTCTTTCTGACAGTCAGTCTCGAAGACGTGGAACCTTCCCATTCCCAGTATCAAAGCAGTTGCTCAATCCTAGTTCTAGCCATAAAATTCTCCTTACAGTTTTTCATGCTTTTGTTAATGCCCTAATTAAGGTCTTTAAAATATCTTTAAAATATCACCAGTTCCACCTTAAATGGTTCTCTTCCCTTCAACAACCTCCTTGAAAAGCCACTTGAATGATCTGATCAAGTGCATCACTGATTAGATCACCTCTTTGCTCAATGACTCTCAGAGCCTGCAGTGAATCCAGAGGTGTTATTTTTCTATTGCTCAAGACTATCCACTAAAATCTCCCAACTGGTCTCTTTCCCAAATGTGGCTAGTCTCTCTACCACCCACTACCAGTTCTACCATTCTTCGAGGTCCAATTCAAGAGTATCCTAAGTTCCCTAGAAGGAAAGCAAAATAGGCATGGTAGGAGGTTAGTAAGGGAAATACCCTCAACTTCTGTTGTTTAGTTGTATTTAATGGTACAAAAGGATTTCAAATGACTGTTAAGAGTTAATGTTCAAATACCAAACACATATTAATTATAGGCTTGATGATCTTAAGCAAGCAGTTTCAATAATAATAATTATAACAATATTAGTTATTATTGTAGAGACCGTCTATGGAGAATTTACCATGTACTTCAAATACATCACTTTGTACACTGACAACATCTGTCAGAAACAGAATTGTGACCTTCATTTCATAGATAAAGAAAATGGATTTCCCAGAATTCAGACCAAGATGGCAGAGTAAGAGAACATGGACCTCACCTCCACCCATGAACACATCCAAAATACATCTACATGTGGAACAATTCTCACTGAAAACAAGTTGGAAACTGGCAGGAGGACTCCTGTACAACCAAGAAAGATACACATGGAATTGAGTAGGAAGGGAAGAGAAGCATTTGGGTCAGGATCTGTACCCCTGGGAGGGAACTCAGAGGAAAAGAGAGATTAGACAGGCAGAGAGCTATCCTGGGAAGAGAGCGATACAAGCCCCAGGTTGGGTGCCCCAGTCCTGAGGGCCTATGTTGGGGAGAAAAGTGCCCTTGGCTGGTTGGAGGACCAGTGGTACCAACAGGAGGGCTGTGGGAAGCCTGGATTCCTCTTGGGAAGAGCACATGCACACTGGCTTTTCCCCTGGCAGGGCGGAGAGAGGTCGATCCTAGCGGCTGCTGGGTTTCTGGCAGCTGCCTCACCACATGCATCCCAGCTCAAGCCCAGCCAATGCTCCAGCCCCACAGACTCCACATCACAGTGCAGCACTGGACCTGGGACAGCAAGGACTAGGGAGACGACTTGACTGTGGGATGCAGAGGTGACCCGGTGCCAGGGCAGAGCCTGGGTGGGGCAGCGGCAGCCATTGGTGGCACTTACTCAAGCAGTGCATCAGAAGCAACCCAGATCTCTGACGGTGGCCACTCCACACTCTGTGTGTGTGTGTGGTGGCCCCCCCCACACACAGAGAGTCTGTGCGCGTCCTGCCTGCCTTGCGGAACAGTTCTATGACATGGTAGGGGCAGCAGAGGTCAGGGCAGTGATTGGCTGTGAGGGATGAAGGTGACTTGTACCAGGGGCTGTGTCTGAGCAGAGCCATGGGCACCTGCACAGGCAGTGCATCGGACCTCTGTCTGCAGCTGACATGAGCTGAGAGCCTACATGGGCCCCACCTGCTTTAGCACTTCCCCCTCTGGGGCAAGGGTCCTGGTGCAGGGAGAGGGAAACACACACACTTAAAGAGAACAGAGCCAGTTCAGGCCATACCTTCAGGGCTTCTGCTCCAGCAACGTGGGATCAGACCCTGTCCCCGGTAGGACAGTGACAGTCGCTAAGCAGAGGCAAAGCCATGCCTCACGTCCTGTGCAGGCTCTAGTCCCTCCAGCACCAGCCACACCCCCTACCAAGGTGACAGCTGTCTGCACACCCTGAGAAAAGATGTGACTTGCATCTACATCAAATCCAGCTCTTTCACCAAAGGCATTGGGCAAACACAGTCTGTATGGGGATACTCCCACATAAGATCACCCCTTGAAGACCGCAACAGGTAACTGTTTTACCTAAACTGATAAAGGCAGACAAAGTTAAGCAAAATAAAAGGGCAGGTGAAAAGTTATGACACTGTCCACAAGTGCTGCACACTGACTGACAGAGAAGACTTAAACTTCAATATATCATTGAGTGCGCTCTAAGTTTATGCCGACAACTATTGGAAGTGGATTTGGAGTATTTGGAATGTAAAAGCATATTGCAAATGCATAGACTGATTGTTGAACATCTGAGTAAGCTTACTGTATAACAGAGTAATTAATTTACTGTCATATACTGATTTACTTCATTAATATCTTGCTGTCTTAAAGCTCTTAAAAGATTATCTCTGATTCCAGTATTTGAGTTCTTAAGATTGTTTAGAGCTTCCTAATAAAAGGGCTCCATCTAGTGGAGCAATTCAATCATTTAGCAAGACAGACAGAAGTAGCAAGGTTAAATCCCTTACACTAAGGCCTAACAGTAGTGACAGTCTCAGAGAGATCATGTTTGCTCTGACATGCACAGTGCTTAGTTTTCACCATGCCTTGATAAAAAGGAAGAAGGTGAAGATGCTACAGACAGAGGTAAGGTACATGCAAGTACGCTGGGATTTGCTATATAAATGCAAGGCATTGACCATCGTCCTAGTGAGATACCAAAGCGGCTCTACTCTGTGGAGTTAAAAACACTAACATAGGAGCACCCTCACGAAGCTTTGGAAAAAAAGAGTGTGAAGGTTACTGTTATCCCTAGTAACTAGGACAAAGCCCAATATTGTGCAGGTGCTTAAAAAATGTTTGCTGAGAAAGTTCACATACTTTTATATGGTCAAGAATATAAATGAGAACACTTGAAGGACAAACCTTGATTTTTTTTTTTTGGTCAGTACATCCAAAAAAAAAAAAAAAATCAAGGTTTGTCCTTCAAGTGTTCTCATTTATGTTCTCTTTCAACAAGCATTCACTGAATATTTCCAACCTGTACTAGTTGCTGATGGTAAAAAAAAGAAAAAGAAAAAGAAAAAAATCACAAATAGCAAAATACTAAGAAATTCCATTAGTTTAGACATATTCAAAATTAAAACCCAAAGTCCACTGCAGATGAGAAGAATCAATTTGGACCGAGAGAAGAGGAAGCAGGTACCTTAGAAGCAAGCACATGAAGAGCAGCAAGATATAACAATTCTTGTCCTTCTAAAAATGGAGCAGAAGGTAAAATCTGGAAACCCTGAATGAAGTACTGCACTCAAATACCAGAGCCCCCTGGGGCAATCAGCTCTACAGCACCATAGTGGCCATTAAGAATAAGCAGTCTTTAACGCATGTTCATGAAGCTTCTTCCAGAAAAAAAGTGCTATTAACTTTTACAAGTCAAAAATACACATTTGAAAAATGTCCACAAACTAACTGTTATCAAAGGAGTCTTTGGTATGCAAAGGGTTACGGCAACTTGTGTCTTTCAGAAAACCTCTTTGTTTAGACCCCTTCCTTTGTGAAGGTTTTAGCGAACAAGGCACTGCTGTAACATTTTGACATGCTAAATGCTGTATATGGTCATGACAGCAGAGGTGGATTTGACCATCTGCACACCTGAGGGGCAGAGCTGTCAAAGATGACCTGCCATGTCAACACAAGGCAACAATGTCACCACTATTTTATGTTTTTTACTTGAAGAGTTTTGAGAACTTACCGCCCAGAAGAAACTGACTTAAGTGAACCAACGTTTTCAAACAGTTGGGCCTTTGCTGCCACACTGAAAAATAATTTTAAAATACAAGTTTCATTAAAATCCATTAGAAAATCATGCAGCTCAAAGCAAAATTCAGGGTTATCAGTTAACCCAAACAGAAAAATTAGTTAACATTTGTCCCCAAAATTTGACCTGAATTTTAATTGTTTTAAGCTTTAATGTAGAAGAAATTTTTAGATGTAGTCTCTAGCTCACCGAGTACCAGACAGTAATAAACCTATAGCTACTTCCTCTGGGGATCTTACTGCCTGCATTTTTTGTACCTGAGAAAACCCTGGGAGCAGAAAAAAAGGAACACTTTTTCATTGACTCCCGTGGAGCCACAAGGGAGGAGTCACATCAACAAGACAAAAGAAGAACTGTTTTGTGTTCTGATAGCTAAGACACAACTAATTCTAAAATTGTTTCACGTATTTTTAAAATATTTGAACACAGTTCCTATAAAGTGAAAAGAGAGAACTCTGAAAATATGACCAATAAATAAATTTGTTTCAAATCATGATGAGGGAAAGGCATCTATTTGAAAAGTGAGACTATTGGGTAGACAGTGAAAAGAACTAAAACTAAGGTACCCTAGATAATTAGAAAAATTCCTATATTTACTAGAAGAGAATATAAAATTCTTTGAATGATTTTTTAAACTAGATATTTAAAAACTATCTTATTTCTTTAAATGACAAACTTTTTTTCCCAGAGATGAGCCATTTGATAATCTGAAGGATCATTTTACACCTAATACAGAACATACGGTCTCTACATTTTAATTTCTACTTTATCCGTAAAAATCACAAAATAGAAGCTCTTCTCTTTCCCCCACAAAGGAGAGAGTTTATATTCTCCCATCTTCCTTGACATATTTGGCTTAAAATTTAATTTCTCTTAAGGGCTAGAACTATACACACCAGAACTAGAGCAGACAGAGTTACAAATATATCTGCCTATATCGTGGTAGCTGGATTTCTGAACATGAGAGATAACATATGTGAAACACACTCTGAAACAAAAGGTTCTTGTCAAAGAAAGGGATGTACTAATAAATTTAAGATGCTGTTCCTCTGGAAACAGGCTTAGTAAAATGCCTTACTGGACTTGTAATGAATAATTAAAATGTCAGGAATACCTCCATATTAAAAATGGGCATGGCATAAGAGAAATAGCACAGACTCAAGTTGGACAACCCTGGGTTACAATCCCAGCTCTGCCACTTACTGGCTGAGTGTGTGTGTACCTTAACTTTCCAGTATTAGCTCTAATTATCTCTAAAACAAGATTTATACTACCTACTGCAGAAGGACACTGTGGACCTTAAAAGAAATAACAATATGCAAGGATGCTCAGTAATAGCTCATACAGCATTTGGAAAAGCTCAGCAAAAGTCAGGAAAATAAAATGAAAGGGAGAAAAACTTTCCTCTTTGGATTCTCTTACTTGCTTTTCCAGTTTCTTATTTTCTCCTCTTTGCCCCCTTTCTGTTCTCATCTATACATCCTACCCTCTCGGCCTTTACACCTCTGGGTCATTTCTTTCAATTAGAAGCACTCCTTCTTGCCTTTCATGTTCCCTGTTCTCTCGGAGTTTAAATCAGTGAGTACTCAGGTAGGGGAGACATACGATGGAGAGGAGAGAAAACCAACCCTCACCAGACAGAAAGCAGCTATATTTCTAACAAAGAGAGGGAGGGTCAAGGATATGGGCAGTCGCCACAGCTGAGTGGTGGATGTTCCGCTTTCACAGGAAGGCGTCCAGTTTCAAAACCCCAAACCACTATATTATACATCTGTTTTCATGTCTTTAAATTAAGCCATAGCTCTGCTCCTAAGGAAAGTGCCTGAAGAGTCTCCCCATGAGATTTTATATGTATATCCTAAGCGTACTAACTTTCACATCACTTGTAAAAGAGGACAGGGTCCTGCAGAAGTTGATGGCACCCACTCCACAGGTGAGCATTTGGCTGTGGGAACCCTAAGAGTACTTATGCACACACTCAGCCCCTGTATACCCCTGGGAAGCACAGCAAATAGCAAACAAAGGCTCTCTCACTTACACGGAGCCGGGTCGCTGGTAACCATTGCTGGAGGCAGCGTCTAGCCTTAACTTCCTGCACATTTTGGGAGGCAGATCTGGGTTTGGCGGGGCTTTGGGCGTCTCTTTGGAACCTATGGAAGTTAAGCTTTGAATGGATCCACTGTAGCTCTTGTTTCCTAAAGAGAAAGCCCAAGAAAACAGGCAAGGTGCTATTAGACAAAATAAGAGCCGTAACACAGTCCATGCGCGTAACAAAAGGAGGCATTTTTCTCTGAGCCCAAATGAGAAGGGACAGAATGTTCTTTGAGCACAGCAGCCCATCACTCTGGGAGATCACAGTCTACCGTAATTACAAAGACATCACCTCACAGAGATGGAAAGATCCAGAAAAAATGTCACAGCATACAGGAGTTTTAAAAATCCTAGCTCAGGAACAAAGCAAGTAAGCATTGTCTGTCCCTTCACTATTAAGTTTTCCCTCCTTAACCATGCTGAACAATCCAGCAGGTGACACAGGAACAATGACATCCTGCACAGGCTCTATGCTGGCTTACCTTCCGCTGCAGAGATGGATCTGAGAGAGGAAGCTGAGGCTCTTTTCAGTCCTGAAAGCCCATAAGGCCCTTTCTTGGCCAGGTCTATGGGTGGGGACACATCCCCTGGGCTAGTGACCGAAGTGACACTCTGGCAATCTGATTCTGCATCTGTTTTGGTTGCATCTTCTCTAGAACTTGACTCAGGACTAGTTGTCCAGAGACCAAGACTTTTCTGTCCATTGGAAGGTGATGGGGATGCAATCCAAGGAATCCCTCCAGATTTCTCCCTGGGAGGGCAGGAAGCGGACTTTGTCGTGCTGTTTTGTTCAGAGGAGTGAGAGGAAAGTGACTCAATGCTCCCCATTGGTGTGCTGTCCGGGCTGCTGCTATAGGAGTCGCCTGAGCAGGGGCAGGGGTGGGAGAGAAAAGAACAGCGGCTCTCTGTTGAAACCGGCACCCCCAAACCCTTCTGTTCTCCAGCTCTCATGTGCTCCGTGGCCACCTGACCCCACTGAAGTGATAGGCCTTTACGTGCTATGGAGGACTGTTCCTCAGTTCTGGAGAAATGCTTTAACATATGCATTTGAACTTGGTGAAGGCTTTTTTCAATACTATTCAAGGGAGCTTTTATATGTGCCCTGCCCGGATGAAATAATGTTATTTCTTGAAGCATTAGTGGGCTGACTTGAATTCAGACAAAATTTGCTTCTGAAACAGGACTCACAAGTATGAGAAATAAGATTTCCTGATGATATTAAAGAAATCAATGGAAGGGGGAAATGCTGAGACATATGTCTGCCTTCTTTTACTTTTCTGATCTTAGGTGATTCTGAGTTACAATGGTATCTGAGTCCTCCTTCATTCAAAGGCACCATTAACAGTCAGCTGCAAGTTATAAGCTCCTCAAAATTTTTAAAGAAAGGATTTTTCTCCTTTTTCTGCTAAGAATGTAGCAACATAAGAAAACTGGTTATTTTAACTGGCTGTATTTTTTAATGTTTCTACAAGTATGGTATAAGAAAAAAATCAGAGAAGCTGTAATAAAGTATTCAAATAGTAGATCTAAATTAAAAATTTAACACTGATTGTGGGGAAAACTGGGAGTGTGGGGAGAGGGTTGGGAGTCGAAAATAAAATGAAAATGGCCACAGTTTAGCACATGCTTTGGGCTCAAGCTGCCACCCACCTTATGGTGGGGCTTGGCTCAGAATAGTAAGTTAGCAATAATGTGTGGTGTAGATTCTCTTTTTATTTCTTTTCTCTCTGTTTCAGACCCTTTGATACCCAAGAGATGATGCTTTAAGAACATAATGTGAAAGGAAGAAAGAAAATGACTGCCTCAGCCAGGCTTTCTCTTGCTTTCTTCTCTATGACTTTGACAACAGGACAAAACCTGCTACGAAGTAGCACCCGATGTACTTAATCACCGTTACAGAGAAAAAGGGCATTGCACAAACTATTTTTTCCCTTTGTATCAGGAATGAATTTGCTTGTCCAAGGTACCTTCCAACTATACTGACAGAGACTACGCAATGTGGTGGGTGGTGGGGGCAGGTGTTGAGACGACAGCACCAGTAAGAATATCTTCTATTTCTATCTAAGTACTAATAAGGTGTGATAAAGCCGAATTAATGAAGAAGGCATCTCCTTGAGGCCAGTACACTTACTATCGGGTTCTGCCAAGCATGGGGTATACCTCCCTCTGGGCTTCCGGGAGCCTGTGGAGAGGCAAATTGCACGTGTCCTTCGGGATCCAGATCGAGACTGAGGCTGAGGAAGAGGGATGCTTGGGTCTGGGGCAGTATGAAAAATCTACGTAGAAGAAAAATGGACTGAGGTCAATAAAAAGGTGAAATTGACATTTTCGTCATAAAATTGGCTTTGAGAGCTATTAAATAATCTTAGAACTATACGTTAGTTCATCAATTGCATGGCAAGAGATGCTTGATACAAAAAATAAATATCCTAGAGCATTTATAACTTTTCCATTTACACTGAGTAATGCTTCCTCTGGGTTTTCTTTTTTATTCTTCCCCATTCCCCAACAGTGAAATTCAGATTTTCCAATAATTTTAAGAAATGTGTCAAATACTAACAAATGTCTATGTCAAGACACACTGATTCTTTTTACTATGATATTCTCTTTCACTTTCATGCTGAACATAACCTGAGGGGAAGAGGCTCGTTTTGTACCATTCCCCAGCTGAGCAGCCCCTTGCTTCTCAGGAGAAGGTGCTGGCATGCTGTTGGCCCCGAACTGTCAAGAATATGACAAGCTGCAGGCAGAGGTCTGAGCACAGCTATAGGATGCAGCCGTGCACTCTTGGGTTTTAAGAGCGCTTACAGTCTTAGCTAGGTACCAAGGATATCCTTCTACAGGCACTAGAAAGGAACTGGGGAAGGAGAGAGGCGCTGCCATCCTCTCACAAGGACTAGATCAGACATAAATGGATCACAATGTTTAGACCTTCAATGGCTGAGTTTGCTTAATAATCCAATCAGCTTGGCTCTCCCAATTTTTCATTTTTATAGTTATTCTAAGATCTCACTCTTTTAGAGAAAGCCTCCTTAGGGATTGGATATAGAGAGGGTTTCAAGACTGTTCCCTGATTATTTTCTTTTGTTTTATCTAGAATATTAGCTCTGCTGTATAAGGAGAGTCTAATTCCAAAAAGCTTAAAAAAGTTAAAATAGACTTAACCGCAAAATGATTCTATTTTCTGAGTATGAGTAAAAAACTAATTATATAAATACTAAAGAAGAAAATCTTGACAAGTACATAATGTCAAAAGAAAGGAAATCATTTACTTAGAGGATTTTGAGAAGCACTTAAAAACTGAACAAGAAAAAAGAAAATCAAAGTCCTCATGAAGAAGTAATTTACACAAAATTTACAAGACTGATACCAAATAGGAATCTGAGATCACAATGTGAGGATCATAGATGATACAAATGCAAAATTTCTTCTTAGAAGCCAGATAAAATTTTATACTTCTACATGAAAATTCAGTATACCTTTTCATAGTGCTCTATCAGAATTTCAACCACAATATTCTGAAATTTAATATTCATCATGGCAGCCACAGTTTCTTCCTGTGCTCTCATTAGAGTCGGACCAAATATGACACCAAGGTTTGAGACAGTCATGAGATTTTGCTGGCTATGTAGTGACACTCTGCAAATAAGAGGAACAAAATATTTTAAGTTATATGTTTAATAATTATTAAATGTTCTCATCCACTAAACTTATGGCATAAAATATAAACATGCCATTACAGGCTAACTTTCCCAAATAGTCAGGTTCAGCTACTCCCAACTGGCATTAGTGGGTATAGTCTAAAAAGATGTAAAAAGTTAACACTGGCCAAAGTAAAACATAATTACAAAGGTTAATCTATCGAAGGAAAAAACCTTGATTTCCTAAATTGAGTTCAATCACCCTAGAGAGATTATCAGCTGTTTGGTATTTCCTACAGTACTATACTTCTTTTAGAACAGATGGTTAAGAGTAGACTGTTTGTCAGTCATAATGGCCATCATTAAAAAGCCTGCAGATAACAAATGCTGGAGAGGGTGTGGAGAAAAGGGAACCCTCCTACACTGTGGGTGGGAGTGTAAGTTGGTATAGCCACTGTGGAAAACAGTATGGAGGTTCCTCAGAAAACTACAAGTAGAATTACCATATGATCCAGCAATCCCATTCCTGGGCATGTAACCAGACAAAACTATAATTCAAAAAGATACATGCACCCCTATGTTCATAGCAGCATTATTCACAACAGCCAAGAAATGGAAACAACCTAAATGTCCACTGACGGATGAATGGATAAAGATGTGGTACATACATACAATGGAATACTACTCAGCCATAAAGACGAATGAAACAATGCCATTTGAAGCAACATGGATGCAACTAGAAATTACAATACTAAGTGAAGCAAGTCAGAAAGAGAAAGAAAAATACCATATGATATCACTTATATGTGGAATCTAAAATATGACACAAGTGAACCTATCTATGAAACAGAAACAGAATCATGGACATAGAGAACAGACTGGTGGTTGCCAAGGGGGAGGGGGTTGGGGGAGGGACAGAGTGGGAGGTTGGGGTTAGCAGATGTAAGCTTTTATATAGAGAATGGATAAACAACAGGCCTTACTGTATAGCACAGAGAACTATAGTCAACATCCTGTGATAAACCATAATGGAAAAGAATATATATATAAAAAGAATGTGTGTGTGTGTGTGTGTGTATATATATATATATATAAAACTGAATAACTGTGTTGTACAGCAGTAATTAACACAACATTGTAAATCAACTATACTACTTCAATAAAAAAATTTTTTTAAAAAGTAGAGAAAAGGAGTAGACTGGTTATAATTATATTCGGATTCACTAAACATATATTGAGAACCTACTGCCAGGCATTTTCATAGATAATATTGCACTTAATCCTCCCAGGAAGCCAGTTATTTTCTATTGTACAGATTTTTCAAAAAGAAGCTCCTCAAGTAAAAATGATGTACCTGAGGTCACAGCAAATTAGGAACAGAGATTTTGTTTCAAATTGGGTCTCCTGACTTCAAGTCAAGAGTACCCCTGAGCTCCCCACATAAGATGACTGGTTATGGCATGTTTCCATCCTACTTCCCTTCTATCCATCCACCATCCACCACCCATCCAAAACTTCCCTAAGTGCCTCCCTAGCGCTGAGCACTGGGCTAGGCAAACAGTAAGACAAGGAGATATGGTAGCATCAGTGCTGGCCTGAAAATGAAAATAAAATGAAAGGGCTCTGATACTACTGACCTTAGAAAAGTAATCCCAGTAAACTCTCAAAAATGACTTTGACTAGTTAACTGATTTAATTTGGAAATTGGATGCATTAATTGGAAATCTCATTTATTTAACCAGTCTCCTGGGTTAACCACTGACTTTTCTATCTTATTCCCAGCCAGGTTGTTAGAATATAAAGTTCTAGGAAGGAACATAAGATAATGTTTATATCTGATTGAGTATGCACACTAACTTCATTCTAGAAACAAAAGTAAAATTTTATGAGGAATCTAGGATTCTGGATTATCCATGTGACTTTTGGCATAGGACAGGAAGAGCTGACTGTCCCACTGACTGAATTTTCCCCTTGTACCCAAGACAGCACTAGCTCAGAAGGTTCTTGGTTAGTATAAGAATTTCATTCCAAGTTTCCTTTTTATACAACCAAATATTATATTAATTGCTTAATATGTATTAGAGAGTCTACTAAGTCATCTGTAAAGGCAGTGAGCCTGTCTGTATTTAAAGCTTGGGTCCTTTCAACTTGGAAGCTGGGTGCAATCAGTCCATTATTTAATACCTCTCTCTAGGCTTCAGTTCCCTCATCTACAAAGTATAAGAAGGACAATCCTTAGAGCAGTTTGAGAGAATTAAATAAAATGAGTTAAACTGAATAAAATACGGTCTTAAATAATAGTCTTCCCTGTAATTAAACTGACTCTAGGTACCCTTGATGTACTCTAAAATGTAAGAGTTCCTGGTAATATAAGTAACCTAGAATATGACTGAATTAAGCTCACTGGGAATAAATTTAGAAATCATAAAAAACTGGTCTGTTTTGAAAAGGAGAGTTAATGACTATGGTGTTCAGAAGATAAAATATTTTGATCACCTATTTTCTCTTCATTGAATTTCCCTTCTGCTGAGCTAGTCAGTCAGTACAGACCCTTATCATTCCACATTTCAGCCAGTTCTGGAACTCATTCCCTCAACTTGTGTACAAAGCAGATTCCACAGATGTCCTTGTTTTAAAGACAAAGTATTTTCAGAAGTACATCAATGATTTATACCATGTCTCAGAGCTAATTAATGGAGATTTGGAATCAGTCATTGGTTCTTTAGGCCAGTGACCAATCCAGGTCACTGATCTTAAATTCTCTTTTCTTAAGTCAATAAGGTGGCCAGGGACCAAGAGTGTTATTAGTTTACTTAAGTAAGTCATTGGTGATGTGGGCACACATTCTACTGCTGCTGCTCAGACAGTGGAGACTGACCTTTTACAGATTCAAGAAAGAGCCAGGAATGGTGGTGAAGGTTGGGCAGAAGAATTTTAAGTACTCTTCAGTGGCTAGACACTCTCTCTCTGCTATTTCCTGTATCACATTCATAATTAAAGGTGAAACTTGTGTTCATCTAACATTCTGAATAATTAAGCAAAACCATTTTATGTGACACTCATGAAACTTTAAAGGTACATTTTAAAAGGCTTTGCTAAAAAATTAGCTTGAATACAGCAAGAGAATGCCCACTAAATACAGTATGGATAAGTTTCATGAAGAGGTCACAGAACTTAAAAAGCATAATTCAAGACTATGTAATTCTGACCAAGGATAGTGAGTCCCTATTCATTAGCTAAAAGAGGTGCTGATATGGGCAACAGTTAAAAATGAACTTGAAATGAAGTCATTCCTAGTGGATTTCCTTCTTATTTCAAGGAGGGTAAATTCATATTATCTCAAAGTCTGCAAGTTAAGATGAGGCTGATTAATGTACATCACTGTTTCAAATGTGCATGGCTCAAATTAGGATACATTGGGTTACTACTTGTAGCCAACAAGGAAGGATTAATCATTTGATTATGAATCGTGGTACTCAATAAGACAAAAAATGTTCCTATTTGTAAATGGGGCTATAAGGGAATTTTTAAGTAAGTTTAAAACCTGAATTTGGACTTTTGTTTCCAGCAGCATGGCTAACAAACTTCTTGATTAAATGTGTGTGCGCGTGTGTGTGAGAATCAAGATAGATCTGTGATGGCTAAAGTTACGTGTCAAATTTTCTAGGCTGCAGTACCCTGATATTTGGTGAAACATAATTCTAGATATTTCTGTGAAAGTACTTTTAGATGACATTAACCTTAAAATCAGTAGGCTCTGAGTAAAGTAGACAACTGTCCATAACATGGGTGGGCCTCATCCAACATCAGTTCAAGGTCTTAAGAGAAAAAGACTGAGGTCCCTGAGGAAGAAGGAATTGTGCCTCAGGCTGCCTTGGATTCAAGCTGCGACATCAACTCTTCTCTGGGTCTCCAGCCTGCCTTGAAATCAGTCTCTGCAATTGTTTAGCCAATTCCTTGCAATCAATCAATCTCTCTCTTATACATATGTGTGTGTATGTATGTATATATATATACATATATGCATATATGTGTGTATGTATATACATACACACACACAATATCCTATCGGTTCTGTTTCTCTGGAGAAACTTTACTAATACAATATCTATCTATCAAGATTTTTAAATACATAGATGAACTAACAGCGGAGTTAGAAAGATCTTCAGAGACCAACAGATACTATGAATCTGGAGAAGGAAGCTAACATTCAAGTGGCAGTTTGACCTGGTACAACCTGGTGACCCTAGTAGAATAGAGAACTGGTCTTCAAACTTTGGGCTTACAATGTATCTAAAAGAACTGGGAAGGAGGTATATACCCCTTCATATATTTTTAAGTTGACATGAAAATTTTCCATCATTAGTATAACGGTTGCAAGGGCATAATTATTTGCATGTCGTAAACATACACGGGTACACACACACGCGTATAGATGTATCTTAAAAACAAACTGCCACATTATTTTTTAAGCACATTCAATGGACTCTGATTATAATAGCAAGGTTATAGCTCCATCACACTCTTTAAAAAGACATGAACATGCTTAAGTTTAACAGCTGAACAAGTAATTAAGTGAACAACATAAGTCAGAGAATTACTTGACCAGGTGCTTTATTAAGATGTCCAGCATCTCTCTGTTTTTCTCTGGTAATTTGTGCACTAATGCATGTACAGCCTCCACCCGGTAGTTTTGGTCATCAGACTCTGTAACATAAAAAAGGTTGCAAAGGTTCAAATTTTAATTGTATTAAAATGCATATATAAACATTAGTAATTAAAGTATCATAACCACTTCCACCCATTGTGCCTTATAAGCACTGCTTCACATGGTATTATCACTATCATTTCCTAAGGCTTAGAGACGTTGAGTAATTTGTCCATGGTCTGCAATCAGTAAGTAGAGAAGTCAAACCCAGTTCTATCTAATCTAGACATGTGCTCTTAGCCCCTGAGCTGTATACTTCCATACAACCATAATTCATCTCCTCCTTGGGTTTTGCTACACAAGGATAGAATAAAACCTTTAGCAACGTGAGTGATCACAGCAGTTGTTGCAAGTGGCCTAATGTGCCAGGCACTACAATACACTCTAACGCATTGAAACCTCCAAGTGACTCCATCAAACCAGAGGAAGCAGGTATTCCTTTCCAAATTTTATAGATCCAAAGATGGCAGGGAGTTATTTTTGTGAGGTGTCAGGATTATTGCACAAACAAAGGCCTGGTAGATTTTTAAGCCCACGCTGACAACGGTAAATCTGAAAAGCAAAAAATCATCTAAAGCAAGTCTAGTCTACAAGGCAATAGCCAAGATGTTGACAAGTCTTCTAGAGAAACTTCTAATGCTTCAGAACAAGGAATCTATTTAATAGTCTCTTACTACAATAAACAGATTCTGGGTTGACTGCTCACCCTGCCAAGCCCTTTCTTCAGAAAGTGCCCAACACATAGGGTTTACATTATGGGACCTTCATCTCTTCTGGGCACAGCTATTTGTACATGAGGTAAGGAAAGAGCCTGACTTTGGTTGGGCCAAACATGAAGTTTCTCCCAAGCGTTGGAATGGAGACACAAAAACTGATCTGCCTGCTGGATACGTGAAAAGGCACATCATGTAAAACCAGGTAGAAAGCCAAGAAAAATCTGTCTGGAAGCGAAGATAAGAATGAGGCAGATATGCAGCAAAGAACAAAAATGAGAGACCCTCCAAAAAGAGTTGGGAGGATGGGCAGAGAAACATCTATTTCCTACTCTGAGGTTCCTGGTTGCAGGCCATGGAAGGCAGGACCCATTCTCTGCCAAGGAATTCTGAGGGACTCCCCTTAGTCTCTGAATAGCTCCCCCTTTTTCCTGAGCTGGATTTCTCTTGCTTGAACCCAAATAATACCTAATTTTATGATCCTTGACCCAGACAAAAGATAAATTCTTATACATAAGACACATTTTAATTATCATGGTAGTGAATAATATGATCATTATTTGTCACAGAAGTGAAGAAAAAAAATCTTGTGACCAAATGTTTGTATCAGAACAACCAGCTCATTGAGCCATTCTAGCTAAGTGGATCAAACACCGTTTTCTATAAAACTAAATTTTTGTAAGAAAGTGTTCTAGGTTAAGGGTCAAAAAAGCTGGCTTGTAGTCCTGATATTGCTATGAATTTACCAGTGTCCTTGGACAAAGTCATCTGCCCCCTCTGGGTCCTGATTTCCTAGTTAATAAAATGAGGTTGGATTATATATTTTCTAAGGTCTTGCTCTTCTTACAAAGACAGATTTCTATAAAGAGGATGTCAAGTGCAGAGCTTTCAGGAGAAAGCTAAGTAGTATAGATGTTTGTGAGATCATGTGGTCAGTCATGTATGCTGGACTGAAAACCAAGATCATTCAGCTTTACCTGACACTTTTGTCAGAAGACAATACTTCCTGTGACATTACAATATGTGGTAAACTAATGCAGCTGATTTCTTTCTTAGACTGTGGAAAATACTCTTGTTACAGTCATACCTCATACATCCTAACAATGAAATGCCAGCTCCTAAGTGTTACAACTTGTTGTGATGGGCTCAGATGGCGACCTGGCACTTTGAGCCCAACGTTTTACAAGTACACACTTCTAACTTCTCAGGTTACAAGATTGTCACTGGCCCCTTCCCCCCCCCCCAATTTTGAATTAAGCCTATCTATTCATATCACATTATGGCAGTCACAGATCTAAAGAAACAACATAAATATCTGATCATCATCAAGAAATATAAAAAGAGAGAAAAGGTGCTTGCTGCCTGCCAAAAATACGTGACTCTTTCTCCAGATTTAGGAGCACAGCATGTGAGTATGTGTATAGTGAAAGCACTGGCATAACTGACTGTACAGATTTGTGGTCTTGTTTATTTAACCATGAAATTGCTCTTGTAAGAAACTGACATTCACCAATCAAGTAAAATGTAATTCGAATAATTTCTCACAGCTCTTTCTAATGACATCATACTCGCCACCCCAATAAGGTCTTATTAAGTAACAAAGTATTTTAGTTCACTCTGTGATTTCTTATAACCATATTGTAAACTATTAAATATGAGAATGACAGTTTCTTAAGCAATAGACAGGAAAATGTTAACTAGCAGGTTTAAACTTACACCTCTAATACAGCATAAAACCACATCATTTTTAATGCATCCAGTGGAAATGTACTTACTAACAGCAACAATAAAATCTTTGTGTAATTTGTAAGTCATCAGTGGTTCTGCCAGGCACCTACAATAGAGAATGAAGCAAACTTTAGAATGGCAGTATCTTCTGATTTCCCCTGACCTTTCAGTGCTTCTTTAAGAATTGGGTAATTAGGCGTTTGATAAAGTCCTAGCAGGGAGTCTACAGGTAGTTCTAAAATGCAGACCTCAAAGATACCAATGCCCCTGAGCACTTCTTGCCACCACTGTATTAAAATGGGAGGCTGGGAGACAATTTTTTTTTTTTTTTTTAACTTTGTGAGAACTATTGGACCATAGGAGCAAAATCCCTCTCAGATATGGGGGCAATAGTTAAATTTTTTTTTTTTTCAAATTCAACTTGTGGTGTCTTAAAAAAATACATGAAAACCCGAATTCAAATCTAACATGAAACAGAAATTATTATTTAGTATTCATTAATTATTGCAGCCTTTTAAGTGTATTGTTTGAACAAGCACATATAAGTTCCAGAACACTAAACATAACCATTACCACCCTGTGCTATTCCACCTTAAGTGAAGGAACTGTGTTAAGGAGTGAAGCTAAGAAACAGGGGCTCCCTGGGATCCGTGGTGACTGCCCAAGAGCGTGACTGAGAAACCACAGCACAGTGGCAAGAGTTAAGCCTCCCTCACCTGAGGTAGTTTTTCAGCCCACTTGTTATTGTCTTATTATCCCACAGTTCAATATCAATGTCCATATCAGGAGGGGATTTGGGAGCTGAAACGAATTAAAATAAGATGTTTAAACTGTGCAATTCAAAACATCACTCACACCATTAAGAAAATGGATACTAACATAAGTAGGTCACAGAGAGAGGCATGTATTTCTTAGAATGCCAATGGAGTTAACCTTAGGATTGTTGTTTGCATGAGTTGGTGCAAAGCTCACTCTGACACTGAACCTCAAAGATTTCTAATGGAATATAGTTTTTCAAATCAGATGTTTGCTAATTGCTAACATCACAGCACACTTACTATGTATTAGGCTTACAAATAAGGAGGTGAAGGCACAGAGAAGTTAAGCAAATTACCCAAGGTCACAAAGCTTTTAACTGGCCCAGTTAAGATTCCAAGTCAGGCAATCTGAATCCCAGCATCCATAAATCCTATTGTTCCTCTAGCTAATCAAAGGATACTTGAGGAAAAGTCCAATATTATAAAAAGGGCCCCTTCTCAAATTCTGATTGTTCATCTATTACAATGGACTTTAAAAGCTGAATACAAATATTAATTTTAAATGACTTGAAAATACTCAAAGATAAGCAATAATCTAGATCTCAAAGAAACCTATGGTTTGAATTTTCTTTAAGAATGCAAAAATTAAGTAAGTAACTGGCTTCATCCAAAACTTACAAAATGTGGTATTCATGAGTTTCTGAACTTTGGAGTTCACTCCTCCTATTCGGTAAAGACCTAAAATTGTGATGCCTAATGAGAAGGAAAAATCACAAGAAAATGGCTTAAGACACAACTTCTGAAGTACAAAATGTTAAAAACTCAGATATATGCCTACACAAAATCTGAAAGCTATGTATCCAATTTTACAGTCTAACTTTAGCAAACCTACCCTAGAAACATCCATCAGACATATATTTCTTAGAGCAGACATTGAACAGTGATTTGAAAGTCTAAAGAGCTTCAAAATAGCGAAGTACACCTGCTTATTCACCACTACTTGAATATAAAAAAGCATCCAAGATGGAAAGGGATGATCAGTATTTCTCATACTCTGTTTCCTCAGTCACAGAGTCCTGCATGTTGAACAGTTTGATGGAATTGATAGCTTCCCTTTAAAGGTGAGGAAACAGATTCAGAGATTTTAGGGAACCTACTTAACTTCGCAAAACTTCTAAGTGGCAGCACCAAAATTTGAATCTAAGTTTAAAGAACTCCAAAGCCCAATAGGAGGTTTTGCTTTAGACAAGTTTTCCAGGAAGTAAAAGGCAACTGGAGAGGACTTCAGAACCGAGGTCATAACTAGAATGAGGAAAGGTGCTGAAATTGTGACAATGACTAAAATCACTCTGAGATATAATGTAGGGAAAGAGGAGAGCTGAATTCAAGCTCCTTAGGAATCTTACCTTCCTAAAGCTTGAAAAAAAAAAAAAAAACAGAGTCCATCAATAAGAAGTAAAATGAGGCTATATTATGAAAATTCATTAAAAATCAAGTACGTCTGTAGTATGATTTTGGTAAACTGAGTTCAAAGTATAGTTACTTATGTGTTTGTATAACTTATAATTCATATATTACTTAAAATAAATCTCCTGTTAATAACTAAGTATATCCTCATTCTGAGCAGTTTCTATGTAAGAAGGGACCACACAACAGTAACAGTGTACCCATCAGGCAACACCGACCTCTCGTTTCCACAGCTTGAATGCATTTTCTCACAAAGTTGAACCCTGCTTCATTTAAGTACACTGAAAGTAAAAGAAAATCATATTAAGTATTTATGTTGAACTTGCATTCCTGCTTCAGTTGGCTCTGTAGTTTCATGGCTTGATGGCACAGGGGTTGTTACTGAATTTGTCAAATATTTTGGTTAGCATATTAATTTTTATTTGGGGGTAGAACTGAAGGAGGGAGGTTCACATTCACCAACGTTTTTATATCAACTTGCTTCATTAGAAACATAGATCTAATAATAATTATATTATTAGATATAATTAATAATTATATTACATAGCTATTCACACATTTTTTTCCCATGAGATTCTCAAAACAACATTATGAGGTAGAGAGAAAGCTTTGCAATCTTAAGATGGTTCACCAAGTTGCTGAAAACTGCTTTTCTTTGTTCTAAGATCTAGAGCCACATTTTAACTCAGGTCTCCTGAATTCAAGTTCAATGTTCTATTATATTGCATTTTGAATCATATTCAAAATAATTCAAAATATGCTTAGTGAGTCCGCTAAAAATCCCCCAAAGATCCTCTATTATGAAACAGCAATTTATTTTCATTGCTTTTTGACAGATTTTCTTTAGATTTTTCAAATTTTCTTAAGGTTTGGGGGCCAGATCAAGTTAGGTTACTTGTTTAAAAAGAATGGATTTAAAAATACCAAATAACACTCAGAGGAAAAATTTAAAAATTTTTTGATACTATAATAAAATTTTTCATCAGATGTAGTATACATATTGTATTTCTTAATATTCCCAAATCATAATATATGAAGACAATTCAAACCAATAAAAAATTAAAACTGGTTTCCATTTAAAGATGGTGGATTAAATACATCCATGTAACTACACAGATTCACAGACAGAAAAATATATATCAAAAAATTATGCTAAAAAAATAGGTGCCAGGAAAGACAAAAAACTTTGAAGAAATCCTAGACCACGAAAATCACTGAAACTGAATTGACTGAAAAGTTTGAGAAATCTGAGATTAGAAATGAGAAATCAAAAAACTAGAAGTACTACAATGCGATATCATCCCATACCTGTCAGAATGGCCATCATCAAAAAAACAAAAGAACAAAAACACAAGTAACAACTGTTGCCAAGGATGTAAAGAAAACAGAATCCTTGTATACTGTTGGTAGGAATGTAAACTAGTGCAGCCACTGTGGAGAACAGTATGGAGGTTTCTCAAAAAACTAAAAATAGAACTAGCATATGACTCAGCAATTCCACTCCTGGGTACATATCCAAAAAAACCCAAAATATTAATTCAAAAAGATACATGTACCCCAATGTTCACGGCAGCATTATTTACAATCGCCAAGATATGGAAACAACCTAAGTGTCCATCAGCAGATGAATGGATAAAGAAGATGTGGTATATATACACACAATGGAATACTACTCAGACATAAAAAAGAATAGCAGCAATTGGGTATTATGCTAAATGAAACAAGTAAGACAGAGAAAGACAAATACTGTATGATATCACTTATATGTGGAATCTAAAACATACAACAAACTAGTGAATATAACAAGAAAGAAGCAGACTCACAGATATAGAGAACAAACTAGTGGTTACCAGTGGTTATCTGTGGAATCTAAAAAATACAACAAACTAGTAAATATAACAAAAACAGCAGATACAGATATAGAGAACAAACTAGTTGCTACTAGTGGGGGAGGAGCGGGAGGTACAAACTATTGGATGTAAGATAGGCTCAAGGGTGTATTGTACAAAATGGGGAATATAGCCAACATTTTGTAATAATTTTGTAAATGGAAAGTAACCTTTAAAAATTGTATAAAAATTTTTTTAAAATTAAAAAAATCTAGAGGTACTGACTTGGTAGAATATTTATTATACGTTGTTAGGCAAAAAAAAAGTAATCTATAGGACAATACAACCCAATTTCTTAAAACATAAAATTTGAGGGTATGAATGTTTCTATTTTCCTAGGAAAAAGCTCTAGAAAGATCATGCAAATTGCAAGTAAGAAAGAAAAGGACAGAAGGTAGAAATTGTCATTTTTATTCATTGGATTTTGTAACTATTTAATATATCTTTTAAATTAGTTTTTAAAAATAAAAAATAGATTTAAACATGTAAAAATGCCAAAACTAAAATATATATTGCTACCAATACAAACTGGCTTATTTATTTGTGTGTCCCCAGTGCCCTAGATGTCAAGGGAACAGAACTCAGTGAATGCTTTGGGTGAACTCAACATATAAGAATGAATGGCCATTAATCAAGCATCTTTCTAGAGCTGACTACCTACATGAGAGGGGAGCTTCTTTGGGCATCAAGAAGGGGTTGCTTACTTCCAATAACCCAAAATGCCAAGCACAGCATTATAGTATGAATATATTCAGATAATTTAAAATATTTATTGAACATAGGATAAAAACAGGTAGAATGGAGAAGGAATCAATTATTAATTTTCATTTTTAATAACAGAAACTGAGCCAAAAAATGTAACCCTGGTAAAAATGATACACTAGCATTTTGTATCAATTAAAACTGCAAGTTCCTGACATTTATAACATTTGGTTCTTGAGGTCACATTTTTCAACTTTTCAATAAAAAGTATTAAAAGAAAGAGAAATCCATTTTTTAAAAATTTCAGTAAAACCTGCCCTTGGCTAAATGAACGAAAATAATTGTGATATATAAAAACAGATTTTCTTTAAATATCCATTTTGAGAAAAATAAGTAATAACCAGGCTGTATCTTGAAGGTATACTGGGATATTTGGGGGCAATACCCCATTCTATCTTAGTAAACCAGTATCACAGGCTAATTATGAAGAAGAAAATTTTACAAACATTCAGTCTGACTGCCAGGTCATTCCATGGGTGCCACTGTCCTGATGTGTCCCATGGACTTTGTGTTTTAGCTCTCTTCACGTGAGTAAATAAAACATTATCGATAAATTCAGGAATGTGAAAAAATACACTGTGTTGGCAAAAATAACCATGCATTTTTGTTTTGTTTCCTTTGAACATCCTTTTCTATTGCCTGAAAGAGTATAGAGAGGTTCCATGGTGCAGAGGTAGCACCCAGCTTTGTTTAGAGCCAGGCAAACCTGGGATGGATCTCAGCTCTACTATTTACTGCTGTGTGGATGGAAGTGTGCCTATTAACTTTTATGAACTCTAGTTCTTTCATCTATAAAATGAGGGAACTAACAATACCTATGTTAAAGGGTTGTAGTAAGATGAAGACAAAATCCACATGAAGCACTGAAGAGTGGAAAACAATGGAACAAACCTAATCAGATGCTAGTTTCCTTCCCCATGTGCTCCTATCCACACATCACTGAGAAAAAGAAGAAACGGTAAAACAAAAAAAAAGGGTCAGCCACTAGTACTAACCAGATGAAAGAGACAGTAGTTACTCTCCCATTTAGCAGCTGTATTACTGGACACAGTTTTAATCTCTCTCATCCTCAGATTCCTCTTCTATACAGTAAGGATAATAGTAGTATTGTCTTCACAGGGCTATTCACAGATGAAATATGTTAACATTTGCAAAGCTCCTAGAACAGTACTTGGAATATAGTAAGTGCTGCAGAAGTGCTGGCTGTTATCATCATCATCATTATTGGCTAGAGGAGAATATAAAATCTACATATGTCAATCACATGTATTCTTGGGGCCTGGCTGAAGTCACGGGGCTTGAGGTACTATCTGCCAGAAGTGTTATTTTTCAGAGGCATACTATATTACTTATTTTAAAAATATTTGGGGCCAGGGCAATGATCTATTTTTTTAATATAAATTTATTTATTTATTTATTTATTTATTTTTGGCTGTATTGGGTCTTCATTGCTGCGCGTGGGCTTTCTCTAGTTGGGGTGAGCAGGGTGTACTCTTCGTTGTGGTGTGCGGACTTCTCATTGTGGTGTCTTCTCTTGTTGCGGAGCACAGGCTCTAGGCACGCAGGCTTCAGTTGTTGTGGCATGCGGGCCTCAGCAGTTGTGGCTTGTGGGCTCCAGAGTGCAGGCTCAGTAGTTGTGGCACACGGGCTTAGTTGCTCCGTGGCATGTGGGATCTTCCCAGACCAGGGATCGAACGCGTGTCCCCTGCATTGGCAGGGGGATTCTTAAACCCTGCACCACCAGGGAAGCCCACAGTGATCTATTTCTTTAAAAAAATGGAGATCAGGCATAAACCACTCAGGCTCTGTGAATCTAGCTGACCACTGAAGAGACAACAAGTTGGATATTCACATATATGTCCCTATGCTCTCATTAAACTTCAATAATCACAATGAACAAACACATCCTCTCATTGGAACGGAACTGTAGTAGCCTGGGATTACTGTTCACTCATATTTGCTGCTCCTTCCTGCAGGAAGATTATGTTTCTCAGCTCCCTCTAAGACAGACTTGGTCATATGATATGCACTAGCCAACGAAATATGAATGGAAGTCACAAATGTCATTATCCATCAGCTAGGAAGAGCTGGTATGTATTGTGGAAGCCTGCCATTTTTTCCCCCCCTCTGGTACAAGATCATCAATGTTACAGAGAGAAGGTATTACATGAGCTTGGGTTTTAGAGTAAAAATTATGTATAAGAGAATCACAGCTGACCTGAATAGACATATCGCATATTCAAGAGATGAACCTTTATTGTGGTTAAGTCTCTGAGACCACAGCATAACCTGGCCAGTTCTGATTTAATCATGTACAACTTAAACAGATTGTTATGGCAAAAAGGACTAAATGGAATAAAGCCAATCCTACACACTTCGCTTTTCCTCGCTTAACTGGTATTCATCCGAGTTTCTGGCTGCTGATTTGTCCATTCATATAAAAAGGCAGCACCCCTTCATGGCTGCCTAACAAACTACTGATCAACAGTGGCTTCATCCAAGCACTCAGCAGTTTCTGCTGAGGTCTGAGGAGAAGAAGGCAATATAGCTTAAACAGGCTTTAGCACCCTCTGTCTCCCAGTGAGTGATGGAGGAGGAAGTCATAAGGAGGGGTGCTTCTGAGGGAAGTCAGAGACAAACACATTCGGTAAAGGAAACCTTTCCACCTTCCAAAGCCATGAAGGGGTTACTACACTTAGTATGCTAGTGCTAATGAGAATTCAGCAAAAATAGGTCTCTATGGCTTAAAAAAGAAAACCTGGGAACTCCTTAATGTTCAAATGAGAAGTCAGTGGAAGGGGTCCTTACTAAATAAAATCACACCATTAAAAGCTGATAATTTATCCTGATTCTTTCTTTAGTGGAGGGCAAGTACTCCTGCTGCAGCGGTAGAGAGGGGAGCATATGCATCTGTCTGAAGTACGAACTACTGAATCAGGGCTCAGTGCCTGGCCCAGAGCAGGCAGACAACACGTGCTTACTGATCCATAGCTGGCTAGTTATTGGTTTGTAGCTGGCTTGCTCAAGTACCCTCTCTGGCTTCTACAAGGGATAGAGCTTATCAGCTAACAGGAGTTGCTTTTGTCAACTCCTCTCCAGGGCTCTTACCCCAGCCCAGTATCTCTCTGTAGAGAGGACCGGAGGGGTATGCAAAATACAACTACCACAAATTCCCAGGAATTGACATCTTACAATATTAATGATACCTGGCCTTTGGGGGTGAAGAAGAAGATTGGCTAACTAAAGAACTTAATTTATTCAATCAAAAGTTAAATAGAAACATTCCTATTTCCCTCCAGCAACTATTCAGGGCTGAAGTTTTTATTGAAACTCAAGTAAAGTTTCCATAAGGCAGTTTAGCAGCACAAAAGCTATTAATCTCAACGGAATTCAAAAAGCCATGAGGAGGAAAAAAAAGAAAGAATTGTTTTCCATGCAGCTAACAAAGCAAAAGTCCTTGTACCTTCAATTTCCTAGTAATTAAAAACCCAGCATGTCCTTACAGATGCAATCTACTTGGCCTTACAATACATTCTCAGGGTTGACAAAACAAAGCAGCACTTGTCTTTAATTTCCAATTCACATTTCTAGTCTGCCATTTCAGATTAAAAGGCCCCTATCACAGACAACTAATATCATACTATATGTGGCTTGAAAGAAACAGGAAAAGAAGATGAGTGCATTTAATGGCGTTTGTGGTTCCCACAGGACATTTTCTCTTTTCCCTAAAGGTAGTAGTTAACTCTCCACAGCCCCGGCCCAAACTAGTTTCTCTTTCTGCTCTGCCCATGAAGAAGACTTGGGCTCTGACCCTCTTCCTGGGTCTCAGCGATGGAAACAGAACTGTATTTGCTCAGTGGCCTTGGGGAGAAGAGCTGAGCTATCTAAATAGCAGTAGGAAGTGCCAAAACATTTGTGACAGATGGCGCTTGCGAAGGATAAGATTGAGTTCACTTTTTCTGTTTGTTGCTGGGGAGAATACATTCCCTGGGTACACATGGGAAAAGCCACTGAAACACAGAGTGGTAGAAATTTGGAGTTGTTGGGAAATTATAAAATTATCTTCTAGTCCAATCCCTTTGATTTTGTACATGAGAACTGAATGTTAGGAGACTTTACCATTACACAGATGAGTAGTGACTTTTAATAGCAGAAACATCATTTGAAAGAACTTCCTTTTTCTTATTCACAATGATTGGAATAAAGTAGTTCCAAAATGGAGTATCGTTGAACAGAATTGCATGAGAGAATGAGAACTAGAAACCTTTCCTTTCGCAATTCCCAATTTCTCCAAGACATAGGGTAGAGGGACCAGCTGAAAAGCCACCAAATCAAATGTATGTATGAGTGGGGACAAGGCTCAGGGCACCAAGAGACAATGCCAGAGAAAGCAAGCCTAGGAAAAAAAGGCAACTGCCTCTGTCCCTGTTAACAACTAGTCCCATGATGAAAGTCTCACGACAGAAAAGGTGTCTCAAGACAGATAATTTGCTTCTTTGAAAAATGAGCTCAAATGGCGGAATTATATTTTCAATGGCACGGCTTGAGGAACAGTTTAGTTCTAATCTTTTTTTTTTTTTTAGTTCTAATCTTAATTGAGTGATAATCTGCGTAGTAAGTACTCTCAAAATAAATCCATTCCCAAAGTCTTATAATTTCAAGAAAAGGATACGGTGGTATATTTTACAACCAGAAAAGTATCTGTGGATTTAATATCCTGTAACTGACCAACGCTCTAGCTTTTTAACTTGATGCTTTTTTCATAAAGACGAGTCAAATCTTCCTTCTCTACTAAATTATGCTAGTCTCATTTACAGCATCTAGATTCTGAAAATGGTAAATTAAGAGTAACCACAAAGTAGGGAGACTTTTTCAGGTTAGGCTTGTAAAGAGTCCCATTACAGTCACAGCATAGCTTCACTCTCCATTGAACAGCATATGTTCTCTGTATATTCACAATGTGGCCCTATTTTAGGACACTAGATAGTTCTTCATCTGTCTGTTGCTTTTAGGGTTTTCAGTGAAAGCACAGACTACTCCCAATTGCTGACATTCAAAACAGTTTTTTTTTTATCTGAGTTTTAGATTTTACCATCCTAAGCTTGACTGTTATCTTCCACAGTTCAAAAACACACAGGCCCAGCAAAACTGAGTTTCCAAAGGATAACAGGAATAATTTAAGATAAGTGGAATCCATCTGAATTACCAAGGCTATAAAGAAGCACTTCTCAAGATGGCAAATGGATCAAGACTGGTACTGGTTTCAAATACCAACTGTGAGAGAAGTTACAGACTAAAATTGACATAACGCCACCTTGGGGGAGAGTCAAGTGTCAAAAAGGGACATAGATCTCAGAAAACAAAATGGTGTGTAGAAAAATGATGGAAGGGGCAAACATAAAGAAGACACAAGATGCTGAACTCATAACATGATGAACTCGCATGATTTATTCAAGATCAGAGAAAGAGGTTTGAGAACTTCACAATCACTGGCATATAACTTTGAACTGAAACAAATAAAATTCTGGACCTATTACTAGGAAGAAAACATGATGTTCCTCTTAATAGGATCAAGTGCTTGAATCTGGAATACTGTTTAGCATAAAGATATGTCCTAGGAGTCATTAAATCACTGGAAAAATAGTGGCTGATAAGACATGATAGAAGAGAAAGGGGTAAAATTACAGCCTGAGGAAGAGATTCAAAAGTCCATTAATAAATTTTAGGCCTTGATATAGTAGATTGTTCAAAATTATATGCAAAAAGATTAAATTCTGGGCTCCCCTGGTGGCGCAGTGGTTGAGAGTCCGTCTGCCGATGCAGGGCACGCAGGTTCGTGCCCCGGTCCGGGAAGATCCCACATGCCGCAGAGCGCCTAGGCCCATGAGCCATGGCCACTGAGCCTGCGCGTCCGGAGCCTGTGCTCCACAACGGGAGAGGCCACAACAGTGAGAGGCCCGCATACCGCAAAAAAAAAAAAAAAAAAAAAGATTAAATTCTGAGGACTTGGAAAGGCACTTCATTGCATGTTGGATTGAAAATGTTTAGAAAGCCTCCCTCACGCAAATTGGCAATACCAAAAAGTCCACCCCACAGCAAGGGGGAGCTTATTTGTAGAAGGTGCAATCAATCCTGTGCCTCTACTACTCAGAGTTTCTTTTATTGGCGGCATATGCCATAGTCTTGACTTTTAAAACAGAGTACTGATTCTGTTCAGGTAAGCAAATATGAATCTCCAAGAATGTTTAAAAACAACTCAAAACAAGTGTAATTTTGGATAACTTGGCTTTATACCAATGTAGCAAGACCTTCTGAAATGACTACACAATTTCACATGTAACTTTTTAGAACGTTTAGAATACTTAAAAAGGTATTATTTTCTGCATTTATAAGCAAATTTACTAGACTACAAAAGATGCCTGGTGTTTAGGAAGATTATATTCTGCCAGAATCACAAATTTGTCTCATTAGGGTGTTGAGTTTGAGAGAATGAAATTTACTAGTTTTGTATTTATAATTTGACATGTCTGTAGAGGCTTGATTGATTAAATGTATAAGTGGGAGAATTTTATCAAATTTGTGGAAAAATAAAGAAGTGAAAATGACTTACTTTTAAAATTAGTACATTTATAAATAAGAGCTGTATGTTGATTAAAAATAGGATTAAAGAAAAATTATGGCTTAAGACAAAATAATAAAAATAAAACTCAAAAATAGGTTTAAGATTTATAACTTCAAGTACTACCTATTAATAGAGCAAAGGTAATTTAAAGATTCTTTTCATGATCAAAATCTCCCCCTGGGCAATAAAAGCCTAGTGGCACTGAATAAGAATAAGAGCAAATATATGCTGAGCACACATCTCAGGAAAGGCCTGCATGGAGAACTATGGAGAAGAGATGGAATCTGTCACCTCCTGTTCAGGGAACTGGGTGGAAAACTGATACATCATATCAAGAGCCAGAATGTGATAAATCATACAAATACATGGACTCTCAGACACCTATTTCTCTGAAACACGTATCAATTTATAATTACACATGGTGGCATAGTGATGTTTCAGGTGCCTAAGACTACAGGAAAGCTGATTTCCAGAAGAGTGAGTTTTTACTACAAGAAGCCCAAACTCCCTCCATCACAGCATAAGTACATTTGATAACTTTCTCACTCAAATTACCTAGTTATGATAAAAACTAGTTCCAAGGTGCATTAAGTATCAAATATATTCTGAATGACTTGACCACGTCCCCATTCAAAAGCTCTATTCAATATCTTATATATATATTCATTTGTTTTTCAGGAAGGATTTGTCTTTGAGTAGGTTCATTTGAATTTGAAAGGACTATCTTTATACTGGATATGAACAATGAAACCAATGTTAGAAAACACATTTCAAACTCTACTCAAATGCAAATTACACAACAGATTACTTTTTAGGTAATTGTTTAGAATGAACATTCAGTACTTACAAACCTCTTGTCGGTTGGTTAATGTTTCCCTGATTAGATAAAAGTGGGCAATGAAAGATTTTATACTAATCACTCTGACTGGCAAAAAAGAAATGAACACAAGAATAAAAACTGGAAATATTATTTTAACTCTTTAACATTAAAGGTAATTTAAATTATGCATTTTCTCTTGATAATTTCTGAAATTAATCACTAGGAAGCATTTCATCCAGATAAAATGATAGGCTTTTGAATACACTCAATATTTATTACTTTCAAATGAGTGCTTTCCCAGTTTTTATTGTTACTCCATTCTAACTTGTATTTTAATAACAATCCAAAAGTCAGGCTTATTAAGGCTGTTTTAAAAATAAATTTAGACATCATGAAAGTCAATTGAGTTAAATAAAATTTGAAAGTGCTTTAAAGGATATACACATAACCTTAGAAACATATAAAATTTGATTTTAAATGTCAAATAATTTGTATATGTAAATTACATATGAAGATACCCTAAACTAACCAAGGATTAAAGGTGGCAGATGACTAAAAAGGATTCAGAATATGATGGAAAATACATAAAATGTGTTCATTCAGAATGGTTTGACACAAATTCAGTAATAATACAGCCACAACATGTTTTCCTACATATCCCATGTGTTATGACAATGTCCTTACACTTCACAATCTTGGGCACAATCCCCTAAAATTAGCAGTGTTCATATCTTCAGTTTTGTAAATTGGAGCAGAGAAAATAAGATAAAGAAACCCTCTATTGCCATTAAAAAGAAAATCAAACAAAATATCAATTGCCTCAAATCTCTTTCTGGGATAAAGCAGGGTACATACTTATAAGTAATAAATGCCAAATAAATAAAATAATTTTGGTTACTATAAAGCCCAGTAGTTAGTGGTTTTAACATGAGAAACTCTGAATGAAAATTTCAAATTTGCTGAGTACCATCAGAACAAAGGTGCACTACTATGATTTTTCCAGAGTTAACTTTTAATATCACATAATACCTCTGTGATAAAAATAACTACATGATGGGGGTTGGTTTAAGATGCCAGCATAGGAAGATCCTGGATTCACCTCCTCCCATGGACACACCAAATCTACAACTACATATGGATCTGACAAAGACCTGAAAACTAGCTAAACAGCACCTCCACAACAAAGGATAAAAGGACCACATCAAGATGGCTAGGAGAGTCAGAAGCGCAGTCTCACCAAAAACCTCACCTCTGGCACAGCAACCCACAAGCACAAGGGATCTCACAAATATGGAACTTCTCCCTGAGGAGCTAGGGGTTTGTGCCCCACATCAGGTACCCCAACACTTACAACCTGCACTGGAGAGATGAGTGCCCAAAACTTTTGGCTTTGAAAACCAACAAAAGGATGTGGGGACAGAAAAGTTTGCTCTTAAAGAGCTCACGTGCAGACTCATTCACCTCAGGACCCAGTGCAAAACCAAGTTTGAAAAGCTCCTAGACCATACATGAAGGAGATTCATTAGCTAAGATTAAAGGGTCTACAGAGGTCTTTGGGACTTTCTCCTGGGACAGAGGTGCTGGTGAGCACCATTTTTGTGCTCTCACTCCACACTACTAGAGTTAAAGGACTTGACTTGCCTCCACACTCTCCTCTGGTCCCCCTGAAGCCAGGGGGTCTTACCCCACCCTCACGTGTCCCTGTAGTTCTGCTGCAGCCCGTTATCTCACACTACCCCCATGTGTTCCTGTGGCCTTGAGGGAGGAGATAGATGGGCCCCAGGCTGAGCAGCTGGAGTTTGTCCTCAATGGACAGATACTCCAAGATGAAGACAATAACAGGAGGGAGGAGAAGCTGAGCCCTGCCCCAATAAGAAATAAAGAGGGCTTCCCTGGTGGCGCAGTGGTTGAGAGTCCGCCTGCTGATGCAGGTGACATGGGTTCGTGCCCCCTTCCGGGAAGATCCCACATGCCGCAGAGCGGCTGGGCCCGTGAGCCATGGCCGCTGAGCCTGCGTGTCCGGAGCCTGTGCTCCGCAATGGGAGAGGCCACAACAGTGAGAGGCCCGCGTACTGCAAAAAAAAAAAGAAAGAAATAAAGAGACCACATATTCTTCATTCTTGAAGTCAAGGAGACCTTCCTGACTATACACGCACAGAAAGGCTCCCTGGAGTTCAAAAGGGAGGGGGTGTCACTCCATAGTAAGTGATGTCAACCTACCCATAGGCCTCTTTGCTAGAATCCATCTTGGCTAAGAGATGTGTGCGCACACATGGGAGGACCTTGAGATAAACCAAATACAGATTCAGAGCCAGGCAAAACAAGATGATTGGCCAGAAGAAATGCCCCATATAAGTGATTCAAACTACCAAGAGGGTGCGACTCTCTCTGAGTCTGCCTGAGTCTATTCACATGTACCTTTCTGCCTCCTAATAAACACTTTACTTGTTTCACTACTTTCTGTTTCTTTGTGGGAATTCAAGGCCAGGAGCTTTGTCACTGGCCACTGTCCCTCATGGTCTAGTGGCTAGGATGCAGCACTCTCACTGCCATGGCCTGACTTCAATCTCTGGTTGGGCAACCAAAATTCTGCTTCAAGCCGCTGCAGGCTGAGGCCACCCAAGATCAGCCTCACTGTGACCATCATGTGCTTCTGCAGCACCAATGCAGCCAGCAGTCCCACCCCAGGCTCTCCCGTGGCCCACTGAAGCCAGAAGGCACATGCATTCCACGTACGAGACAGCCCTTGAGCACCTGGCTATGGTGTCCAGGGAGGCTTGCATTTCTGGGCCTTATGGCTCTGAAATAATTGAGACAGTTCATGGTATGGAACCACCCCTAAGACACTGACAGCATACTGAAACACACCCCCAGACTTCCTGTGAAAAAGCCCTATTTACTCGTCCCAGAGCTTAAGCCTGAGGGGAAGGCTTCAAGTTTACCACACATCTAGAAGCTATGGAGGAGCTCTGGGGGAATATAGACTGGGGGATGCCACCTTTGCACTATCCCTTGGCCTCATGACAGATCACCTGCACCTCCCAGAGAGGAGCCCTGTCTTTTGCAATAGTCACCAAGGGGACACCTCCAAATCACCTGGTCTTGAGGCCAGTAGAGAGTTACAACCATGGTCACATAATACTATATATATGTGTGTTCTTTAAAAGCTTCTACCTGAGGGTCTTCATTCCAAATAGCCTGAAACTAGGGGTGGAATTAGATCCCTCCCTTTGGAGCACTGATAGGTCTTGGCACAACCTCTGGGACTTATCAAGAAAAAAATTAAACTGCTTAGATAATTACAAATGTTTCAGAGACAACAAACAGGGCAGGGTTGAAAAATCAGGTTCATCTACACAGGGTCACTCCTACAAGACTGGGAGAGGTAACTGTATTGCCTAATATGTAGAAACAAACACAGAGAGATAAGCAAAATGAGAAAACAGAGGAATATGTCCCAAACAAAAGAAAAGATAAAAATCCAGGAAAAAAAACCTTGCTGAAATGGAGGTAATTTACCTGCTAAAGAGTTTAAAGTAATGGACATAGAGATGCTCACTGACCTCTTGGAAGAAAAGATGAACACAATGAGAACTTCCACAAAGAGACAGAAAATAAAAGTAAGTACCAAAAATAAATCATGGAGCTGCAGAATACTGTAACTGGAAAGAAAAATACACTAGAGGGTTTCAATAGCAGACTAGATGAAGCAGAAAGGATCAGCAACCTGGAAGACAGGACAGTGGAATTCATCCTAACAGATCAGAAGGAAAAAAAAAAAAAGAGATTACTTAAGAGACCTATGGTGCAACATCAAGAGGAATAACATTCTCATTGTAGGGGCCCCAGAAGGAGAATAGATAGAAAAATGGGAAGAAAATTTATTTGACAAAATAATGGCTAAAAACATCCCTAACTGGGGGAAAGAAACAGACATTGAAGTCTAGGAAGCACAGAGAATTCCAAATAAGACGAACCCAAAGAGATCCAAAACAAGCACATTATAATTAAAATGTCAAAAGTTAAAGACAAGGAGAGAATCATAAAAGAAGCAAGAGAAAAACAACTTGTTGCATATAAAGGAAGCTCCATAAAATTAACATCTGATCATTCAGCAAAAAATTTAAAGTCCAGAAGGGAATGGCACAATATATTCAAAGTGTTGAAAAGAAAAAACTTTCAGCCAAAAATATTCTACAGGCAAGGTTATCATTCAGAACCAAAGGAGAGATAAAGAGTTTTCTACAGAAGCAAAAGCTAAAGGAGATCAGCAACACTAAATCTGCCTTACAAGAAATGTTAAAGGGACTTCTTCAAGACGAAAAAAAAGTTCATTAAATAGTAACAAGAAAACATAAAAAAGTCAAAATCTCATGGGTAAAGGCAAATATATAGTAAAGTTAGTGGATTAACCATTTGTAAAGCTAGTATAAAGGTTAAAAGACAAAAGTAGTAAAGTTAACTGTAACTACAATAATTAAGGGATACAAAAACAAGATGTAAATATAACATCAAAAACATAAAATGAGGGTGGGAGAAGTAAAAATGTACAGTTTTTAGAATGTGTCCAAACTTAAGTTGCTATCAGCTTATAACAGAGTACTACACACACACACACACACACACACACACACACACACACACGTAGTTTTTCTATATATGAAGCTCATGGAAACCACAAACCAAAAACTTATAGTAGATACACTAAAGATAATGAGAAAGAAATCTACAGACAACATGAAAGAAAGTCATCAAACCACAAAGGAAGAGAGCAAGAAAAGAAAGGAACAGCGAAGAACTATAAAAACAGCCAGAAAACAAGTTGCAAAATGGCAATAAGTGCATACTTGTTAATAACTACTTTAAATTTAAATGGACAAAATTCTCCAATCAAAAGCCATAGAGTGGCTGAATGGATTAAAGAACAAGACACAATTATATGTTGCCTACAAGAGATTCAGTTCAAATCTAAGGACACAAGCAGGCTGAAAGTGAAGGAATGAAAAAAGAAAAGGAAACAAAACAAAAGAAAAACTGGTGTAGCTATACTTATATCAGACAAAACAAACTTTAAAACAAAGACTGTAATAAAAGACAAAGAAGGGCATTACAGAATGATAAAGGAGTCAATCCAACAAGAGGTTATAACATTTTAAAATATATATGAAACTACATAGGAGTACCTTAATATAGAAAGCAGATATTACCAGACCTAAGGGGAGCACCTGACAGCAATACAATAATAGTAGGGAACTTTAACACCCTACTTCCATTAATGGACAGATCATCCAGACAGAAAATAAGGAAACACTGGCCTTAAACAGCATATTAGACCAGATATACTTAATAGACACATATAGAACATACCATCCAAAAGCAGCAGAATACACATTCTTCTCAAGTGCACATGAAACATTCTCCAGGATAGATTACATTTTATGCCACAAAACAAATCTCAATAAATTTAAGAAGACTGAAATCATATAAAACATCTTTTACAACCACAATGGTACGAAACTAGACCTACAAGAATAAAACTGGAAAAATCACAAATACGTGGAGATTAAATAACATGCTACTGAACAACCAATGGGTCAATGAAGAAATCTGAGGGGAAATCAATAAATAATATGAACAACGAAAATGGAAATACAACATTCCAATATCTATGGGACAAAGCAAAAGCCGTTGTAAGAGGGAAGTTTATAGCAATACAGGCCTACCTAAAGATAAAAGACAAATCTCAAACAATCTAACTTTAAACCTAAAGTAAGTAGAAAAAGACGAATGAAGTCCAAAGGTAGTAGAAGGAAGGAAATAATAAAGATCAGTGTGAAAATAAATAAAACAGAGACTAAAAAAATATTTTTTAAAAAATCAATGAAACCAAGAGCTAGTTCTTTGAAAAGATAAACAAAATGGACAAATCTTTAGCTAGACTAACCAAGAATAAAAGAGAGAGGGCTCAAATAAGTAAAGTCGAAAATGAAAGAGGAGAAATTACAACCGATACCAGAGAAATACAAAGGATCATGAAAGACTACTAAGAACAATTATATGCCAACAAATTGGATAACCTAGAATATAGAAACATGTCATCTTCTAAGACTTAATTATAAAGAAATAAAATATCTGAATAGACTGATTATTAGTAAAGAGATTGCAAAAAATCCCAACAAACAAAAGTACAGGATCAGAGAGTGTCACCCATGGAGTCTATCAAACATCCAAAGATTAAATACCTATCCTTCTCAAACTCATCCAAAAATTGAAGAAGAGGGAACATTTCCAAACTCATTTTATGTGGCCATCATTATCCTGATACCAAAATCAGACAAGGGCACCACAAAAAGGAAAACCAATACCCCTCATGAAAATAGATGTAAAAATCTTCAACAAAATATCAGCAAACTGAATTCAACAATATATAAAAAGAATCATACAACATAATCAAGTGAGACTTATTCCAAGGATGCAAGGCTAGTTCAACATCCACAAATCAATAAACATGATACACACATTTACAAAATGAAGAATAAAACTCATATGATCATTTCCATAGATGCAGAGAAAGCATTTGACAAAATTCAACTTCCAATTACGATGAAACTTCTCAACACAGTGGGTATAGAGGGAACATACATTGACATAATAAAGGCCATACATGACAAGTCCACAGGCAATATCATATTCAATAGTGAAAAGATGAAAGCTTTTCCTTTAAGATTAGGAACTATAGAAGAATGTCAACTCTCACTACTTTTATTCAACATAATATTGGAAGTCCTAGACACAGAAATTAGGCTAAAAATAAATAAATAAAAGGAATCCCAATTGGAAAGAAAGAAGAAAAAATGTCACTATTTGCAGATGGCATGATACTGTATAGAGAAAACAAACTATAGACTCCACCAAAAAAACCTCTTAGAACTAATAAATGAATTCAGTAAAGTTGCAGGATACAAAATCAATATACAGAAATCTGTTGCATTTTTATACACTAATTACAAAATATCAGAAAAGGTAACTAGGAAAACAATCCCATTTACAACTGCATCAAAAAGACTAAAATATCCAGTAATAAATTTAACCAAGGAGGTGAAAGATGTACATTGAAAACTCTAAGACACTGATGAAAGAAATTTAAGATGACACAAACAAATGGAAAGGTATACCATGCTTATGAATTGGAAAAATGAGTATCATTAAAATGCCCGTACTACCCAAGGCAATCTGCGGATTCAATGCAATCCCTATCATTTATCACAGAAGTAGAATTAATAATTCTAAAATTGTATGGAACCATGAAAGACCCTGAATAGACAAAAGAATCATGAGAAAAACAAACCAAAAAAAAGTCAAAAAAAAAAAACAGGTGAAGGTATCAAACTCCCTGATTTCAAACTAAACTATAAAGTTATAGTAATCAATACAGTATGGTATTGGCATAAAAACAGATGCATAAATCAATGGAACAGAGTAGAGGGTCCAGAAATAAACCCATATATATATGAATAAATAATTTATGGCAAAGGAATAAAGAATATACAGTGGGAAAAAGACAGTCTCTTCAATAAATGGTGCTGGGAAAACTGGGCAGACACATGCAAAGAAATGAATCTAGACCACTGTCTTATTCCACACACAAAAATCAACTCAAAATGGATTAAAACTTAAAATAGTCCTGAATCCATAAAACTTCTAGAAGAAAACATAGGCAATAAGCTCCTTGATATCAGTATTGGCATGGAATTTTTGAATTTGACCCCAAAAGCAAAGGCAACAAAAGTAAAAATAAACAAGTGGGACTACATCAAACAGAAAAGCTTCTGCACAGCAAAGGAAACCATCAGCAAAATATAGTGGTGAGGGCTTCCCTGGTGGCGCAGTGGTTGAGAGTCCGCCTGCCGATGCAGGGGATGCGGGTTCGTGCCCCGGTCAGGGAGGATCCCATATGCCGCGGAGCGGCTGGGCCCGTGAGCCATGGCCACTGAGCCTGTGCGTCCGGAGCCTGTGCTCCATGGAGGGAGAGGCCACAATGGTGAGAGGCCCGCGTACAGCAAAAAAAAAAAAAAAAAACTATATATATATATATATATATATATATATATATATATATAGTGGTGACCTACTGAATGGGAGAAAATATTTGCAAATCATATATGATAAGGAGTTAATATCCAAAATATATAAAGAATTCAAACAACTCAATAGCGAAAAACAATTTGATTAAAAAATGGGCAAAGGATCTATGTAGATATTTTTTTCCAAAACACATACAGACGGCCCACAGGCACATGAAAAGATGTTCAACACCACTAATCATCAGAGAAATGCAAATCAAAACCTCAATGAAATATCACCTCCCACCTGCTATAATAGCTATCATCAAAAAGACAAGAAATAACAAGTTTTTTAGGGGATGTGGAAAGAAGAGAAACTCTGTACACTATTGGTGGGAAAGTATATTGCTGCAGCCACTATGGAAAATAGAACAAAGGTATTTTGAAGTTTAAGAACAGAGCTACCATATGATCCAGCTATTCTACTTCTGGGTATTTATCCAAAGAAAATGAAAACATTAATTCAAAAAGATATATACACTGCTATGTTCATTGCAGCATTATTTACAATACCCAAGATAAGGATATAACCTAAATTTCCATTGGTGGAGGACTGGATAAAGAAGACATGCTATATATACACAGTGGATAACTACTCAGCTGCAAAAAAGGAAACTTTGCCATTTGCAAGAACATGGAGGGACCTCAAAGGCATTATGCTAAGTGAAATAAGTCAGAGAAAGACAAATACCATATGATTTTACTTATATGTGGAATATACAAAACAAAACAAACAAAGAAAATGAAACCAAACTCAGATATAGAGAACAGATTCATGGTTATCAGAAGGGAAGGGGGTTGGAGGGTGGGTGAAATGGATGAAGGGGGACAATCGTATGGTGACAGATGGTACTAGACATTGCAGTAATCACTTCACAGTGTATACAAAGATTAAATTACTATGTTGTACACCTGAAATTAATATGTTATGGTACTTCAACTAAAAAAAAAAAATCTATGTGATAACATTTGAAATAATTATTAGCATGACTTACTTTCTTCTTTCTTGCTAATAATCGCAGGCAGAGTATAAATCTAAAAAACAAAGGAAGCCAGTCAGTTACTTTTAATTAATGACCCAGCACAGAAGATTACCAGGGTGATATTGGTACACTGATACACAAAGGGAGTGTCTTGATTTCAAGGTCTTACAACTACTGTGTCCACAATGCCATCTCCCCAGCCCGACTTCCAATCTTGCCTCCCACTCCTTTCCATCCCTGGCTGTCCTGCCCTGGGCAAAGTTTTACCTCTTTCCCTCTGATCTAAGCATCTCATTCTATTCTCCAACATGATGCATAATTTCCCTTCTTCAGGAAGTATCTCATGATGGATTTCACCTGATTGTTCCTTCCTTAAATTATCTGCTTAGTGTTTTTTTCTCAGTGTGTACAATCCTAACTTGTACTTGTTGAGCTATCACACTGTCTTTTAAATTTCTTCTAGGTCAGGGCTTGCTCCTCAACTGTTCGTGGTAAAGAACCAATTTCCTTTGTTTTTAATTTTTAATCTGTCGCTGACTGACATTTTTATAAATTACAATAAAATTTAAAGGTAATACACATGATAAAGAATAGATGCAGAGTCCAAATTTTTTATTATTAAATTCAACAGATGTAAAATGACTTCTCATTGCTATAAAATTTTCCAGATGCTTAATCATAATCTCTGCACTCATCTTATTGCAGCCTGGTACCGGTTTGTAGGATGGACTCAGTCTGGGGACCACACTTTGTGTAGCTCTGTTGTTGCAATAGGTACTTTTCAGAAGAATGGTCACAGGTTCTCTGCCATTTAAAAGATAGTTTTCAAGGGACAGGCTGGTGCATCCTATTTGCTCTGTGTGCTCATCTCTCTAATCATTTATTGCAGTGTTCTTCACAAAAGTCATCAATGATTTATTCCCTTTTTTATATAAGCCTCCATGATAATTTTAAGTAAATTATGTCAACATCAAAATAACTATTATAAAAATGGGGATCTGGATAGAGGGAAAATGTCAAGTCACAAACAGTTTTAGCAAAGGAGACTTTTAAACAATGGTCTAGGACCAGGATTAGTTCTTTCCCTGAAACTTGTTCATCATGCTGCTCATAAAGCCTAGCACAGGCCTTGCAGAGTGGGCACTCAAGAATTATTAAATAAATAAAATAATCTAATCAATGTAGCCAAATTAATGATTATAAGTAATTTTTAAAAGTAATTTTAGGGTTTTAAATTAGTCCTGGAAGTCCCCTGGGGAAATGAATTCAGAAGTTGGTGTTATGTGCCAGTGACGCAACACTAGGAAAACAGTAAGAGTCTCTACTCCTCTGATTTACTATTTTAATATTTTCAAATACACTATAGACATATAAAATTTTTTTCAGATGTACTTTGCAATTATTAGAACAATAAAATCTAAATTACAGAATATGTCATATCCCTACCGGTTCCTTCCCATCCATGGCTTCAAGCCAGAGTTTCCGATTAGCTTCTGAAAAGGCTTGCAATGTGATGATTCCGTGCCTATTAAAAAATATTTTATATATTCAATTTACTACTTTTATGCCTTTACACATTTATTATTATTTTTAAATTCTTAGCTAACTTTAAAAGTAAAATTTGAAGAAAAAGCAGGAAAGAGAAAAAAGAAATGAAAAGAGAGAAAAAAAGATAGGAAAGAGAAGAAGAAAGAAGAAATTTAAAAAATGAAATCAGTAAGTGTTTTAGGTATAAGACTATCTGAAGGAGCTTAGGCTCATACTATTTCCCCTGAAATGACCAAAAAGGATGAAAAGCTACATTCACAGAAGTTCAAAAGCACAGAAACATTCCACAGTATGAGAATGATTAAGATTATGACCCAACGTGGTACAACTAGTCACTAAAAATAATTACAATGAGTATATAGCAATATGGAAAGCCTTATACTATAACTAGTCAATTATTAAGAAGACACTAAAACCAAAGTGTTTACATATACAATGATCACAATATTACAATTAATATGTATAAAAACAACTCTCTCCCATGCACCCATTCTGAGATAGCTACTTGAGGATGTGCTTCAAGAAACGAGCAAGCAAAGGGAGGAAGGAAACCAATATAAGAGAGAGAAAAATAGAAAATTCAGAAAAAAGTGAAATTAATCTAATTAATTGTGGAGGCTGTCCATAAGATAAACAGAAAACTAGAGAGTTCTGTGAAAAGGTACATGAAGAAGGAAATTTCATTTAAATATTGTGTGGTTAAAAGCCTGGAGTGAGTTAAAACTGTGATAAAGGCATATATCTCTACGTAAACAGGAAAACAGCTCATTAGACTGATAGGAAAAGGGAAAATGTATTATAAAGATCAAGGTAATTTTATCTTGGAGAATTTAAGCCAGTGTAAAACACAAATAATAACAACAATCAATACTTGTTGGCTGTTTATTATGTGCCAAGCACTGTGTTATAAGTATGTCTCCTTTATTATCTCATTTATTCCTCACAACAACCCTTTGGTGTGTGTACTGATTATACTTGTTTTACAGATGAAACAACTAAAGCACAGAGTTTAACAGTGTGCTCCATGGATATATCTAGATAGTGTCGAAAAAAAGAAAAGAGAAATCACTAACATGTTGGTATTTATCTACATAGAAAAACCAGAAGTTCCTACCACAAAACTATTAAAACCAAGAGTTCAACAACTGTACTGGATATAGATTGATATATAAAAAAAATTAATAGCCTTTCTCTGTGGCAATCTTAACCATAAAACAAAAAAAGAGTTTCTACTAAAGAATTTTATTCAAAATTTAAATAAAAAGAATATACCTGAAACCAAATCTGAAAAAAATATATATGTAAAAGATATGTAAAATCCTTGGGAGAGTTCAACTCACCATTGATTAATTTATTGAAATTTAATAACTTTAATCGAACTCCAGTCAGAAATCCCAAAGGATGTTTTGGAGAGAAAGGGAAACTTAATAAGCACATCTATAAAGCATAAGAACACAGGGCCAAAATAGCTAACACTATTTTAAAGAAGCATAAGAACAAGGCCATGCCCTACTAAATAGTTAACAAGCTATCGTACATAAGCTATAGTATATAACAGTGTATATAGTATGTCAGAGTATATATATAGTGTACACACACACACACGCACGCACACGCACGCACACACAAAGCTAGAGATATTCAGAAAAGCATGGTGGTAATGCAGGGGAAGAAAAATAGATTATGGAATGCAACAGAGATCAAGAAACATACTCCTCCTTATTTTGTTTCTATTCTACTTGTACTGAAACAATAAAGGAATAGAGCTAAATAATTCTACTAGATGATAAGCTTGAATGCACAACCTTTATGTCTCTCCCAATATTCTGTGGCTAAGAATGCCCAGAACAGTGTTGTGTACATGGTAGGCACTGATTTTCACTGGCTAAAGAAAGCTTATGGAATTTGCAGTTGTGTCTTATTATTCCTTGGGAACAAGGCCACTAGATTTCAAAACCATACAAAAAGGCTGACCCAGGAGCCATGAACAATGCCATCAGGTTTCTTCATTTTGATGGGGACCTCAGTCCACAATATGCACTTTCCCCTAAGGCAGTCATCTTTACTGATTTTCCAGATTCTTCTCTGAGTGATGTTACCCTTTGGTAGCACTCTATGTCTGATTTACTTTTTTGAAAGCATCATGCAATACTTAGTGAAAGAATGAAATAAACATATATATTGTCTTTAAAAAAGAGACTGAAAAACAAGCACTTTATGCTGTTTCATATTTACATCTATACATAGAAACAAATAATTTAGATTATTAAAAAAATGTAAAGTGAAAAGTTCAAACCTTTCGACTACTTCTATGTCAAAGCAGAATCGTTTATCAATTGAATCTGTCTTTCGTCGGATACAGGATTTTAATTTAAACATTTCTGGTGAGCTAGTAACAAGGCCATTCTGAAACAAGAAGTGGAGCACATTACTGACATGATGACAAGGTGAAATGAAATATATTAAATACACCACCTAAAGTTTCCATATTAAAATGACAACTTAGAGTACAGTTTATGTATAAAGATAATAATCACACCCGGTTTCTATAAATACAAAGACTTCTGCCTAATGTTAACTGCCCAACTGTAATACACCAAACCATTTATTAATAAATTAATCACATATACATGTTTTATTCAAAGAATTCTGTGACATGCCTGTCTAGTACCCTTCAACGTATTTACTTATAATGTTAAATTATACTATAATATGTGTGTGTGTGTGTGTGTGTTTGTATTGGAGCCATAGAGTATTAAATGATAGCTGGCTCAAAACCTCAAGAGAGCTACCAAGGGCTTCCCTGGTGGCGCAGTGGTTGAGAGTCCGCCTGCCGATGCAGGGGACGTGGGTTTGTGCCCCGGTCCGGGAAGATCCCACATGCCGCGGAGCGGCTAGGCCCGTGAGCCATGGCCGCTGAGCCTGTGCGTCCGGAGCCCGTGCTCCAGAGTGGGAGGGGCCACAACAGTGAGAGGCCTGTGTACCGCAAAAAAAAAAAAAAAAAAAAGAGAGCTACCAAAATATTAAAGTTCTAGTAGATACTTGCTATAATGCTATTACTATCATGCATACCACGTGATTCCCCTGCTGGTAACCAACTAGTAGTCTGCTGCTAAAACTAAACTAAACCTCTTTTGACAGGATCCAACATGGGCTCAATTCATAATTCTCTTCTATACCTGAAATGCCAGTCAATTTTAAGGGGAATATTTACCTAATGCCTGGTTAATTCTATTGTTTCTGGTTGCAAATCTCTCTTATTAATAGAACTCTAGCTTGGTCTATTTATTATTAGCTCACTGACTGTCACATATACTGACTTTTGGCAATATTTTTTCTTATGAAACTTTTAGAGTAGAAACTAGGCATGATTATAGCATTAATAACTTCTTGTGAGGGTAGCAATCTAAGGTTTCTTTTTCTCTGGTATGTTCTCCTTTATTTTATGTCTCTTACTTTGAATTATTAGACTCTAATGAATGCCCAAGCACAATAAGTTTCAGCTGATGTATTTGAGTATGTGTCTAAGTTAGATCAACATTTACCTGTGCCATGATATACACCACAAATTAGCTGAATAAGTCACTTACTTTCTATTGTCTTTATTTTTTAATCAGGTAAAATGAGGCTAGTCTAAATAATCTTTAGGATAACTCCCAGCTCTAGGATTCTTAGATGACGGTTCAATTATTTAATTCATAGGTCCAACTGTTTGCCATATTCATATCTTAATTCACAAAAAGGGTGTACACTACATGCAATAAAGGCGTTGTATTCTGTAGCACTTCCGCATATAAGGTACACTTTGTTCTGTACTGTTCACTACCCATGCGAGACATTCAGTGACTGATTTACTTTAGGGGTAAATAAGCATTGATTGATTTCTTCTGAGAAACTTTGTTGGCCAGCATTTCAGTAAGTAGTACACAGTGCAGAAAAGGAAGTGGCATGCAGGGGCAAACCCGGGCTCCCACAAGAGACCACCTGGAAGAAAGATGCAGACGCCGTGAGCCTGGACCAGCCACTGACAGTCTCTATGGGCTGCTGGCCAACCAACAACGCAAACAACTCTGCTGCCAGGGATAGGAGATGACACCTACCAAGGTGTCCCTACATTTAATATAACTGCTTATAAACATTCCATAGCCAAAATAAAAGAAAAATCCTGGCCACTCTTTATAAGTCTTCAAGGTCAGTAAAGCAAGAGAAAAATTTTTGACTTTTCAATTTTTAAAAATTGTGAGCACGTTTATTAGAAAAATAAGCACATATGATTTTTGTTTGTTTTGCTTCCATTACTTAAATAACAAGTTCAATTAAAAAACAAAAACAACTCACCATTTTCCCACTGGATTTCATTTCTGAAACACTCATTGTAAATGTTTTACTTCCCTTATCATATGTACAATAGTGTTTAATCCATGTAAAACCAAGCGGTCCTAGTGTAAGGAAACAAACATTACAGATTGTTAATAAATGATCTGTATCTAAGTTTGTACAGTTTTCGATGCTATGAAACACAACTGAGTATTTCCATAGACCATGCAAGTTGGGAATGCTTACTGTGAGTGAGAAAGGCTAGTCTGGAGCAAGAGTGGTATAGGGTAGAGTGTCTTGCAGCCAAACAACTTGGCTTTATTTACAGTACCGACACTCACTCTGTAAACTCAAGAGTTGCTTTAGATCTGAACTTCAGTTATCTCATCTGTAAAAGTGGTATACTTGCATCCCGTAGAGGTAGGAAGAATGAGAAATGACAGTCTGAGGTACTATAACAGGTCTCCTTACTTCTATCTTTGTCCTCTATTTTTGAAACTGCCAGAAATACCCTGCTAAAAATTTAGCCAGGTCATTTCACCCCTTTGTTCAAAACTCTCCAGGCGTTTCCCACATTACCCCAGATAAAAACCAAAGGCCCCACATGATCTGGCTCCTCAGTACTGATCTCACTGCCTTTTGCCTCATATACTCTACTCCAGCTACACTGGCCCCCTTGCTGATCTCAGCACTCAGTGAATGCATTTCTACCCCAGAGCATTTGCACTTAATTGGACTACTTTTCCTTTAGATAGCTGCATGACAATGTCACTTCTTTCAGGTCTTTTACTAAATGTCACCTTTATAAAATGGCCTTTTCGGTAGAGATAGCTAACATCACAACACCCTCACCTTGATATTTCTTATGTCTCTTTCTTGTTTTAACTTTATTTCTTAACTTTACCACTGATATGACTAACATTTTACTAATTCACCCAATTTATTGTCTGTCTCCATCACTAAGGCTCTATGAGAACAGGAACAAGTGATGTCCTGCTGACTAGTATATTCTTAATCCTTAGAACAGGGCCAGACATACAGTTGTTCCTCAATAAAGATTTGTTAAGTGAAAGAAGGAATGAATCACTCATCTTTCTCTAAGACTTTACTGATCATAGAGTTATTTCCTCTTAACACTAATCTGAAAAAAGTGAATTCAAATTACTCTTTAAAAGGAAAATAATTTCTACCATTTATATTAAAAGCTGTATATGTAAACTGCTCACTTTCTTTTTCCCCATAAACACAATCCTGCTGTGGTTGTGCAACCCTTTCCCACAGTGTGCCACTTAATCATCCAGTAGTCTTAAAAACTGTTTAATGCTGCTTCACCAGGGCACAGGGATGCACCGTAAGTTCAATTTTTTCATGACCCGGGTAGAAAACCTTCAGTTTTTCCCCAGGGAAGCCAATTATCCTGCACCCAAATGCCGTAGAGGGCTGAGAGGGTTGAAAATGGAGTTTGTTTCCTATAGCTTCTTCATGTAGGGTCCCATTTGGCGTAACACCTGGATCTCTCTAGCAACAATTATGTACAATGTTATTGCTGGCTTGGTTTTACAACCATATATCCAAAAGCAAGAAACTGAATTGTAGAAATGCACCACTTGAGAAAAGTGTTTCATGAGCCATTTGAATTTTTTTTCTATAATAGTAGTGCCCTTGGTGTCATGTTTAGCTTTAACCACTCCAGATTTTAAAATTATGGGGTGCAGCTATATACTTGATAATCACAAAGGATTACTACAATTAACTTCAATTCTGTTTTGGGACCATTTCACACTATAATACTTAACAATACTTGTTGATAACTCTGTTATATGTGGCGTAAAACACTTACAGGCTTAGAGCTGATTAGTGGAAAGTGGCTGGATAGAAATCCTTATAGTGACTTTACTACTTAGGAAGCGATTTATGAAGCAATATTAACTGTAATTTTTAAATAAAGCTGCTGCAACACTCTGATGACATTTTAGACCCAAGGTGTTTTTTCCTGCCTCCATCTTAAGTTCAGAACCTCATGCATTCAATCTTCAAGTGTGCTGCACACACATGCTGCTTTCTTTAAAGTTGCCTGGCACCAGGCCAGGGCAGACATTCTTAGGCAAGCAATTCTGAAGTCCCTAAAAAAAGTCTGGGTAAATAGAATTTATTATAGCTCTAAAGTTGCAAAACAAAACAAGTTTTTACCTAGTGATCATCTGAGGTTGCTGAGATGATGTCTGTGGAATGGGAAGGAATTAATATTCACTGAATACCTACTAAGTGCCAACATTTTATCTAGGAACTTTTAAAGTCAGACATTATAAAGTACATTTTACATAAAAGAAAATAAAGCTTAAGAGCTGCAGATGGTGCTACTTTCTTCATCAATAGGACATGTGATTGGAGTTGTTCTTTTCAGAGGAATGATATTTTTCAGGAGTTGTCTTAAGAATTAAATGAGACAAATATAAATTACACAGAATAGTAAGGGCTCCTAGAAGCACAGTGGTATTATTATGCACCACTACTGATAACAGAGACATTTTACATACACTATCTCTAATTCCTGCAATATTATTGTGAGACAGATATAAATATCTCTCTTTTATAAATGAGGAGACTGAACTCAGAAAGTTGCCTAACCAGAATCACCCAGTTAACAGGTAGCATAAAATTCCAACATAGTTCTGTCTGACTCTGGACCCCATGCTCTTCCTGGTTAAACTGGAGTCTACTAGAACATAATTTAATGTTTGCCTAGAGGTGGGTAACATACAAACCACATATCCAGATAAAGTGGAATGCTATGTCTAAACAGCAATAATCTGCTACCACCCCATTACATCCATCTCCATTTATCACTCAATTTACAGCTCTGATATTTACTATTGATCACTGGTTGCTAGTTGTGTGAGTTAATCTTGTGCCTTCCATTACAGAATAACCACCCTGAAGCCATATTCTTCATCTCATTTTCTGTTCCCCACAGGACTTATTCAGTGACAGCAAGAGTACAATCAATATGTCTTAGTGAACTGGTCAGATTTTCTTAATATAAATGCTTTCAAAGATTCCACGTAGAAAGGGGCTTTGAATACTTGTCCCTTATAGAAAAATAATTCCAACAGCATATAAATCCATTCATTTTTTCTTTTTAAATCCCTAGGCAAGGGGAAGAGGGGTGGATGGTAAGTGGGAATTAAAGGAGGGAGGGATTATATTGGGGCATAAGAACACTTTTGAAGGTGATGAATATGTTCATTATGTTGATTGTGGTGATGGCTTCACAGGTGCATACATATGGCAAAACTGATCAAACTGTACTTTTTAAATATGTGCAATTTGATGCATGCCAAGTTTACCTCGCTAAAGCTATAAAAATAACACAGGTAGATATAGAGAAAAATGGAGATGGAAGCTGCCGTGGGAGCAGGAAGACAACATCATAAGAGAGGATGCTAAAAAGAGAGGAGCCCAACTGTGAGAGCCTTGAATGCCATGCACGGCCAGGGCCATCACAGGAGAGGCACAACCAAGCAAGCACTGCAGGGAGCTGCTGGAAGCTCTCTGAGAATGGACTGAGCTGGACAAGCCTGGAGGTGAAAAGAGAACAGTTAGGAGGTCACTGCAAGACTGTGGAGATGGAGAGAAGGTGTGGGTTCAAAGTTAATCGACAAGATAAATGGACAGACTTGGTCCCAGGCTACAGAGAGACACTAGAGTTGAAGATTTACCTGAGTTTTGTAGCCTAAGAGTAGATGTTATCATTTAGAGGGACAGGAACTCTCAGAAAAAAAGGTCAGTGCCACAAAGGGCTTTATGATCAGTTCAGCCTGACTCAGAGGAGAAGTCACGTATCTTAGAACAAAAGATACCAACATCAGACAGGTGCATAAAACACTGCATTTTGTCCACCCATCCAGCCCTGAAATTATTAAAGGAACTATGCTTTTATTTTTATTTTTTAAAACATCTTTATTGGAGTATAATTGCTTTACAATGGTGTGTTAGTTTCTGCTTTATAACAAAGTGAATTAGTTATACACATACATATGTCCCCATATTTCTTCCCTCTTGCATCTCCCTCCCTCCCACCCCTCTAGGTGGTCACAAAGCACTGAGCTGATCTCCCCGTGCTATGTGGCTACTTCCCACTAGCTATCTATTCTACGTTTGGTAGTGTATATATGTCCATGCCACTCTCTCACTTTGTCCCAGCTTACCCTTCCCCCTCCCCGTATCCTCAAGTCCATTCTCCAGTAGGTCTGTGACTTTATTCCTGTCTTGCCCCTAGGTTCTCCATGACCTTTTTTTTTTCTTAGATTCCATATATATGTATTAGCATACGGTATTTGTTTTTCTCTTTCTGACTTATTTCACTTTGTATGACAAACTCTAGATCCATCCACCTCACTACAAATAACTCAATTTTGTTTCTTTTTATGGCTGAGTAATATTCCATTGTATATATGTGCCACATCTTCTTTATCCATTCATCTGTTGATGGACACTTAGGTTGCTTCCATGTCCTGGCTATTGTAAATAGAGCTGCAATGAACATTTTGGTACATGAGTCTTTTTGAATTATGGTTTTCTCAGGGTATATGCCCAGTAGTGGGAGTGCTGGGTCGTATGGTAGGAACTATGCTTTTAGTTTGATCCAAATGTCCAACAGCTGGGGAATGGGTAAGCAAACCACGGCACCATCCAATGGATAAACTACCAAGTAGCAATTGAACAGGGCATATTTGAAGGTTATGTACACAAGAATTTTGCTAGGTAATCCAAAGCTTTTTTGTTTAGAACAAGATATTGTATACTCACAAAGCTTTCAACAACTGTGTTAACAATGTGGGGGGACCTCAAGAAATAAAGTATTATTGAGTTAAAATGAATAAAAACTCTTCAGGCAAGAGGATGGCACCTCCTCTACCAGATGCAGGTTTGAACAGGCCTCATTATCCACAAATTCTTCCACTCAGCAAAATGTGAGCTCCCCTCCAGGTGCCCTCACAGTGAGGCTCTCAAATATGGAATAATGATTCCGTATTCAAACATTTCCTTAGAGTCCTGAGTCAAATCCATATACTGTATATATGACCAAAGAATCGGTCTTTTTCAAGAAATTTTGGTAAAACCTATTTATAATATTCTAATTAGAGAATAGATAGGCAGGTAATCAGATTTACCATTTTAACATCTGAAAGCAGCAGACTGGTCAAAGGTAGATAGTTACGACAGGAAGTCCTGGAACCGGACCTCCTGAGCCAGCAGCCCTCTACCACCTATGTAGTAATAAATGTTTGCCAAGATAACTGGATCAAACTGTTATTCGCTTGCATATTGCTAAGGAACAAATGAGCATCACCTAGGCATGTAAAATATAAAATATGTTGGCATTTTAGTGATCATTCTGCATCATGTCCAAAAAACTTTCACAGTCAACCCAACATCTACAGCTTCCACATCTCAAACCCTTTAACTATAATGTCTTCTAACCAAAACAACTACATTGATGTATTGTCTACGGATAGGGAGACTTGGAGCAGTGCTACTGCATGTAGTCTGTTAGTCCCAGTATGTGAGAAAAAGTACGGAAAGTGAGAATAAGCATTTCAAAACTTTCAGAGCAATTTGAGATTACTGCAAAATCCAAGCACGTAATTTTGTGTTTTACGAGGACACTGGTCCATGATGCACTGGAAATAAAAAACAACTGTTCCTTTAGCACAAACAGTAAGAGAGTGCTTTAGGGCATTCTGGTTTGAAATAGAGAGTTAATTTAGTCACACTCGTTCCACTTTATGACAAGAAAGGACCCTAGTTATACAAGTTTGAAGGGCTTTTTATTAATTTTTGTGAGAAAAAACTTTCTTAGTGTGAGGCAATTATAGTAGTGTTCTATTGGGTCTGATGCTTATTTCCTAACATCAGGAAGTAAAGAGTGCCAGTTTGACATTACATAATTGCCAATTTTACTCCTGAAAACTGTCAGAGCACAGAATTAAATGAAATAATGCTGCTGAACGGGAAAACTATTACCAAAGTCACCAAGATGATTCATCTGATAAAGGCTTCGATTTTTAATTCTCCACGAAACTTTAAATTGAGATTAGATATCACAATTAAATTCTAAACCTGAACTCGTGTTACTATATCATCAAGAAAAGTGTAAGTTCCAAGTTCAATAACATACCAACTTAGAGAATCTGATGGTGCAAAGGGGAAGAACTTCCACACTTAGGTGGCAGTGGTTGGCAGAGCAGACTAAGTAGGATAAAGCTGTCAGGAATTTCAGTCTTCCTACTTGAAGGAAAAGAAACTAACCAACTCACTTCTCACAGAAACAGAATGTTAATCATAAGAGACATTAACTTCTGTCTTTGCAACTCACGTTTCTCCTGGACATAAAGGTAGCCTTCCATCGTCCACTGGCTGGGTGGTCTGTAATCTTGACTGGCAGATTTCATCCTTTGCATCAACCGCTCTACCTCTTGTCGCGTACTTTCAAAATTATTCCTTGTCTTAAGTAAACAGAAATAAGAATTTCCTTCATTGTTTTCTACCAGTTTTGAGGAACCTCCAGCCTAAAGTTTCAAAACTGCAAATGGTGCAAAGGATAACCTCGATTCTTTCAGGACTGTTCACCATATCCACAACCCTCTCCTTTGAATCCTAGGCTCTAATTTTGAATTACTTTAGTGAAACTTTGCTGAATGACCTTCTGCATGTTTCTCTTTGAATCTCCGTGTGTGTGTGTGTGTATGTGTGTGTGTTTCATCCAATTTCCCACTTAACATTACCTAGGGGACAACTTATAGTTTTACAAATACACAATACTAATTAAATAGAGTTCTATATGCCATAATACCTAAGGTAAAAAGGAAGATACACAGGGACTTAATTTCTTTTGGGGGTTAAAATAAATCCACATACTTTTGATATATGTGGCACTTACCAAGAAAAAAGTTTATCACTTTTATTCCAAGAACTTTTCTGAAGACATATCACTTAGCTTGTTTTTCAGAAATCCTAATATAGTTATCAAGAAGTCAGTGCATAAATTAACTCATAAAAATGAACAGGTTTCCAAGTTCTAACTTCTTCTATTGTAAGAAATAGCTTATTCACATCATAGCATGTTTACTTAAGGGAAGACATAGAAAGCATAAGGCTTTTCTCTATGAAAATCAATTTTGTATTCAGGCCACATTATCTCAACAATATTCATTTGGAAACATAAAACTCATCACTACCCAACTTTAAGATTTTGTTATGGCCCCTACTAAAAGACCTGAATCTCAAAGTAAGTTAATTTGCCGCTTTTCCCTTTTAAACATAAGAATCAGAATTTTTTCTAATACTTTACCTGTCTCCTGTTCTCAAATCCCAGGAATCTTACTGTAATTGCATTTAATATGGAAATAAATAATAAAATACTTTGGATTTTATAATTTTCCCTTTTAATATTTACTAAAAAAGCCCAAATGCATTCCATATTGAAAAACAATGGAATGAATTGAACGTGAAATCGATTCTGCTAGAAAATCTAGGTTAAATAAAAAGCTAAACTCGAAACACAGGTAGAATAAATCCAATCACATATTTCTCATGGGACACTCCAATTCCATATTTCTATTTGCTGAACATCTTCATAATGGCAAGAATCAGGTAAGGAGTGAAAGGCAGGCTTTTTATAGAAAATTAAGTGAAACCTTCACAAATTATTTTAGCTATAGAGTACTAGACAGGGTTTCAGAAATAACTTTTAATTTATACAAAATCCTCAACAATTAAGATTTTGTTGTCATACTTGATAAGCAGAAATGGATTGGCTAACTTTTTTTTGAAGTGTAACTGGTGTTCAGCATACATAAGTCAGAATTTGTCTAACTATGCAATCAGATATTAAAAGGATTGATTGGAGAACTTTACAAAATAAACCCTGACAGAAAGAGATAGGATGTTTGTAAATAATTCTCCCTGTAGCTTTAAAGCAGTTATTATGAATGCTTCAAACCCACATTTAAATTTATTTTTACAAAACACTAAATATCAGCTATGTAATAGTACAATTTCAGGGAGGAAAGGGACAGAGTGTGAAAGTCCACCTGTTCATTTCACAAATATAGAAATTCTGCCCTCTCAGGAAATACAACTTGCCTAAGGTCACCCAGTAAAATAATGAAAACACTAGATAAAGGCAAACGCTTCCAATGTTTCTGCACCTCAGACATATTTATTTTTATGAAATTTGCCAGTATATATTTTTCTAACTCTAAAGGGTTAATAAGATTTACTCTTTCCTGGCATACTTTCAACCAGCAATTATAAAAAAAATTAGTAAATTTATTAAGTGGTTTTTCTAAATGAGTGAGCTTTTTTTGTACTTAGATAAGTTTTTAAAAGATTCCAAGTTTCAATTTGGTCATAACTCAGTTGCCCTGGGATCATCTTATTCACTAAGGAGAGGCAGTGAGAACAGGTATAGTCTTACATTCTGCAAGTTGAACTGCAGCTGTTGTTTATATGGTGCAAATTCCTGGGCGAGTTCATATCCCTCGTGGTAAAAAGTAAATAAACCCTGAAGGAATGACAAAAGCTGCAAAAATAAAGAGATACAAAAGAAACCATGAAAATGTGTTTTTTAAAAATGATGATCAAATATAATAAATTAGAGAAATTATATTTCATTCTAATCTCTCAAGCTAACAAATTTTGAATCTCCTTACCTAAGTAGGCACTAGAATTATGGATGTGAAACAGAAGACATGGAAGTTAAATATTTCTTTTTGGTAGACGTGATTTAATATTTAAGTCTTGTTATGGACAGGTGTCAAGTCAAGTACTCTAATCTTCCAATGCACTGACGAAATATCCAGGAGACAATATTAATGGGGATAAAGACCAAAGGAACATAGAAGAGATTCTAACCAAAATAGGGAGGTCAAACATGTGCAGATGTGAGGATGACTAAACCAGTAAATTAGAGATAAAAGTACCCAAGGAAAGGAATAAGGATGGCCAGATGAAATTAAGAAAAATATCACAAGGTGGCAGTACTGGTTTGGGTATTAAACAGACAACACAAGCAGCAGGAAGAACTCAAAACAGAGGGAAGAACTGAGCAAAAACATGGTGCTAGATACAGATCTTTCATGTAAGAGCTACAGTAAAATCTCCTTTAGAAAAGCACAATTTCTATGATCCTAGCCTTCTAATCCCAAATTCAGATGCGCTTATTTATGATGTTCTTATTTGTAAAGCAAGACCAGCTCTCCATAGTTACAGGACACAGTTGTTTATATGAAATGTTATAACTGAAAAATAATTTACTTAAATTTTTTCATTTAATTCACTGGGATTTTATTCCACAGACATGTCCACCAATTCAATCTCATCCACAACTTCTTCCTACAATAAAGTTAGAAAATATTTTTGAGAAGTGGCTAATGTTTTTCTAATTCAAATAGCATAATATGTCTGTAAACTATTATTTTAAATTAAGGAAGAAACACAATTTGAAACCATTTTCGTACGTGAATAACATCCCGTCATTTCCTCTGTCTGGGGAAGAAGGAGGATTCAGCTAAGCATCAACTGGTATGTATGTGTGTTACGATTTCCAACAGTTAAATACTGATTCTACAATGACCTAATGCTCTTCTTCCTATAACAAGTCAACTTCTTACAAAATTATGTTCGTTTTGGAAAGCATATACTTTAAAATTGGTTTTAAGTTGTTATATTTTAAAGAATTTCCTTCACTTGTTCAACAGTTCCTGATAATGTGTCAAAATGTATTGTTTGCAAATTTTAGAACTATTTTACACTGTCAATTTTACATCAATAATTATTATCAAAACTAAAGTTCAGTAGCTTATCCTTTACTAAAAGTATGCTATATTTGTTAAATTACCCAATAATTTAAGATATATAGTTTGCACATACTGTGGCCCAATTAAAAAGAACTGTATCTTAAAATAGGATTAAAATTACCTTTAACTGAGGCTTGGATGTGTAGATTTAGAGATTTTCAGAGGCAAGATAAGAAAATACTTTTGAAGTATTTAGGCCTTCTAAATATCTGAATAATAGTTTATGAAGTTGTTGGAAGGAGTATTGTTTAATTTTTTAATGTCTATAATTAGCCCACAATTAAACTGTCTTATTAGGAACTGGATGCCATAAAAAAAAAGATACTATTCTAATATCATGCTAAGTACAAAGAATCTAACTTATAAAGAAGATACTTTAAGAACATCTGCAATAAATATTCCCATGAAACACCCAATTCCCTGAGATCCATCTCCTATTGGCAATTTCTGGTAAAATTCAGATTCATTTAGTAGCAAACAAATATGTTTTAATCTCACAATGCATGCTGAGCACCCACTAGGAACAGTACAATTCTTTGGGAGGTACAGAAAAATTAAATACAAAGAACCACCTATCTTTTACTTTTGTTCCACATCTACTTTGGAAGTAGCATCTGGGAAAGTTTAATAAAGACAGCATGTATGAAGTAACTGCCTCTAGATGGTAGCAAAGTTAAATGTTTCTTAGGTTTGAATATATACTCATTCATTTCATCCTCAATAAATTCCATGGTGTTAAATTAAGGAAACTTAATAGGACAACCTGACAATCTTTAAGAATTGCATCTCCCACGTGTCATTTTCTCTGTTCAATGTGCCTGAGTGGGTGGAGTGGTGGGAAAAAGACTACTGTCTCAGCTTACCTTAAAGTAAACTTAACTTTTAAATAACAATAACAATCACTACAAACTACTAGACAGATTAGGTTTTAATATTAAGAAAGGCGCTTTTATCATCAGGACAAACTCATATAGCATTTCATTATTCCCAAGGGCTTTAGAATCAAATGACTTCTCCACTCCAAAAACCTGACCAAATGTAAAAACTGATACTGCCTTTATAGATAATCATTTAGCAAAACCCATTACAAGTCAGTAAGGGAACAGCTATTCATAATTTCCCAGCCCATTAATCACCAGGTTTCAAGCCTTAAGGGCTCACAGTTACCAGTGATACTGTGAATAGCAAAGTGGAAAAAGGTGTCAGGGTTTAGCATGGGAGTGAGGGGCAGACCTCCGAAGCAATTTGGAGTAATTCCAGTAATTCCAGATGACTGCTGTCCAAACTGAGAAGCACTGGGATAATCAACACAGTGTGATATGGAACAAGGACAGACATATAAATCAGTGGAGGAGAACTGAGAGTCTAGAAGTAAACCCATACATCTATGGTCAACTTATTTTCCACAAGGGTGCCAAGACCATACAGTGGATAAAGAACAGTCTTTTCAACAAAGAATTCTTGGACCACTGGATAGCCACATGCAAAAGAACAGAGTTGGACACCGATGTCACACCACAGACAAAAACGAATTAAAACTGGGTGAACAGAATGGTAAGTGTATTATTATACAACCCAATAAGGTTGTTTTTCTTAAAAAAATAAAACAAACACTTATACACAGAGCACCACAATGTACTAAAAGAGATCAAAATCTTATACAGATTTTTACATTTGGCCACCGAAATCTCTAAGAAGATTGGAAAAGTAGGGCAAAGGCAAGGGATCAATTTTCGTCCTGTACAGGTGTCTGACCTGCAAGTTACTGCTGTAGTCTCTGCTATTCTTTACTTGGAGGAAACAGAAACATGTTAGAGGACAGCTTCAGAATGACTACAGAGTGCTTTAAGTCTAATGCATGGACACTCAGAGGAGTTTATTGAATGGAAATGAAAAAGTATCAAAATCTAACCCAATAAATGAGAAAACTGAAGAAAAAAAGGAGAGTCAAGGATGGAAAGTGGTCAGTCAGCTGTGGCTTAGGGAGACAACTTTTAAAAGAGGGTGATGAAAGAAGGATGGGAGAACAAATGAATGAATGAATAGATATGCACATAGATTCAATTAATTTAAAAAGCCAAAATTTTTTGAAGTCATGGCTATATACTGCCTCAGCAGTAAAGTCTCACTGGAGTTCCTGAAGGTAAGAATTTCTAAGATCTCAAGGGGATGGAATTCAGATGAAGTAGCAGTAGGGAGAGGTAAAATTCTGTGGTAAAGGAACAAAACCAAGGAAGAACAGTCAGCTTATCTTTTCAACTAAATGGGAATGAAGAAGGTAATGTGGCCATTGATGTGATTAAGCCCAGAAGAAGCTACGTTTAGAACAGGCCTTTACATGATGGATTTTTGTTTTTTGGGGGGTTGGTTAGTTTCTTTTTTTTTAATTTATTTTAAAAAATTTATTGGAGTATAGTTGATTTACAATGTTGTGCTAGTTTCAGGTATACAGCAAAGTGAATCAGTTATACATATACATATATCCACTCTTTTTTAGATTCTTTTCCCATATATGAAGTACAAGGGGATGAGTGAGCCAAACACATAGAATGCTTTTTTCTTACTTTCTCAAAATTCTATTCACTATCTAACTGCTATTATAAATTTCAGATGTTCAATGACAGTATCTAGAACTAAATCCAAAAACCAACACAGTTTTTATTTAAAAATATACGAGCTGAGGAGAGCTTTATTGTTTCATTTTTATAGAACGATTGCACTTAGGTTTTTCAGCAGGATACAAATGTAACCTTTAGTCCTACAGTGTTTTTCTTTTTTTTAAATGACATTATCTTATAGTCTCACTTTAGTTTTCCCTAAATTAAATTTTCTACATTAAGGCTAACCAATCATATTGAAAAAGAACACAAAAGGTTTGACTTTCAAGACCCGAAAGTCTATATACTATCTGATAGTCTTTTTTAACTTAGCAAGTAGCTGGTGTTCAGTCTCAACATTATTCAAACTTTTTTAGAGAACCCACAAAGCATTTTACAGTATACTTCATGATATAATAAGTTAAAAAACTAAAGCATGTTAACTAAATTACCTGAAATTTTCTTCAGAAAATGATTTAAAATTAAATTCAGCAGAATAAGGGAAGAGGATCAAAAGCAGTGTGCTTTAGTTTATATTTAATAGTTTATTTTCATTTATCATATGAATTTTAAACATAATTCAAAAAGACTAAAATGAAGGCTAAAAAATACTCTAAAATGAAAATGTTATTACGGAATTTAGATGTATACTTTGAAGCATGTTAAAATTAAAAATGTGTTTTTGAAAAAGCTTTATCTGGCTTTGAAGCCACACTAATAAATGATCCATCAATACTGTTTTCATATCTAGTAATAACAGTCCATGTGAGAGCTCACACTAGCTGATACCTTGCTGATGTTAATAATGAACCAGGCAATTACTCTGTGCATTACCTGCATCGGTTGAGACTCATCACAATCCTGGGAACTACATACAAATTTTTATCCCTGATTGATAGATAAAAGCCTGAGGCACACAGACTTTGAAAAGCGTGCCAAATTCACACAGTTATTAAGACTGAAGCCAAATTCTGTCTTATTGTCACTCAGCCATTATACTTTTCTGTCTCTACATGGAAAGTGGCCAGTCACCTGTGGCCTGGGGAGACAACTTAAAACAGGATGATGAAAGAAGGATGAAAGAACAGGTGAATGAATGGACAGGTATGTGCCCTGACTCAAGTACCTTTACCAAAGTAAAGGTCAATCTCTTACTTTCTTTTTCTAATTTTAAGGAATCAAAGTAGCTTTACAATCCAATTTTCTAGGGTCATCCATTTTATTTGGTCAGAGCAAGTATTATTTAAGAAGAACTAATTTTTGTAATCAAGTAGCCATTAAAGCAGTAGGTGGTACAAAACTGTAACTTCAGACTTGGGTTCTCGATTCCTGGTTCTCCCCCTCTTTAGGTTTGTGACCTCAGGCAACTAATAATCTTTCTGTGATTTAACTTCCTCATCTGGAAGGATAACAACCACCAATAATAAAGCCGTGGTGGGGTTCATGTGGGAGAACACAGAAAACATGGGACACATAGTAGTTGCTCACAAAACATTAGTCCCAACTAAGTATGCTCAAAGGCTATAATCAAAACATACACCAACTGCAGCTGAATGAACCATAAAGGGGTTGTCATAAAAAGATTCTTTTGGTTTTCTGAACCACAAACTTTCATGGCCCATAACAGACTTCTGAGACACTGGGGTTAAACTCTCTTAGGTAGGTTGTTCATGTTCAGCTACTTCTCAAGCTTTTTCTCCTAATCCCTCAAAATTCTCAGAAACTCCAGGCAACTCTGAGAAGTAGGAGGATCTTACGGTCAAGAGTCAGGAGATGATGTTTCTCTCTTGCTGATCTCTTTTCCCCCATTACAGACCTGAACTCAAATATCTTTTTGGCAAATCTCAAAGGTTGCAGCTAGGACTACCGGACAGAAATATAATGTGAACCACAAATGCAAACCAATGTGAAATTTTTAACTTTCTGGTAGTCACAAGAAACTTAAACCAAGTGAAATTTAATATTTTGATACAATGTATTCAAATGATTATCATTTCAACATGTAATCAATATAGAAGAGGTTTAAATGATATTTCACATGCTTTTTAAAAATTTTTTTGTACTAAAGCCTTTTCAATCTAGTATCTATTTCACACTTGGAGCACATCTTAATCTACACTAGTCTCATTTCAAGGGTTTGATAGACATACACAAGTAGTTGCTACCATACTGGGTAGTACGGGTCTAAAATCAGGAGTTAGCTACCATCACTTTCTAAATAAAATATGATAGATAAACAGAGGGGGAAAAAGGCCATTAAAATCATAAAGCTAATGGAGAACTGAGTTTAAAAAGCTGGTTTTCTGTATACTTCAAAAATAATTTATAAAAAATATATAAATGCCCCCTCTTTTTCCCTTGTATTAGACCTAGATTCTCCTTAGAATAATGACACTGTAGGAACATCTATTCCTAATATCATCTGAATATTCTGTAGAAGTTTTATTGTAAGTACAAATTGACCCTTAAACAATTTGGGAATTAAGGATGCCTACACACACACACACACACACACACACACACACACACACGACCTTTGCAACTCTATATATAACTTTACAGTCCTGCCTTGGTACGTTCTGCATCTTCAGACTCAACCAACCAGCAGATTGTGTAGTACTGCGGTATTTACTGAAAAACATCCAAATATAAGTGGGATCCACAAAGTTAAACTCATGTTGTTCAAAGATCAACTATCGTAGGATCTTGACATTAATTGAAACAATGTAAAATTATCTCAAATGATCATCATAAAGTAAGAATATTATTTAATGGGAATCACCAGGACTATTTATATTTTCTACTTGATACCATACAATCTGTATGAGATTAGTTGCATCCCTAAAGTATTTTGCTTTACTCTAATGCTTATTTGTTAAATAAATCTCAGCTAAACTGGCATAGACTGCTTCATTTCTGCAGTATAAAACTTTATGCAACAGGAATTGGATTTCTGCAGAAAAAACCCTGCAAAGATACTAAAGTATCCTCATGTTCTTTTATGTTTATAGCTCCTCCGGGCTTTGTTTTTGAAATTTTGAAAGCTTTTTTCCTGCAAATTGATTTGTAAATGTATAACCTAAAGAGCAACATACCCATGTTCTATCGCTCCCGTTTCTATTCTTCTCAACATTGGGGTGGAAATTAAGTAAAACCCCGTGGATGAGACTTTGCGGCTGGAAATGAGAAGGAGACTAAACTGACAGTACTATTTGGTTTGGCCAGACATTCTAATAGGAAAAATCCAGCAGCCAGGAAAATATTTTGGAAGAAGGACAAATTTTAACATTGACCTTGATTGTGGTGTCACCAGAAAGGCATGCGTTACAGAAGACTTATCATCAGACCGTCCCAGTTCGGGATACAGTAGAGGGAGAGAAGAAAACACATTTCAGTTGAAGGACAATTTCCATTTCTCTTCCTATATTATCACAGGAATTCATAAATTCTTATCATTCCTTCTGTGACCTATGAGCAAACAATTTTACAACCTTTTCTTTATATACCTGGTGTCATCTTACAGAATGGTCTAGTTCACTGTTCCCAGACAGGATGGGCTATAAAAGAGGCTCAGATGGGGAAATAGGCTACCTGCATACCTCTCCAGAGAGAGAGAGGCACTACAGATGTAAAAGGATAATTCCAGGTGCGAGGAAGAACCGCAGAGAAGATGAGCACAGTATCTGAAGGGAATGGGAACAGGTAATGAAGGAGTATGAAGGAAAACCATCAGAATTAATGGGGGCATTCTAACAAAGAGCTAAAATTCAGAAATTCTAAGAGGCAGGCCATAAGGAGGAAGTTTGCCAGCAAGGAGAGAGGCTTCAAAAACCATGATAGACTTCAGAGGCAGAACTTATTACTCCATGAGAAGGGGAGTAGGAATTTTAAGCATTAGTCATCTTCATTGATTAGGGCTTATTAGGCTGACCAGTTGTCCATGAACCCCAGATGAGTTTCGGAGAGCCCCCCCAAAATTTTTAATCAGATCCTCAAAGCATCTGCTAAATAAGAGGTTATCAATTCACCCTAAGGGGTTTAAGGACTTAGCTCTTTGGCAAACAGAACTTGGAGTCAAGGCTGTCATCCCAAACACAGGGTTAAAGTTAAATCCCTGAGCCTGTGGTGTGGCCTCTGGTTCCTTAAATCCTTCTAGCTGAAGGGCTCGCCTTAGAAACTTGCCAAGTGTCCAGCAGAAAGCCAGGTGGCTTTGGCTGAAGGGAGAGGAGTGAAGCAGAGGTGCTGGGAGCCAGGCAGGGGCTGATGACTCTTCCCAGACTCTGCCTTGTCTCAGTTTCTCATCATCTTTAGGGAATCACTGATGGGCTTTCATCAGGAAATAAAATTTTCAAATATATTTTGAAATGGATCTTCCCTTCTCCGTGTCACCTCCACTAAAATAGGAATAGGGTATTTTATTTCCCATTATAAATAGATTTTTTATAAACTGACCTAGGAAGAAAAGTATGGCTTAAATTATATATTTGATTGCTTACATATTTTATGATTGCTACTCCATCATCACATGGGAACTGAGCACTATCTTGGCTATAGAACTCACTCTTATTCATCATAGATGATACCTCATGAAGATGCCTACTCAGGCAATATTGTAACATATTAGGGTATTACTTGGGAAAAAATGCTAAGAAAATGAAGCAAGCTTATAAAGACCAGCCACCTGTTCTTTTTCTATAATGCAGTTTACATTAGGGAATCCATTACTTTTTACACTGACTTAGGAAAATAAATGACTTCACTGGAAAGTCAGGCAGGTCCCAGCCTTGCAAGGAAGCAGGGTGGAACAAAGGAAGAAATACAGCCTTACCTATTCTCCCTTCAACTAAAGGTTTGGTAAATGGGTCACTTTAGTGGTGAGGTATATTCCCTTAGGTATATGTAATATACATGCCTTAAGTTTTAATTTTAGGTTTCTTAAATCAATAGGCTATTCTTAGAGCAGTTTTAGGTTTATAGAAAAACTGAGCAGAAATTTTAGAATTCATAATATGTATGAAATAGATAACTAATAAGAGTCTGATGTAGAAAAAATAAATAAATAAAATAAAATTTAAAAATTCAAAAAAAAAAAAAATTATAGAGTTCACATACACACCCTTGGCCCCTACCCACACAGAGTTCCAATTATTAACATCTTGCGTCAGTGTGGTACATTGGTTACAAGTGATAACCCAATATTGACATATTATTATTAAAGTTCATAGTTTACATTACAGTTCACCCTTGGTATTGTATGTGTTATGAGTTTTGACAAACGTATAATGAATAACATGTATCCACCATTACAGTGTCCTATAGATTAGTTTCATTGCCCTAAAGTGCTCTGTGCTCTACCTACTCACCCTCCCCCACTCCTCTCTCTCCTTTTATTTTTAAAAAAAATATAATTTTCAACAGAAAAAATGCAAATTTTGTTTCAGAGATGTACTGTACCTACTATTTTATAGGGAAAATAAATCTTACCGGTTCGACAAATTCAAACTTCTTTTTTTCTTGAACCTCTTGAATTTTAAAGACATATTCTAGTGATGCCTCATAGAAGTTTTGATGCTCTCGGTCGATCTGTGTATCTGCCTAAAAAGCACAAAAAAGGCAAATCATGACGCAGGGAGCAATTACTGAAGGTTCTCTGTTAGAGAGGAACTCAAATCCTGTTTTACTCTAAAATCATTAAAAAAAAATTAAGTCATTCAAAAAGTTTGTATATAGCAATTATTATGTCTTGGGAATACAGAGGCTAGGAAAACACAGTCATTGCCCTCAAGAGCTTACAGTGTTTCAAATGGGAAGAAAAATGCACATACACACACACACACACACAGAGCAAGCACACAACATTCATTAAAAAATTATTATAAAAGGGGTATGTAAAAATATATGGAAATCTATGGGAATCACAAGAAAGAGACAAATTCTGGGAGAAAATGGTGGTGTTCTGAGATGAATCTTAAGGTAAATAACTGGCTGTGAAGAGTCAAAGATAAAAACGAGGTCACTCCCATGAAAAAGTAAAAAGGCATGAAAGAGTCTGACAGAGTTTGCCTTCAGAGTAAGTAAGTGGAAGGAAGGAGGGAGAAGCAAGGCTGGAATCACACTATAAAAGATCATGAAAACTGCATAATGTTTGGATTTAACTGAGGAAAAATCATCTGAGATTATTTTTGGGTATGGTGTTAGGGAGTGTTCTAATTTCATTCTTTTACATGTAACTGTCCAGTTTTCCCAGCACCACTTATTGAAGAGGCTGTCTTTTCTCCACTGTATACTCTTGCCTCCTTTATCAAAGATAAGGTGACCATATGTGTGTGGGTTTATCTCTGGGCTTTCTATCCTGTTTCATTGATCTATATTTCTGTTTTTGTTCCAGTCCCACACTGTCTTGATGACTGAAGCTTTGTAGTATAGTCTGAAGTCTGGGAGCCTGATTCCTCCAGCTCCATTTTTCTTTCTCAAGATTGCTTTGGCTATTTGGGGTCTTTTGTGTTTCCATACAAATTGTGAAATTTTTTGTTCTAGTTCTGTGAAAAATGCCATTGGTACTTTGATAGGGATAGCATTGAATCTGTAGATTGCTTTGAGTAGTATACACCACCAAATGTAAAACAGATAGCTATTGGGAAGCAGCCACATAGCACAGGGAGATCAGCTTGGTGCTTTGTGACCACCTAGATGGGTGGGACAGGGAGGATGGGAGGCAGATGCAAGAGGGAGGAGATATGGGGATATATGTATACGTATAGCTGATTCACTGTGTTATAAAGCAGAAACTAACACACCATTGTAAAGCAATTATACTCCAATAAAGATGTTAAAAAAATCATCTTAGAATATTAAACAGCAGAGCCACATATTAGGTAAACTATTACAGAGATAATACTGGTAACAGAGCCCCCAAATGCAAAGGTTCCGAGCAATGAATCATGCTCCATCAATACCATGCACATTCTCTTCCCACTTCTATGCCCACCATCGTCCTTGGATGCTGTCTTTAAAACTGACTTTGGTTTAGTAGGGAGGCATGATTTTACTTTCGTTGCCCAGCTACACACTCCTCACTGCCAGCTGAGATTACTAAAAGCAGATGAAAAGAATGGCCTCTCTGGAATACCAAGTATCTGCCAACCACAATTTGGGAATAGGACATTGTTTTGTAGCCATTTTACAATGATAATTTAACAAACAAAAGTTTAAAGAAAGATAAAATTAGGTTTGCTGGCTTAGCATAGCATCTTAAAACTTCATTTGAAAGAAAGACTTTTAAAAATAATTATATATACTTACTACTTGCTATGCAATTATTTATATAATTTAAAATGGCCCAATATTATAAGCAACTCAGTAGGCATTTTTAAACTTGAGAATTTCAAGTTTATAAACTAATATATGAGAAGAACACATAAATCAGGTAAGAAATTTGGACCAGAAGCTTCTCAGCACCCAAAGTCATTATTCCACACAAATCATATATATTTTCTTTTTACCATTGCTTAGAGGAACACACTATGTATAGAACAAACGGTAAGGGGGTACAGGTGGTGGTATGCTAATAAATGTTTAACAATTGGCTCTCTTGTGGGTGGGGGAGGGTGTCTGATTTGCAGTATTTGCTGTTTCCTGTGGTAAAATATTCCCAAAATAGCCAGTTCCAAATCACAAACACAACATCACTGAACGAGTGATGAGAAGGAGATGAAAAAATCAGCTCTCCAAGAGGAAGCTTCAGTACACCACTGGGTGTAAAGGATGCAAGAATAATTTCAGTCTCAGAGATAATAGTCTATTCCACAAGTTATTTCTGAAGCTTTCATTTACTTTAAAAGATAGTCTTTGTGTCAACTAGCACACAGTAACAAACTAGAATGTTGAGACATCTTAGAGCCTAAAATGAATATTTCTGGTCAACAAAACTGTGCAGAAAAAGTTAGCAGAGCAGGCATGAATACTATCCACTGAAAGGCCTGCTTACAAGGTTGGCCCTTGGCTGGTATATGGGAATGTGGATTTTGGGAGGGTTCCCACCAGCCTAACTGATAAGAGTAGTTCACTATGCTGAAACTGTGCAAACAGTATGGTTTATTTTGAACACCTGCTTTCTTTCTGGGAGTCTGGAATTTGGGTACATGATGAGCAGAGGGTGCCTATATGACAAGCCCCCAAAACAAACCATGGGCACTCAGTCTATGAGTTTCTAGTAGACCACATTTCACACATGTTGTCACAACTCATTGCTGGGGGAATTAAGTCCTATGTGTCTCCACTGGGAGAGGATTCTTGGAATTTTGTGCCTGGTTTCCCCTAGACTTCAACAACTAAATTCAATATACCGAATCTGCTTTGAAAGGTCATCTAGAATGCACAGTGCTAATAGAATACAATAGCTTAATTCTTTTCTTCAGTACAAGATTTAGAAAGACATTCTTTTACCTCAGACGAATTCCTTTAGTACTCAAGCTCATAGTGTGTAGCAGACACTTACTTACATACCCACTAGCAACTGTCAAGTATTTTGTACTGGAGAAGTAGAATAACTATGTAATTTATTGTCTAAACTTTTAAAACTGAAAAGGAGTAGTAATTATTCCAGAACAACAGGTATAAGCTGTTATTTATGTGGCAAAGTCATCCTAGTAAGAAACCAAGTTAATTACATAAGAAAACCACATAGTTCTGCAGGTACCTAACTTCTTCCTTAACCACAATAAGCTGTCTCAATTCAAAATAGAGGAAAAAGGCTCAGGTGATATTTGTTGAATCGTTCCCAGAGGAGAAAGGATTTAAGCTGGATGCTGAAGAATGGCGAGGTTAGAGTACATGGAGATAAAAGAAGAGTTTCGGTGAAGGAATAAAGTCAGGAGAAGTTATGTTTCGGTAGATAGATTGTAAGTGTTGGTTTGAAACAGTCAGAAATGAGAATTGAGGCAAAATAGGGAGAATGACATGTCATCCTATAAACCATGCAAAAGCTTGAGGAGGGTGTGGACAAGATCAGAGGTGAACTTCAAGAAGATTAAAGTGAGGACACGGTAGAATGTGTTGATTCAATGGTAAAGCTGGGTGCATGCGAGTATAAGGAGAGCTCTTATTTGATAAGGGTAAAGGTGTTTGGTATATTCTAGAAAGAGAAGTTGAAGGATGTGGGTGTGAGAAGCAAGGGGGAAAAGAAAAGTCAAAGATAATTTTGACACAAGAAATAATACCAGCATTAACAGAATTAAAGAAGTGAGAAGCAAATTTGAGAAAATGTGTGAGATTTCACATGTGTCACTAAGGTGTTGTAGTCGGAAGTCCTGGTAACCAGTCAGTGGACAGTGCAAAGGTGGTCAGGTATGATGGTGGAGACACTTGCCGAGATGTTACAGACAATATGGAAGGAGCAGAGCTAGTAGGGACACAAACTGAAGGATAAGAATAGAGCTATGAGGTAGAACCTGAGGGATTCCCTTCATTCAGGAGGTGGGAAGAAGAGGAACCTTTTGAAAGTGTATTTAGTGATAGATGGAAACCCAAACTCTGGGTTCCTGAAAGGAATCCCTTTACTTTTTTCCTAACTATAAAAGTAATACATATTCATTACTATAAGTTTATTCATTGTTCATTATTATAACAGGAAAATGTAAAGAAAATAAAAATTGCAGCCCCACTATCAATATTTTGATGTGTAACATGCACACAAACACAAACTTACTTTAAAAAACCTGAATAATAGTATATATTCTGGTTTAAATCCTGTTTTTTTTTTTTTTTTTTTCCTCTTAGGCCAAAAAATATTTCCAAATGTCTTTAAATGATTTTCCAAATAAAACTTTTCACAGCCATATCAATTCCATTTTTGGCCAAGCTATATTTGTATATTTATCCCAATCACTCTTTTGTGCCATTTCAGATGTTTCTAAAATTTGCACTGTGAATAACTGTTGGATCAACATATTTACACAATTTATTTTTATGCTCATTTCTGATCATTTCTTTAGGGCAAATTTCTATCAATAAAATCACTTCAACTATCTTGTACATATAACATTGATTGAAATATGATGTCAAATTTACCTCAAAAGTTATTGAGTGATTTCATACTCCCACCAGAAAAGCAAATGTATGCTGTTTCCCATACCTTCACTAACAATGGATATTATATTTTAAGAAAATAAAATAACATGCTGCTACTATTATTCAATTGCACTTTTTAATACATGTGACATTGAAACTTAATATTCATTATGGTTTATATTTCTTCTTTGATGAAGTGCCCTTTCATATTCTTACCCCATTTTTTCCACTAAAGTCTTTATCTTTTTCACACTGATTTGCAAACACATCTTATATATAAAAGATGGTTATCCTGTGTCAAATATTATATAAATTTCCTAACACTTTGCCTTTTAATTTGATTGAATTTTTTTTTAAATAGATTACTTTCATGCATTCTGGTCTTTCTACATTTCCTTTATGATCTCTTCCTCTTATTTTTTGCTTAGAAAGAAATTATCCATTCACATATCAAATATTACTTCTTTTCATCTACTGTAAAGCCCATAATTTTGACGAGTCTGTTTCCAATTCTGTTTACTCCAGTGGTCCATCTAGCTGATGGCCTTGGAGATTTACCAACACAAGCTGACCCCTAATTCAGTCCTGGTAATGGTCAGTCACTTATTTTCCATGAGCAAAATGAACAAAGAGTCAGCTGTGCCAGTGAGAAGGCACAGAGGGGTCTTTCTGAGAACTTAATAGGTTTGGTGCTGACAGAAGGACCAGAGCTGCTCTGGAAGGGAACAGATGACTTTTAATGCCATGTTACAGAATTAAATACGTGTGTGGCAGCATCACCCTATAACTGGTTTGACTCCTGGAAGGATAGAGGAATAAATAAAAAGCAAGCTACGTTTTTCCTTGACTACATTATATGCTCTGAGGAGTTTCTCTGCACAACATCTGTGTTGTATTCTATTGCAGGCTGTGCCTCCTGGAAAAAAAGTGTGTGTGTGTGTGTGTGTGTGTGTGTGTGTGTGTGTGTATGCGTGTAGTGGGGCAAGTGGAGGATGTTACTAACCGTGTTATGTTTTTCTAGCATCCAACTAAATACAAAACCAGAATGAATATTCTATCATAGCTCAAGGGATTGAGGGCAACTAACAAGTATTAAATATTGAGCTAGGTTGTCAGGGAAAATTAAAGCATAAACTCTAGAGGACGTGAAAGTTATGATAAAGTTAACATTTTCTTGATGGTTTAAGCAATGTCTTATCTAAGGGTGGCCTCGCATAGTTACAAGAACCTGATAACCCTTTAGAGACTCTAAAAACTACCCTTGATTTTGAGGCAGTTGATTTTTTTTAAATTAATTTTTATTGGAGTATAGTTGCTTTACAATGTGGTGTTAGCTTCTACTGCACAGCCAAGTGAATCAGCCATACATACACATATATCCTCTCTCTTTTGGATTTTCCTCCCATTTAGGTCACCACAGTGCACTAAGTAGAGTTCCCTGTGCCATACAGTATGTTCCCCTCAGTTGTCTATTTTATATATAGTATCAATAGTGCATATGTGTCAATCCCAACCTCCCAATTCCTGCCACCCCACCCTTTTCTCCCTTGGAATCCATACATTTGTTCTCTACGTCTGTGTCTCCATTTCTGCTTCCCAAATAAGGTCATCTATGCCATTTTTCTAGATTCCACAGATATGCGTTAATATATGATATTAGTTTTTCTCTTTCTGACTTACTTCACTCTGAATGACACTCTCTAGGTCCATCCACATCTCTACAAATGACCCAATTTTGTTCCTTTTTATGGCTGAGTAATATTCCATTGTATATATGTACCACAACTTCTTTATCCATTCCTCTGTTGATGGACACTTAGGTGGCTTCCATGTCCTGGCTATTGTAAATACTGCTGCTGTGAACACTGGGGTGCATGTGTCTTTTTGAATTATGGTTTCCTCTGGGTATATGCCCAGTAGCTGGGTCATAAGGTAGTTCTATTTTTAGTTTTTTAAGGAACGTCCATACTGTTTTCCATAGTGGCTGTATCAATTTACATTCCCACCAAGAGCTCAAGAGGGTTCCCTTTTCTCCACACCCTCTCCAGCATTTACTGTTTGTAGATTTTTTGATGATGGCCATTCTTACCGGTGTGAGGTGATACCTCATTGTAGTTTTGATTTGCATTTCGGTAATCATTAGTGATGTCGAGCATCTTTTCATGTGCCTCTTGGCCATCTGTTTGTCTTCTTTGGAGGAATGTCTATTTAGGTCTTCCACCCGTTTTCTGATTGGGTTTTTTGTTTTTTGATATTGACTTGCATGAGCTGTTTGTATATTTGGGAGATTAATTTTTTTTAACATCTTCACTGGACTATAATTGCTTTACAATGGTGTGTTAGTTTCTGCTTTATAACAAAGTGAATCAGCTCTACATATACATATATCCCCATATCTCCTCCCTCTTGCGCCTCCCTCCCACCCCCCCATCCCACCCCTCTAGGTGGTCACAAAGCACAAAGCTGAGCTCCCTGTGCTATGTGGCTGATCCCCACTAGCTATCTATTTTACATTTGGTAGTGTATATATGTCAATGCTACTCTCTCACTTTGTCCCAGCTTACCCTTCCCCATCCCCCTCTCCTCAAGTCCATTCTCTACATCTGCGTCTTTATTCCTGCCCTGCCCCTCGGTTCTTCAGAACCATTTTTTTTTTTTTTTAGATTCCATATATTGTGTTAGCATACAGTATTTGTTTTTCTCTTTCTGACTTACTTCACTCTGTATGACAGACTCTAGGTCCATCCACCTCACTACAAATAACTCCATTTCGTTTCTTTTTATGGCTGAGTAATATTCCATTGTATATACATGCCACATCTTCTTTATCCATTCATCTGTCAATGGACACTTAGGTTGCTTCCATGTCCTGGCTATTGTAAATAGACCTGCAGTGAACATTGTGGTACATGACTCTTTTTGAATTATGGTTTTCTCAAGGTATCTGCCCAGTAGTGGGATTGCTGGGTCATATGGTAGTTCTATTTTTAGTCTTTTAAGGAACCTCCATACTGTTCTCCATAGTGGCTGTATCAATTTACATTCCCACCAGCAGTGCAAGAGGGTTCCCGTTCCTCCACACCCTGTCCAGCATTAATTGTTTATAGATTTTTTGATGATGGCCATTCTGACTGGTGTGAGGTGATACCTCATTGTAGTTTTGATTTGCACTTCTCTAATGATTAATGATGTTGAGCATTTTTTCATGTGTTTGTTGGCAATCTGTGTATCTTCTTTGGAGAAGTGTCTAGGTCTTCTACCCATTTTTGGATTGGGTTGTTTGTTTTTTTGATGTTGAGTTGCTTGTACATTTTGGAAATTAATCTGTGAGTTGTTTCATTTGCAAATATTTTCTCCCATTCTGAGGGTTGTCTCTTCATCTTGTTTATGGTTTCCTTTGCTGTGCAAAAGCTTTTAAGTTTCATTAGGTCCCATTTGTTTATTTTTGTTTTTATTTTCATTACTCTAGGAGGTGGGTCAAAAAAGATCCTGCTGTGATTTATGTCCAAGAGTGTTCTGAGACAGTCGATTTTTAAAATGGTACTTGGTCATGGCCTTTGGTACATGATGGTGACAGTTAGGGGAGCCCTTTCTACTTCATCTACATACCGCATTCTCTCTTAGGTTTATTCTAATGCAATGTTTAAAGAGATATGTGAGCATTTAAGAAGTTTGGAATATGTGAACATAATATTAAATAACAACATAGTACTTCATAAGATTAAATATGTCCATGAAAGTTAAAAATATAATTTTCCTTAATAACAGATTTTTCTCTATTTCACTTTAGTCCCAAAACCTTTCCATAGGCCCACAGCTGTATATTAAATTGTCCTATTTTAACAGCAGGTGTTAATAACAAGATATTCATTATAATGAACACATATTTAAATAACAAAACTCCCCAACATTAAACATTTTTAAGTGAAGAAATTCAATTCCCTCTAGGGGAACATAGGAGTATAGAAAAAAGGAATCAGAAGCAACTCTCCCATGCCTTTTGGACTACTGTTCCACTTCATTTGAACTCTAACTCGTCAAGCGTGCTTTATGGCTGAATATGGAGGTCAGGGAAAGAAGCATAGGAAGAAGGAGGGCAGAGGACCAGACTTGAAAAACGGTTCAGGAAGGGACGTGGCTTTGCTAGAGGATCAGGAGGAGGCATTTGAAAGAGGTTCCCCACCACAGTCCCTAGAAGTACAGAGAGGAGAGGAAGAAGAGATTAAAGGAGGCTCTCAGCACAGTACAAGATTCCCTATGAAGGGCTAGAGAGCAGTGATGAGCTGTAGGGGGACTAGCTCAACAACTCCCAGCTCAGCTCTGAGACACACCACTGTACACTGGGGGAATGATGGATGGTGTGTCAAGATTTAGTTGCTGCCAAGATGAAAGACAAGAGAGCCTTTTTTTAAAAAAACATATCCCATCACTATTCCTCAGTAAAAGGACTATTCGATTTGACTAATTATAGTTGAAACACTACCAATGAGAAGAAATTTTCAGAAAAAAGGAAGAAATGGATTCCTTATATGCATACACTGTACATGTTAGTATATGCATATAAGGAATGTTGACTGTTGACTTGTTCTTTCAGAAAATTGACATAAAATAATGGAGATTTTAAAACATATATTGTATATGTATCTTTTTTCCCCTTAATGCTGATGCAACACCTTAAAAACAGGTATTTTTAACTTAATATAAATGCTATAACATGAATTTGGTAGGTCCTGCTATTTAAAATATTCCCAACAAGAAGAAAAAGAAATAGCCTTGTTTCACTCTTTCTCATTATTGAAGGAAATACTAATCTTTCTCTTAAAACTGTTAACATTAAATATCACAAGGCATGTAAAATGCTCAGTACAGTGCCTGTCTGTAGTAAGTGCTCAATTAAATATTCTTATTATCATTATTTTATTAAAGAGGAGCAGATTCTGAGATAATGTCTACTTTTCGAACTTTGGACTTCACAGGACAATGCTAATGCCCTTTCCACATTTCATTTGGAAAAACTTACCTCCTGCAAATGAGACTCCTTTTTCTTTGCAGACAAATTTAAATGCTTGTCAAGAATAGAATAGTATTTTTCACTCTCCTTGTCAAATTTCTTCTTTCCATCCTAGGAGATCAAAAAAACAACAAAACATTCAAATTAGAGAATCAAGAAAACCTTGATTTCCACCATCCCCATCAAACATCCGCTGAAATTATTTAATAAAGATTTAGTGAGCTTCAACTACGTGCAAAACTTGATGAAGTAGAGTAGGAAGAAGGATGTGAAACAAAATCATTTGAGTATGTATTCTGATCTCAAAGAGGTTCATGGAACTATAGTATGGAGGGGGCAGGCTGCCTACAGTAGAATCCCTTTGAACACTTTATAACTGATTCTCAGCAAGAAATTCTGACCTGGGATAGGACCAAGAGAAAACGTCTCTTTTAGGCTTTTTGGTGATTCAGATGAGTTAATATACAACCAGTTTAGAGAACCACTTACACACTCTTCTCAAGGAATCATAATATTTCCCAGCCACAAAAAATATGCCTCTTACTGAGCTCTGCCCACCAGAGCAACAGTCAGCTCTACCCACCACCAGTCCCTCCCATCAGGAAACTTACACAAGCCTCTTAGATAGCCTCATCCACCAGAAGGCAGACAGCAGAAGCAAGAAGAATTACAATCCTGCAGCCTGTGGAAGAAAAACCACATTCATAGAAAGATAGACAGGATGAAAAGGCAGAGGGCTATGTACCAGATGAAGGAACAAGATAAACCCCCAGAAAAACAA